>NC_052160.1:17024955-17365604 GCF_902713615.1 Scyliorhinus canicula | reverse complement strand
TTTAATGAAGATAGGAGTGCAGAGTGAGTGCAGAAAACATTCATTGGCTTAACTTGGTGCCTAGAGTATTATAACATCCAGGCCACATTTACATGCTCGCAATCAACCACTTGCCCTAAAATGGTAAGTGGCAGCTGGTTTATGGTTTGCTGAAGAAGATCCCAGTTGCCAATCCAAGAAGCCTCAATGGGGAAGGGTGAGGGTGCAGGTCAGGGAGGTAGGGCTGATGACTTCCTTTCTGAGTTCTGTGGAGCATTCATGCACCTCCTGACCCCATTGGGGAAAGTATGGAGACTATTTTTAAAACAATTTAAATCTCTTAAAAAAATTTAGTACAACTTTATTTTAATATTCATCTCTCTGAGGACCTGGATTAAATAGCTTGTGTATGAGTATGTATTGTATGAGGCACTGGACCATCATTTGCATGGATTTCAATATAATTACGGCTTGGACACTTCATGTTTCACCCTTCCATGATGCTCCACCCCTCTTAGGCAGAGGTCTTGTGGACACAAATTGACATAGAACTGTGGGCCCACCTCGGACTCATGAACTCAGAAGGGGGGTAGGTCTTCTGTGAGCCACCTTTGTGGCTGCAGTAAGTACATGGTAAGTGCAGTGCTTAAAATCAGTTCCAGCTGTCAGGCTCTTTCGTGCTAACTCCAGCCTCAGCAGTTACAGTGCCCACTTGACCGGGAATTTCTCTGAATTTGTGCCGGCAGAGTGCTGGCCATTTGCATGGCCTGACTCGTTTCTCAAATAGCGTCCCCAACAAAAGTGAAAATCGCATGTTATTCAGTCCCGGCAGCAACACTTCTCCCAAACAAAGAATCCTGGCCATTATCAGGTGAATGAGCATGAAAGTGACTTTCACACAACATGCTGCATTGCCTCCATGCATTTGCAAGTCACCAAAAGGAGCAAACGGCAAACACAGCCTGCAGCTGGGAAGCGCTCTCACAACTAACAAGGCCAATTCCTTCAGCTGTGAAGCTATGGGCTGCTCACAGTCAAAGGGGGGGAAATTGACTTTCAGGAAAAAAATTCTCTAAAATATCCTGATCATGTAGCTTTCCATTTACCCCACCCAGCTGGAAACCCTCATGTATCAGCAATCTAATCAAGGGATGGGCTTGATTCATAGGACCACCACAGTTGTTGGGCCACCTCATCTGGACCAGGGATGGGATAGCTTTTTCCAGAGGCACGTCTTGGGGGATGCTGTTCCCCAGGATCGGGCAGCCCTTCAACTGGCCGGTCCCTCAGGAGTTCCTATCTCCACCTGGTGTGCTACAGTGGGTGTGTGCTGATCACCAGAGGGTGATCCAAGGGCTTGACTGCTAACATGTCCCACCAAGGTGATTGTCTCTGTGCTGGTGGATGGTGCTAGTGATTGCAGTGCCGCAAAATCTGTGTTCTGAGGGTGTAGACTCACCCTAAAAGCTCAAAGGAGGTCGTACATCTTCTTTCTATATTACATTCCAGTTGTCCTGGTGAGACTTCCAGCACTCACAGCATCCCGCCACCTCACCCCAGGCTTGGTTCACGACTGCTGGCAGGTGTCTTCGCTCCACGTTGGGAAGTAGGTGCCTCTCCTCTCCTCCACCGCGTCCAGCATGCAGTCAATATCAACGTCATGAAACCTTGGAGCTGATCTTCTTGCAACCATCTTCTTGGCTGGAATGACAGTCTGGGGTGAGTGGAGCACATAAAAGCTTGTCAGGCCAACAAGGTGATTCCCAACCCCAGCATGTTACTCGTCCAGGGAAACAGGCAAGTTTCAAGTGGGTAGACTAATAACCAATTTGCATGCTATGAATCTCACCTCTCCAGCGCTCCAAGAGCCAGCGGGAACCACTTTGGTTTTCCTGCTGGCGGGAGCACTTAGTTTTGAAATTGGAGATTTGCGTCACACATTCTATGTCATAGAATTTACAGCGCAGAAGGAGGCCATTCGGTACCATCGAATCTGGGCCAGCCCTTGGAAAGAGAACCCTACTTAAGCCCATGCTTCCACCCTATCCCCATAACCCAACCTAACCTTTCGGACACTAAGGGCCAATACACCGAACCTGCACATCTTTGGACCGTGGGAGGAAAACAGAGCAGCCGGAGGTAACCCACGCAGTCACGGGGAGAAAGTGCAAACTCCACACAGACAGTCACCCGAAGCCGGAATCAGCATTAGCAAGTTTGGATACATTACACTCAGTCTCATTTAAGTCACTACTGATGTGTTGGGTAAGCTGGGTCTATGTGGACTACGTTTGATGCAGTGTAGAGAGAGACAGGCTTCCAACACTTGAAGAGATGCAACATGATTTTATTGAACAACTAACTATAATACATGTTTAACTGTGGGTTGACACTATGCTGACTTGACTGGAGAACTGAGGCTAACCTGACCAGACTAACTGACTACCACATGGTGTTTGTTCTAGCTGCTGCTCACGAGCTCTGACTGTCTCAGAGGCTGGATCCCGAGAGAGCGGGAAAACTGGTGCCCTCTGGCTTTATAGTAGTTGTGTCTTGTCTGATGATTGGCTGCTGTGTTCTGTGTGCTCACTGGTCATCCTGTGTATCAATCACTGCCTGTCTGCACTCCATCATATACCTGGATGTATATTATGACAACTACTAGGTTGTAAATTGCACTGATCCTTGAAGCACCCCAATAGTTACAGCTTGCTAATCCAAAAGACTATTCTGTTTTCTGATAACCAATCCTCAATGCACACTAATGTACTACCACCAATCTCATGAGCTCCAATTTTACGTAATAACCTTTTTTTAATAAAATGTAGAGTACATTTCAGTGCGTGGGATGAGCTGAAAGAGAGCGGTAAGATTCCCTACTTTAAAAAAAACTTAACTTGCAGTTTTGCAGTGAGTGGGAGGAGCCGAATTGCGCTCTGGGAAGGTGAGTGAATTGATATATTTGGGCAGCAGCTAAACTCGAGACACTACACGTGTAGTGTCTCCCACCCGCTCTCCTCCTCTAACCAAAAAAAAGACTGTTGAAAAGGAGCAGCGGACATCAGATTCTCGGCGGGAGCAGTGGCGAGGGGTCTTTGCGAAGGTAAGTTTACCTCTTTAAAACTTTAAAAACTTACCTGGAAGAGCGACATCACAGCAAAGCAGAGATCTGATTGGCTGGTAAGGAAAGTGCTCCAATTAGCAGCAGCTGGGAGAAATTTAACTCTTCGTGTGTTTGTAAGTATTGTGATTGGTAAGTAAAATCTTTTTACTTACGGAGGGAGAATTCACTTATTAATTATTTGATAGTATAGTTTGTAGTCAGTTAAGGTAAAGGGTAAAAATGGCAGGAGATCCCAGGCCCATGTTATGCTCCTCGTGCTCAATGTGGGAGTTCAGGGTCGCGGCCGATGTCCCTGACTCCTTCATGTGCGCCAAGTGTGTCCAGCTACAGCGCCTGTTAGACCGTATGACGGCTCTGGAGCTGTGGGTGGACTCACTTTTGAGCATCCGCGATGCTGAGGAGGTCGTGGATAGCACGTTCAGTGAGTTGGTCACACCGCAGATTAGGATTGGTGAGGGAGACAGGGAAAGGGTGACCAAAAGGCAGAGAAAGAGCAGGAAGGCAGTGCAGGTGTCCCCTGCGGTCTTCTCCCTCCAAAACAGGTATACCGTTTTGGATACTGTTGGGGGAGATGACTCACCAGGGGAAGGCAGCAGTAGCCAGGCTCGTGGCACCATGGCTGGCTTTGCTGCACAGAAGGGCGGGAAAAAGACTGGCACAGGGGATTCAATTGTAAGGGGAGTAGACAGGCATTTCTGTGGTCGAAAACGAGACTCCCGAATGGGATGTTGCCTCCCGGGTGCTCGGGTCAGGGATGTCTCCGATCGACTGCAGGACATACTAAAGGGGGAGGGTGAACAGCCAGTTGTCGTGGTGCATATAGGCACCAACGATATAGGTAAAAAAAGGATGAGGTCCTACAATCAGAATTTAGGGAGTTAGGAGATGAGTTAAAAAGTAAGACCTCAAAGGTAGTAATTTCAGGATTGCTACCAGTGCCACGGGACAGTCAGAGTAGAAATTCAAGAATAGTCAGTATGAATACGTGGCTTGAGAGATGGTGCAGGAGGGAGGGGTTCAGATATTTGGGACATTGGAACCGGTTCTGGGGGCAGTGGGACCATTACAAACCGGATGGCCTACACCTGGGCAGGACTGGAACCAATGTCCTAGGGGGTGCTTTTGCTAACACTGTTGGGAGATTTTAAACTAATGTGGCAGGAGGATGGGAACCAGATTAGGAAGTTAGAGGTCAGTAAAGAAGCAGCAACTAAAGCCGGTAAGGTACGAGATAATAAACTCCATGTGACTAAGGGGAAGAGTCGACAGGGAAGAGATGATGAACGCAAAGGGACAGGTGGTTTATCGTGCGTTTGTTTTAATGCGAGAAGCGTAGCAGGTAAGGCAGATGAACTTAGGGCTTGGATCAGTACCTAGGAATATGATGTTATTGGTATTACTGAGACTTGGTTGATAAAAGGGCAGGACTGGCAACTGAATATCCCAGGGTATAGATGCTTCAGGCGGGATAGAGAGGGAGGCAGAAGGGGTGGAGGAGTTGCATTACTCGTCAAAGATGATATCACAGCTGTGATTAAGGAGGGAACGATAGAGGATGCGAGCACTGAGGCAATATGGGTGGAGCTAAGAAATAGGAAGGGTGCAGTAACATTGTTGGGACTTTACTACAGGCCTCCCAAAAGTGAGCATGAAGTAGAGGTACAAATATGCAGACAGATTATAGAAAAATGTAGGCGCAATAGGCTGGTTGTGATGGGAGATTTTAACTTCCCCAACATTGAATGGGATTCGTGTAGTGTTGGAGGCGTAGATGGAGCAGAGTTTGTAAGGAGCATCCAGGAGAGTTTTTTAGAGCAGTATGTAAATAGTCCAACTCGGGAAGGGGCCATACTGGACCTGGTATTGGGGAATGATCCCAGCCAGGTGGTTGATGTTTCAGTCGGTGATTACTCTGGGAATAGCGATCACAATTTCGTAAGTTTTAGAATACTCATGGACAAGGACAAGAGTGGTCCGAAAGGAAGAGTACTAAATTGGGGAAAGGCAGAGTATAACAAAATTTGGCAGGAGCTAGGGAATGTGGATTGGGAGCGGCTGTTTTAGGGTAAATCCACATTTGAAATGTGGGAGTCTTTTAAGGAAAGGTTGATTAGAGTGCAGGACAGACATGTTCCTGTGAAAATGAGAGATAGAAATGGCAAGATTAGGGAACATGGATGACGGGTGGAATTGTGAGACTAGCTAAAATGTAAAAGGAAGCATAAGTAAGATCGAGGCGACTCAAAACTGATGAAGCTTTGGAGGAATATCGGGAAAGTAGGACAAATCTCAAACGCGCAATAAAAAGGGCTAGAAGGGGTCATGAAATATCTTTGGCTACCAGGGTTAAGGAAAATCCCAAAGCCTTTTATTCTTATGTAAGGAGCAAGAGGGTACCTAGGGAAAAGATTGGCCCACTCAAAGACAAGAGAGGGAATTTATGCGTGGACTCAGAGGAAATGGGTGAGATTCTTAATGAGTCCTTTGCATCGGTATTCACAAAGGAGAGGGACAAGACGGATGTTGAGGCTAGGGATGGATGTTTAAATACTCTGGGTCAAGTTGTCATACGGAAAGGGGAAGATTTGGGTATTCTAAAAGACATTAAGGTGGACAAGTCCCCAGGACCGGATGGGATCTATCCCAGGTTTCTGAGGGAAGCGAGGGTCGAAATAGCTGGGGCCTTAACAGATATCTTTGCAGCATCCTTGAGCACGGGTGAGGTCCCGGAGGACTGGAGAATTGCTAATGTTTGATAAGGTTTCCCATGGCAGGTTGATGGCAAAAGTGAATGGGGTTCAGGGTGTACTAGCTAGATGGATAAAGAACTGGCTGGGCAACAGGAGACAGAGAGTAGTGGTGGAAGGGAGTGTCTCAAAATAGAGACGGGTGACTAGTGGTGTTCCACAGGGATCCGTGCTCGGACCACTGTTGTTTGTGATCTACATAAATGACCTGGAGGAAGGTATAGGTGGTCTGATTAGCAAGTTTGCAGATGATACTAAGATTAGTGGAGTTGCAGATAGCGAGGATGACTGTAAGAGAATACAACAAAATATAGATAGATTGGAGAGTTGGGCAGAGAAATGGCAGATGGAGTTCAATCCAGGCAAATGCGAGGTGATGCATTTTGGAAGATCAAATTCAAGAGCGGACTATATGGTCAATGGAAGGGTCCTGTGGAAAATTGATGTACAGAGAGATCTGGGAGTTCAGGTCCATTGTACCCTGAAGGTGGCAACGAAGGTTGATAGGTCAAGAAGGCATACAGCATGCTTGCCTTCATCGGACGGGGTATTGAGTACAAGAGTAGGCAGGTCATGTTACAGTTGTATAGGACTTTGGTTAGGCCACATTTTGAAACTGCGTGCAGTTCTGGTCGCCACATTAGCAGAAGGATGTGGATGCTTTGGAGAGGGTGCAGAGGAGGTTCACCAGGATGTTGCCTGGTATGGAGGGTGCTAGCTATGAAGAAAGTTTGAGTAGATTAGGATTGTTTTCGTTGGAAAGACGGAGGTTGAGGGTGGACCTGATTGAGGTCTACAAAATTATGAGAGGTATGGACAGGGTGGATAGCGACAAGCTTTTTCCAAGAGTGGGGGTGTCAGTTACAAGGGGTCATGATTTCAAGGTGAGAGGGGGAAAGTTTAAGGGAGATGTGCGTGGAAAGTTTTTTACGCAGAGGGTGGTGGGTGCCTGGAACGCTTTACCAGCGGAGGTGGTAGAGGCGGGCACGATAGCATCATTTAAGAGGCATCTAGACAGGTATATGAACGTGCGGCAACAGAGGGAAGTAGACCTTGGAAAATAGGAGACAGCTTTAGATAAAGGATCTGGATCGGCGCAGGCTGGGAGGGCCGAAGGGCCTGTTCCAGTGCTGTAATTTTCTTTGTTCTTTGTTCTACCCAATTCATTTTTTCCAATTAAGGGGCAATTCAACATGGCCAATTCACCCACCCTGCACATCCCGGGCCGCGGGGGCGAAACCCACGCAAACACGGGGAGAATGCGCAAACTCCACACGGACAGCGGTCCAGAGCCGGGACCGAACCCAGGACCCCGCCGCCGCGAGACAACAACGCCAACCACTGCGCCATCATGCCGCCCTTTATGTAATAACCATGAGGCACTTTGTTGAATGCTTTTTGAAAATTCAAACACACTACATCCAGTGGGTCCCCATTATCCGTCCTAATACAGGTGGGAAGTATACAGTTGGTGGCAGAACCCTCAGGCTAAATGACATACAGGAAGATCCGGCTGTATGCATGCACAGACCACTGAAAGTTGCAACACAGGTGAATAAGGTGGTCAAGAGCCATAATGCATGCTTGCCTTCATCGGGCGGGGCATTGAGTATAAAAATTGGGAAGTCATGCTGCAGCT
This sequence comes from Scyliorhinus canicula, assembly GCF_902713615.1. Classification (NCBI taxonomy): domain Eukaryota; kingdom Metazoa; phylum Chordata; class Chondrichthyes; order Carcharhiniformes; family Scyliorhinidae; genus Scyliorhinus; species Scyliorhinus canicula. The sequence continues at coordinate 17,358,115 of NC_052160.1, read as the reverse complement.
ATATAGAAACTTAGTTAGGCTACACTTGAAAGATTGCGTACAATTCTGGTCGCCACACTACCAGAAGGTTGTGGATGGAGGCTTTGGAGAGGGTACAGAAGAGATTTACCGGGATGTTGCCTGGTCTGGAGGATATTAGCTATGAGGAGAGGTTGGATAAACTTTGATTGTTTTCACTGGAACAATGGAGGTTGAGGGGCGACCTGATAGAAGTTTACAAAATTATGAGCGGCATGGACAAGAGTGGATAGTCAGAAGCTTTTTTGCAGGGTGTAAAAGTCAATTACTAGGGGGGACAGGTTTAAAATACGAAGGACAAAGTTTAGAGGAGATGTGCAAGGAAAGTTTATTTTTAAACAGAGGGTAGTAAATTGAAATTACTCTTGTGAATTAGTTTCGGACCAGTGCGTTAAGGCAACATCAGTCTGGAATGTTCCTTTTGTTCCCTCTTGAAACAGGTGACAAGTTTCAATCCACAAGAGAGACCATGTGATACCCAAGCAGCCATTGCTTTGCATCATTTGTGGCCAGTTTTTAAAAATAAAAATAATTATAATCTTTAATAAAAATCTTTATTGTCACAAGTAGCACTACATTAACACTGCAATGAAGTCACAGTGAAAAACCCCTAGTCGCCACATTCCGGCACCTGTTCAGATACATGGAGGGAGAATTCAGAATGTCCAAGTCACCTAACAAGCACGAGTTTCAGAACTTGTGGGAGGAAACCGGAGCACCCGGAGGAAACCCACGCAGACACAGGTAGAACGTGCAGCATCCGCACAGATAGTGACCCAAGCCGGGAATCGAACCTGGGACACTGGTGCTGTGAAGCAACAGTGCTAACCACTTCAAATTCAGAATGTACTGGAACTTGAGAGAACCCTAACCATGGTGATGGATTTCTGTACATGTCAGTTGCCTGACTAGCAAATAAAAATCAAAGGATTTGATACATTAAAAACAGTAAGGATTACACAGACAAAGTGCTAAAATGAGTTTTAATTTTTTTGAAAACCACTGAGCCACTAAATTACATTTTAATCAAATGGAAAATCAAAGTGAGCCAACTGAGGCATTTTTAAGAATCTATTTATTGTGACACCATAATATAATACAATGTTGGATACTTGGCTAGTGTTAGATCCGATGTAAGCAGCCACGCATAAGTAGTAGTTTAGAGCACAAAGACATTTATTACTAGTCACAATCAAATTCCATCATTCCCCAGATGGTCTCCTTCCCCAACCCACACCCAGGTTGAGGTTTTAATACTGGAAGGGCTACCCCTGTTAAGGGGAAGGGAGGCCCTGCCCTCTTACCGGGAAAGTTCATATTCCCTGGAGGGCACGGGAAACTTGATGATTCCTATCCTGTGGCCTCCGCTGGGGTCATAACAACTAGTATATGGATCAGATTAATGCCAACTGCAGGGCGTTTGATCCCTCGTTCTAGCTAAGGCAGCTTTAGGGCCCGCCTCCACCTGCTATCCATAATAAAAATCATGACACTTTGCAATGGTTAATCATCAAGGACCTGTCTTTGGACACAGAAGTCCAGAAGAAGGATACAATGCAACTGTGGTCACTTTTACATCACAGCTATCATCATTTCATTTTGGTATCTTCCAGCAACATCACAAAGAAGAGTTTTGAAGCAATACAACTACGGAAATTATAATTTTAATATCCCGGTTACAGTTCGTTTGTCAACTATTTTATTACACATGTCTCACTTCATTTATTTTAAACTTTTACTAACTCATCACTGAGTGACTGCAAATCACATGAGGATAACTTATTTGTTTAGCATCATTATGTCTTGGGAAAGTGTACTTCCCTCTTGAGTGCCAATCAGTGCTCTAATGCACGAGTGAATACTTTACACAAAGCAGATTTTAGAAAGGAATTGGAAACATGCACTGAATTTCACACATCAAATTAATTTTAGCGAAAGGGATGTATAAAGCAGAGATAGATGCTGATGCTACCCTTCACATACAAATTATTATAGATCTGCAGAGTAACTTTAGCACATTTTAAGTAACATTCGCAAATGCTCGCAAAAAGCATAGAATTCATATTTTTACAGTAAATCAGTGAATTAAAAGGAAAAGACTTAATTTTTTCTCACCAATCCAGTCAAATATCCTTTAAAAATGTTAGCCCCTCTCCACATATATTCCCTGGTTTAACTATTCTAAAGGGGAGAAAGAAGTCATTTTCAAATAACATTCAATCTGTAGGCTGCTTTTCTTAATAGGTGAGGATATCTGACTGTTCAATTGCACTTATTAGGAGCAATACTGAGTAACTTCACTTTACTTCTTAAAAATACAAGAATACAACTTCATTGTCAAAATGAAAATTTCTCATTATTACATACTTCCAAATTTGTAGGGTTTAATTATCTCTATCTTAGTTTTTGTCAAAATAAGACTTTTGGTGATCGGGATGTGCTGAGCAGTCGCACATCAGGTGGCTCTCCTCCGAAAGACAGGATAATAGGCACTTTTAGCCAAATTTAGCCCTCAAATAACGGACTAAATATTCCCCTCACCTTCAGCAATACTAAGTATAACAGGGATGTCAGGAAACAGCAGTTCAAGAGGCTGCAGGAACATCAAAAACTGCAGTAAGGGACATAAGCGGCGAGCAAGTGGGTCAGCAGACCCACAAGGCGAGGGGTCCCCAGTCACCCGAGAGAGGGAGACCAGCGACCCGAAAAATGAGCGCCCCCCCCCCCCTTGAAATAAAGGCTGCAGTCAAGGTGACGGAGGCATTGGCCACCATGCAGGTGGCCCTCGACAGTATGGGAAAGAAATTGGAGGCCCAGGGGAGCATGATAGAGGAGCTGGAACGCCCCAGTGGACTAGAGCAACCGAATCGTGGCCCTGGTGGCCGAAATTAAAATGTTGGTGGTGACCCAGGGGAACCCGAAAAGGAAGGTGGAAGACCAAGAAAATCAGTTGAGATGCTAAATTATTACAATAGTGGGCCCGCCAGGAGGAATCGGGGGCAGGGTCCCAACCGACTACGTGGCACAAATTCTGGGTAATCCAGTTGGGAGAGTGTTTCCCCAAGCCGCCGGGCCCACAGATCGTTCCAGTGGAAACCCAAGGTGCGGGAACAGCCGAGCGTGGTCATTGCCAAGCTTCACAGGTACCAGGGCTGGGAAAGGATCCTTAACTGGACCAGACAAAGGAAGGCTTGCAGCTGGGAGGGACACAAGATCAGAGTCTACCAGGACATTGGGGCAGATCTGACAAAGTGCCAGGCAGATTAAACATGTAGAAGTGGCCCTGTACAAGAACATTATCAAATTTAGGTGTTGTACCCGGCCAGGCTCTTTCAAACATACCAAGGCAGGGAACATTATTTCACTGCCCCTGCAGAAGCGGATAAGTTCATCCAATAAAATGGACTAGACAGACAACAAGGGAGACAGTGATAAGGCGGACACAGAGGAGGCAGAGAAAAACAAATGGGACAATTTGCGTGGGACTGTATCGCCACATTATGAACAGGGGAACCAGTTCGTAGAAAGGGGTGGGTGGTCGAGTGCAGCAGAGAGCAGGAGAGGGTGAGGAGGAAACAGAGGGGAATCCAAAATAGCGGGTGTAGGAGGACGTCAGAGCGACCCCAGGAGGGGAGGCCAAAACACTGGTGGGAAAGCTAGCACCAAGAGATGTCAGTGAAGGGGGGGCTGTGGTACATTTCCCACTAGGGAGAGACTGCCTGGCAAAGAAGGGGGGCACAACATCAAGGGGAGGGAAAGCAGAGGGGCAAACAGGAGGGGTAAAATGGGTGAGAGGCAACGGGGTGACAGAGGGGGGCAGCAAGAGGAGAGAGAAACAAATCTGCAGGGGAAACATATCAGCAGGGGAGGCAAGTGCTCTCGACTGACTTCAGCAGGTCACCTTTAGAAACGTGTTACAAGATGGCGGGGGGGAGGCGCAGAGAGACAGAAATTCTCCATCAGAATAGTCACCTGGAAGATCAGGGGACTAAATGGCTCAGTGAAAAGTTCCAGAGCCTTCGCCCACCTGAAAGCCGACATAGTCTTCCTCCAAGAGATGCACCTGAGAGAGAAGGACCAACTGCGGTAAGAACAGGCTGGGTGGGATAGTTGTACCATTCATGTTACGTGACGAGAGCTAGATGGGTGGCCATACCGATAAGTAAGAGAACGGTGTTTACTGCAACGAAGGTGGTTACAGACCAAGGCGGACGGTACGTCATGGTCAGCGGAGTCCTGGACGGGGTACCAATGGTCCTGGTGAACATGTACGCGCCCAACTGGGATGACATGGGAGGACAACATGGAACTTGTAAAGAAAACTACGATGGAAATCCCCGACATAGACACCCACAGGAGGAGACTTTAACTGTGTATAGAACCCACTAAAAGGCAGGTCAAACCCCAAAATAGGGAAAATGCAGCATGGCTAGTGAACGTATGGAGCAGATATGGGTGATGGACCAATGGAGGTTCATGCATCCAGGTGAGAAGGAGTTCTCATTTTCTTTTTTACAAGTACAAAGGGGCGGGCTTCTCCATCAGCGGGATCCTCCTCTTGGCTGGCAGCGCACTCATGCCCAGAGATTTTCACAACAGCATAGGGCTGGCCACAATGGGAAGCCCCATTGGCTGGCTGCCAAGATGGAAGATCCCACTGCCGGTAGGGGCACACAGGGCCAGAAAATGGGTCTGTCAGGATGGAGTATCTTGCCAAAGGTCTATTGTCATGGGAATGTCGCTTTAAGAAATGTTTTTGTGTTAGCACATGGCTTCAGTGATGTCATTGTGTGGGTGGAGCTGGTCTGTGGCTCTGGGGGTTGGTTTTACTTTTGCTTTGAGTTTGAACTGGTTTTGTTCTGCACAGGTTGAAAGGTTTTTTTTCCTCTATCTGCATTTTAAAAGCTGTTTCCACACTGCTTGATAACTTGAAAATAAATAACTGTTATCTGGAAGAAATTCAAACCTGCTGTTTTGGAAAGGAAACAGGAGCATCCATACCATGTCTTGAGTGCTTTGTGCTGGACCACACCTTTGAAAAGGGTTTTCTGGTTTATGGAATCTTGTTATTAAATTGGAACAGTTTAAGGGGGGAATTTTTTCAGGGTTATACATAGAGTACTGTAGCTGTGTGGGGTATTTATCAAAATGCTTACTGTGTGTTTATAAAAATGTCAACTAAATTCATAGAATAAACTTTATTTTTCATTAAAAGTGCGTAAGGCCTCTGTTGAATAACATCTGAAAGGCAGGCCCTTGTGCTCATCATAGCCAAAATTAATAAACAGTTGTAGGTCAGGTGAACTCCATGATATACTTTGGAGTTTTCTAAAACCTGGCCCAAAACATGATACCCGCCTCAACTTCATTGTAGTGGGGAAATCTGTGCTTCCAGGAATAGTAAGAACGGACTATTCCGCGATCATAACCTCCAACCACGTTCCACACTACATGGATGTGAGGTCGGAGACAGGTCGAGCCCAATGCTCCACTTGGAGGTTGGACGTGGCCCTCCTGCCAGAAAAGATCACAGACCATAGATGAGTACATTACTAACAACCGGAATGGAGATGTCTCACCCTCCACGCTGAAGGCTGTGATCAGAGGAGAAATAATCGGCTACAAGGCGGTCAGGGACAGGGAAGAGAGGGCAACTAGGCAACAACTAATCCATTCTATTCTGGAGGTAAACAGAAGATACTCCAAGATCCGGAGGTTTGAGCTTCTGATGGAGAGGAAAAAGCTACAAATGAACTTTAACCTGCTATCTATCAGGAAAACAGTGTATCAACTCTGTAGACAGAGGGTACATTCAACGAACATGGAGACATGGCTAGCCACCTGCTTGCCCACCAGCTAAGAAAGCAGGCAGTCTCGCGGTAATAGCGCAGGTGAAGGATAGAGGCAGACTGGTAGCTGAACCTAAGAAGGTCAACAAAGCATTCAAGGCCTTCTACCGGCTTCCCAGCGCCCCGACAAGTACTTGAGGTTAAACGGGTCTTCGATAGATTGGACATGCCAGTCGTTGGGGATGATAAGAGGAGGGGGCTGGAAGCACCGCTGGAATTGGGAGAGATCATGGAGAGCATCAGCTCCATGCAGGCAGGGGAAGGTACCCGCGCTTGCGGGAAATGTTTGCACACTCACTAGCGAGAGGCATCTTGCCTCCAATGCTAACACAAGCCACCATATCGCTGATAACCAAAAAGGACAAAGGCCCAACGGAATGCGGATCATACAGACCCATTTTGCTGCTCAATGTGGATGCAAAAATTCTCGCAAAATTCCTGGCTAAGCGGCTGGAGAACAGTGTACCAGAGGTGGTCACCAAGGACCAGACGGACTTTGTTAAGGGTAGACAGCTAACAGCGACGATCAGGCAACTGGTGAACACAATAATGATCCCATCTGAGGCGAGAAAACCAGAGGGGATCACTTCCCTGGATGCAGAGAAGGCCTTCAACAGAGTCTAGTGGAAGTAGCTCAGTGAGGTAGTAGAGCGGTTTGGCCTGGGGACAGGGTCCACCTCATGGGTGAAACACTTGTAAAAGGCCCCTAAGGCGAGTGAATGGACCAACGTCACCAGCTCTGAATACTTCCAGCTGCACAGAGGCACAAAGCAGGGATGCCTGCTGTCCCCGCTCCTATTCACCTTGGCAATCGAGCCGCTGGTGATCACCTTCAGAGAGGCCAGGAGCTGGAAGGAAATCCAAAGAGACAAGAGCACAGAGTCTCACTCTATGCAGATGACCTGCCCCTCTACATCTCAGACCCGCAAAGTGGCATGGAAGGGATCATGAGCTCCTGAGAGAGTTTGGAGCCTTCTCTGGCTATAAACTCAACCTGAGCAAGAGTGAGGTCTTCCCCGTGAACCCAAAAGGGGTAAGAGCAAGGCTAGAGGGATTACTATTCAAGCTAGCCTAGAGCAATTTCTGCTATCTGGGGCTCAAGATTACCTATGATTGGACATGGTTCCACCAGAAATTGAATGGGTAAGGATGGAGCAGAGCTCCTGTACAGGGACGACCCTCCAGGCCCTTGCCATGGCAGCACTCCCATCCCCACCAGCCAAACACTTAACAAGCTCAGTGGTGGTAGCCATACTCTGGAACCAAATAAGACAGCACTTTGGAATAACCGAAACGTCCACTATGGCCCCCATCTGCGGCAACCTCAAGTTCACGCCAGCCATGCTAGACACCACCTTATGAGGTGGAGACAGGATGGGGAAAACACTGACTGTTAGGCATTTCTACACAGAGGGCAGGCTAGGAATCTTAGAGGAACTGACATTGAGTCTAAAGCTACCCAAAGGGAATGAATTCCCACATCTACAGGTTGAGAACTTCCTCCACAAGGAGATGATGATACATCCACAGACCTGAGATGCACAATGTTGGAGGAAGTACTGGACGGGGGTAACCTGGGAGGGGAGAACTACAGGGACCTGTACAGACGACTATTAGAAAGGGCAGCTCCCCATTGGATGTATCATGGGAAAAGTGGGAGGAAGAACTAGGGTTGGAAATAGGGTGGAGACTCTGGAGCGAAGCACTGAACAGGGCCAACTCCACTTCCACTTGTGCAAGGCTAAGCCTCATGAAGTTTAAAGTGGTGCACAGTGCACACCTGACCAAAACCCGTATGAGCAGACTCTTCCCGGAGATGAAGGACAAGTGTGAATGGTGCCAGGGAGGCCCGGCCAACCACACTCCCATGTTCTGGGCAGGCCCCAGACTTGTTGGGTTCTGGACAGCCTTCTTCGAGCAATGTCCAAGGTTGTGGGGGTGAGGGTGGAGTTGTGCCCAAGAGTGGCAGTCTTCGGGGTTTCTGATCAGCCAGAACTATTTATAGGGAAAGTGATGACGTCCTTGCCTTTGCTTCCCTAATCGATTGCCGAAGAATCCTGCTCAGCTGGTGATCAGCAGCACCACCCATATCTGCAGACTGGCTGGCAAACCTGTCGGAATTTTTCCCTGCTGGAGAAAATCAAATTTGCCATCCGAGGGTCAGAGGAGGTCTTCCACAAAACGTGGAGGCTATGCACCAACCTGTTTCGGGACCTGTTTGAAGCCAACAGCCAATAGAGCAAGGAGAGGGGGGAGGCGCACGGGATCAACAAGACAGCAGGGATCAGAGAGCGGGGAGGCCAGCGTGGCAGGAGGGAGAGGTGTGGGAGCAGCCGGAACGTAAAATAGGGACCTAGAGCATGGCCACAGAGAACAAGACCTCAAAGAAACACCTAAAACAAGAAAGGGGGCGAGGGGGGAGAGGAGAGAGGTGGCCGGGCCGATTGACAGAGGGGAGGGAAAGAGGATGGGAAAGAGCTACACACATGTAAATAAATGACAATCACCTGCTATAAAGCATGTGATCCAATAAAGTATCCTGAAGCAACAAAAGGGAGCGGGGGTTCGGGAGAGATCTTGAAAATTGTACCTGATCCACATACTTTTGTCTATTGTACAGTGTATAAATGAAAAACTTCAATGAAAACATGTTTTAAAAATGTTGTCAAAATATTTATTTCATTGGGGCCCTGTTTTGTTTACCAGGGACAGAAATCAGACTAATTGCACAAATGAAGAGACAAAGCATAGGCATAGATGTTTCAAAAATGGATTCCTAGGGCAAAGAATACCTACAGGGATTCTAGACAATCCCCAAGTGAAATTGATTGACTTGTTGTTTGACAGGACTTTCCAAAAAGAGGCAGCACAGGTATCTCAATGGCTCTCTGCCAGCTGGCAAGACCCCCTCGATACCACTTCTTGAAACTACTTCTCCCAAAGGATTGTGAATCGGTGGAATTTGCTATCCTAGAGTGCAGTAATGCAGGAAAAGTGAGTAAATTTAAGGAGGATGTTATAACCTGTCTGCTTACCACTGGCTGGGGACTAATGACAATCCCACAATCCTATGGGAGTATGAGCTTCCCCAATGAGGGGGGTGGAGAAATCATTAGCAGACTCCCTGCATAAATAGAGGTGGCCAGTTTGGAACCAGCCAGCAAGAGGAGTGAGCGGCAAGGGAAGTTGCTGCAGCTGCTGTATGTTATTGTAAATAAATGTTACTTCTTTGTATCCTTAAAACTCGTGCTGGATTCTCACAAAAGACGAGTTAGACAGATTTTTAACTGATAATGGGTTGAAGGGTTACAGAGAACGGGCAGGATGGTGGAGTTGAGGCCAGGATGGGATCAGCCATGATCACATTGAAGTTGTTTAGGCTCGGGAGGTTAAATTGTCTACTCTTGCTCCGAGGTTATGTGTTCCACGGAGGAGATGCTCTGGCTGACTTTGCAATCCAGCTCTTGGTCTGTGGCATTGTAAGTAGCAGATGAGGAACATATCAGCCATGGTAGAATGGCGGAGCAGATACGATGGGCCAAATGGCCTAATTCTGCTCCTATATCTTATGATCTTATTCACTTATGAACTTGTACAATCAATCTGATTCCACCCATGGCCTCAGGTAGTTCCCCAGGTCCTTTCTCCAGAAGCTTCTCTGGTTCATTAGCTCTCTAGTTACGCAATCAAGCACAGTTAAAAGGATCAGTTACCAGATTAACATACACAAGCACAGATCAATCAAACCATTGAACAGAACACACATGGAGCAACATGTTTTTTAGAAAGCAATCTATTTCAATGTGAATTGCAACCAGGTAATGTTTTGTAACACAAGTGAAAGATTTACCAATTCTTTCTGTCCATGTTGCTTTATCCAGTCTATTTAAGAAGAAATAGTAACTTAAACCATCATGCAAAAGCAAAACGTTGCAGTTTCTGGAAATAATATTGAAACAGAAAAAGTTAAAATACAAAGCAGGACCGGCAACATTTGTGGAGAAAAAAAATCAGTTAACATTTCAGGTCGTAACCTTTCATTAAAACGGAGGAAAGTTAGAAACATTATGGGCGGGATTCTCCATTTCTGCGACAATGGGTGGGATTCTCCGATTGCCGATTCAGGACATCACCTGAGGCCCTCCCCTATGCTCCACCCCTGGTGGGCCAACTTCCCAACAGCAGCAATCACGTGGATTCACAGATTTCAGGGACCTCGCATGGTGGCTGCGGTCGATGTCCAGCGCCGCCATAGTCAGCAGGGGGGAGCGTTTAACGCTGACAGGGGGGGCTTCAGCAGGGGCTGGAGGAGCTGGTGGGGGGGGTGGTCCGAGGGTGGTGAGGGCGGTTAGAGGGAAACACTATCTGGCAGGCTGGGTCCGCGCGCGACAGGCGCCCTGCGCATGCGCAGCTAGGGACTCAGCAATTCTGCGTCCATGGGTGAAATTCTCCGACCCCCAGCAGGGTCGGAGAATCGCCTGGGGCCGCCAAAAATCCCGCCCCCGCCGTGCGCAGAGATTCTCCGCCACCCAGAAAGTGGCGGCGGCAGGAATCTCACCACTCCGATCGGAGAGGGCCCTGCGGTGATTCTCCGGCCCGCATGGGCCGAAGTCCCGCCGCTGGGAGGCCTCTCCCGCCGCCAAGGTTTAAACCACCTCTGGAACGGCGGCATCAGCGGTGCGAGCGGGCCCCGGGGTCCTGGGAGGGGCGGGGGGGCGATCGAACCCCAGGGGGTGCCCCCACGGTGGCCTGGCCCGCGATCGGGGGCCCCCGCTCAGACTCCGGGCCAGTGCCCTGGGTGCACTATTTTCTTCCGCGTCCGCCACGGCCTCCGCCATGGCGGAAGCGGAATAGAACCCCACATCGCGTATGCGCCGGCAGTGACGTCAGCGGCCAGCTGCCGCTGACGTCACTGTCGGCGCGCGCCGACTGGTGAAAGCCTTTCGGCCAGCCCCGCTGCCGGGGGCGCCGTTTCTTTGCGCCAGTCTTCTGGTGCAAACCGCTCCGGCGCGAGGCTGGCCCCCAAAGGTAGGGAGAATTCCCCACCTTTGGGGAGGCCCGACCCCTGAATGGTTGGCGCTACTCCCCTACGCCGGCACCCTCCGTCACGCCGGGTAGGGGAGAATGCCGCCCCATATCTGCAGGTAAAGGTGGGTTGCGTTGGAGCGCCCTGCCATGCCGGTTTCACGATGTTTAAAAGCACAAGTGAACCATGCTGTCAGAAACTCGTCCCATTGGAGGTGAAGAATGGCAGAGGTCCCGGAGAGTACCAGGTCAGGCCCGCTAATGATATGCAAATGGTGTCTACTGTACTTGCACTCGGAATGCATTGATGCCTCTATTGAGGTGCTGGAGCATTGCGATTTGGCGTCAAATCGCACCGGCGCGATTTTGCGTCAGAACCGATTCTCCACCCAATCACCTTTCCCGATTTCCCGGTTGGAGAATCCCGCCCAATACGTGTCGAGCAAATGAAAGTGTGGGGGAGAAGAACAAAAGGGAAGGTCTGGATAACAGCTATCTGAATGCAAAGTAAAGGAATTGAGAACTTAAGGCAAAAACAAAACCAGCACAAAAAACACACAAAGCAATTTGGTGGCAGAGGTCATGATTTAAAATTATTGAGTTTAACATTGAGTCCAAAAAGCTATGGAGTGCAGAACTGAAACATGAAGTGCTGTTCTTTGAATCGGTACTGATCATCATTGGAACAGTGAGCAGGCCAAGGACAAAAAGGTCAGAATGAATGCAAGGTGGAGAATTGAAATGACAAGTGACAGGAAGCTCAGGGTCATGCTTGCAGAATGAACGGAGGTGTTCCATAAATTGGTCACCTAGTTTGCAGTTGACCTCCCCAAAGTAGAGGAGACCACATCGTGAGCAACAAGTACAATATATTGGATTGCAAGAAGTACAAAAAAATTTCCACTTGAAAGGAGAGAGGAAGTAAAAAGACAGGTGTTGTATCTCCAGCACGTGGATAGAAAGGTGCTGGAGGAAAGGGAGAGGATGTTGGGAATGACTAATGAATGGATCAGGGTGCCTCAGAAAACTGAAAGGGGAGGGAGGAGAATATGTTTGGCGATGGCTCATGCTGGAGCTGGAGGAAATGGCAGAGCATGATCCATTAAATAGAGGCTGGTGAGGTGGAAAGTGAACACAAAGAGAAATCTATTATGGGTCTTGGGGAGGACACAACGGGGTAAGTGCAGAATTGTGTGAAATACATCAGACAGGATGGAGAGCCCTGTCAACCACAGTATGAAGAAAAGGGAACCATATCAGAAGCATTAGTATGAAATTTTGTATCACTGAATGAATGCAACAGAAATACAACAAATTGGAGAGTTGAATAGGGTCCTTACGGGAGGCTGATTTAAGCAAGTGTGGTCAAGATAGCTGTGGGAGTCCATGACACTGTCGCAAATAACCTATCCACAGAAATCAAGGCAGACTAGTCAAGGAATGGGAGAGAAGAGACAAGAAACGGATCTGATTGAGGTGAGAGAAATTCGGTAATTGGAAAAAAAGTCAGTGAAATGTTCCAGTTCAGGGTGTGAGCAGGGAATGGCAATGATGGTTATCAGTACCAGAGAAAGAGGTGGGGGAGGGGGCCTGAATAGGGTTGGTACAAGGAATATTCCACATATCCCACAAAAAAGCTAGCATACCTAGGACCCATGAGGGCATCCACAGAAATACCTTTCATTTGGAGGAAGTGGTGGAGTTGAAGGAGAAGTTGTTCACTGTGCAAACAAGTTCACCCCGATTAAGGAGTTTGCTGGGGGTACGGGTTGGGTAGGCTGCCGTTCAAGAAAAAACAGAGAGTTTTAAGCTATCCTGGTGAGAGGTGAAGGAATTGGATGTCTATAGTGACAAAGAGATGGTTAGAGCCAGCAAACTGGAAACTGTTATCGGGTCCTGGATTTAGAAAAAACTGGACAAGGAGAGCAAAAATAGTGTAGAGACTGGAATAAATCAGTTCAATGGAGCAGGAGAAAGCTGAAACAATAGGTCTACCAGATCAGTCCAGCTTATGGATTTTGGAAAGGAGGTAGAAATGGTAACATTGAAAAAAAATGTTCACCTGAGGAAGGAGCTGTGCTCCAAAAGCTGGTGATTCAAAACAAACCTGTTGGACTTTAACCTGTTGTTGTAAGACTTCTTACTGTGCCCACCCCAGTCCAACACTGGCATCTCCACATCATTTAAAAAAAACATATTGGATGGGACACACATACATTAATTTTAGAACAGCCTAAACTTTCATTAAGTTTCAGTTATACCATACATACTGCAGTAATATTGATTCATAACCACAACTTTTCATCAAAATAACCCCAACTGCATTTAATTAATTTAGTACAACAGACATCTCACAATCTTCACTTTGGCATTTTCAAAATGGCAGCTGTGAATAACGCCATGGTTTTCATTTAAAGACTGTGATTGTCATTTGTTATCACTTTACCCACTTCGACTGCACTAAGGGTTAAATTTAATATAAAGGACAATAAAGTCATTTGAGTGTTGTCTGAAATCTCAGAAGATGGATATGTGAATACAAAGTACATTATTCAGTAACCAGATTATACATCAAACACAACATAAAACTCACTCAAACTTTACTAGACTGCCTGACCCATTCTTCGTTGAAGATGAATAGTGACCAGTAAAACATTCATGAATGAGAAGTAACTATTAATATTGAAATTCAGTGCTGCACTGACCAAAAAAAAACACAACGCCTGGGTTAATGGATGTTACTTACTAGTGAATCAGTAGTAACCAAATTAAACCTGATGGAAAATGCTCAAGATATTTCAGCTAATTAAGCTATAGAGTTACAAATCCCAAGGGGCATGTTGGTGAATTGTACCGAGGCCTTAATTAGGTTTCCTATTTATGCTTTTCTCCATAGATTTGTAAGGAGCAAATTTAAATGGCAGAGGTCAAGTGGCACAGTGGGTAGTGCCCTGCCTGTGAGTCAGAAGTTCCAGGTTCAAGTCCCATCTCAGGACTTGATAGCCAAAGGAAGGTACATTTGTAACATGGCCAAACAGATTGAGTATCAACCTGCAAAATCCTTCCAACATACGGCAAGGGCAGGTGGTATGAGCAGGAGATTTCTGGCAGCCATGCTTGATGTGGAGTGGCACCCCTCAAGCTATAAGTCTCTCATAATAGGCTACTGACCTATTCCAGGAAAAGATTCGCTAAGGGAACAGATGAAACTCTGCCTTGTGCACCCCTTAGGATGGGAAGTAGAACAATCTTAAATGGTAACCACTGAGGACATCCAAACATAATTTAATTGGCTTAATCTCATCTTCATAAAAGGTAAAGCTAATCCACTCCCAAGTAACAAAATTTTTGTGCAGCACCTGTACATTAGCCTCATTAACATCCTAAAAGTAATCCCACCAAGCACGGATGAGCAGGGATGAGCAGGAAGATTAATAAAAACACTTGGAACAATATCATCAGTAGCTCTGTGTATTAAACAAAATATGAGATAGTGTCATAAACCTCCAAGGTAAGCTCAGGAGAGATTACCCTGACCTTAGTACTTTAAAAATAAAGCATGTTATATGTTACCCGACTGCTAAATCATCCTTTTTTTCTCTGGAGTCCGCCATAAATTCAAGGTCTGAAAGTGCAGCCTGATTTTTAACACCACATTCACACAGGCCATCAATAGTTCATCCCCAGGAAGTATATTTTTAGTTATAACTGAACTAAGCCGAGACAAAGCTTCAGATTCCAGAGGTGATCAATGAAGAGAGATGGAACCATTGATCAAACCAACAAAAAAAATGCAAATATGATAATTATTCAAAGATAATTACTACATTAGTTTCTGAGCACGAACAGATTAAAAATTGCCAACATGAAATTATTACATCCTCTATATACACCCATGGGTAGCATGGTAGCAGTGGTTAGCACTGTTGCTTCAGAGTGCCAGGGACCCGGGTTTGATTCCGGCTTGCGCCACTGTCTGTCCGTAGTCTGCACGTTCTCCCCATGTCTGCATGGGTTTCCTCCAATTTCCTCCCACAAGTCCCGAATGGTGAATTGGACATTCTAAATTCTCCCTCAGTGTATCAGCTGTCGGAGTATGACGACCAGGGTATTTTCACAGTAACTTCCTTGCAGTATTAATGTAAGCCTACTTGTGACATTAATAAAGATTATTATTATTAACCACAAAGTCATTGAGCACAATGGCAGATTCGTGAATACAAACTGGCATTGTGCAAATTACCTTCCCAATATAAACACAATAATGCAAGCCAGTAATTCACTTAAACTTTAAGGGATAGAATTTTCAACTGGTACTGCCCACCTGAATTTTTTTTGTTTTGAATTTTTGCAATTAAGGGGCAATTTAGTGTGGTCAATCCACCTACCCTACACATCTTTGGGTCGTAGGGATGAGACCCACACAGACACGGAGAGAATATGCAAACTCCACACCAGACAATGACCCGGGGCTGCGGTTGAACCCGTGACCTTGGTGCCATGAGGCAGCAGCATTACAACCCACCCTCCCGCCCCCCCCCCCCCCCCCCCCACCACCCAGCAGAGCCAATTAAACTCAGTACTGAGTTCAAACAGACTTTTGCTGGAGGAAGGTCTGTCACCCACAGTGTGTGACTTCGAATTTTTGAGGGGCGCGATTCAACAGAAAAATTTCAAAGTCCGGTTTTGGACATGTTTGGCGTGGTGTTTAGCAAAGGCCACATTGACAAGATAGCGGCCTGTATTCTACAGCGCTTAGTGACAAAAATGACCCCCCACAAGATTCTCAACATTACTGGCTTCTTCGCCATCTGATTCACCCGACTCATGCCTCAGCAGCTCGCCACTACCAAGGTGGTGCTGCTTTTAAACACTCCCTCACCACTCACTCCCAGTCAACACACAAGCACGGCAGCACAGGCCTGCTCTTCACACTGTGGATAGGAACCTCACAAGGCTTCTCGACACTGTGGATGAGAGTCAAGCCACCCTATTCACCCAAGTGAGTAGGACGACAGGGCAGCACGACAAGGAGTACTGCCGTTCAATGTAGGAAGAAGACTAATAACCACAGAGCTGCAAAGTTAAGTTATCACCTTTCTCCTAGATCAGTTCCAATTGCCACCTCTCAAATTCCCAAACCCCCCCTCCCAACACATCACTGGCTGACACCTTGCACCCTCTCGACATCCGATTTTTGTGTTTGTTCCTTAGAACTCCACCAGCACAACCCTTTCATGTCCAGGTGCAGTGCCCACACATGCCACCTGTTAAAGAACCCCCTGACCCACCAAACGTGCAGCTTACAATGCCCTCTCTTAGTCCATAATGGATGGGAAAGGGCCAAGACTGGTGGGGTGGAATCCCAGAGATTCGAGTACCCACCCCCTCTGAGGAATGGGCTCTGGAAATTGTGGGCTTGCCTGAGGACGGAGCAGTCACCAACAGAGAAGTTGGTCTGTTCCAAAAAGGTGAGGATCTACTGCCCCTTCACCCTGAAGACCTGTCTTAAGTGAGCAGTTCATGTCAGACCAAACAATCCTTCTCTCTCACTGACCACATATCCATTGTCTCACAGCATTTTCATCTAATGAGGCAGGGCCATCTGGAGTCAGGTGCAGGAGATGGTGCTGACAATGTGTGGCACCCAGGCCAACACTGCTAGGGTAGTGAACAAAATGGAAAATCTGGAGCACAACATCTCTTGAGTGGTGGTGTCCAAGGCATGGCTCTGCCTGTAACGACCATTGCTCAGGGCCTCGACATCATGTCCCAGTCACTGGGAGACGTATCCCAGTTGCAGATGGACATTGCCATGACACTCCAGAGCATAGTCCAGTCACTGAGGAGCATCGCTAAGGGCATCAACACCATAGTGTAGACAATGGGGAGCCTCCAGGACTAGCAGCATCAGAAGACTCAGAGACTTTTGGAGCTCACTACATCTGCCCCTTCATCCCATGGGGCCTGCCACCAAGGAGATGATGATGGTCTCCAGTTCTTCCACTCCTGACACCGGTGCATCTCAAGGGTAGCGGTCAGAACAGGGTGGTATGGTGACACCAGTGGGGCTGGAGGGAAATGCAGGGAGGGAAAAGGGGGGAGGGCAGAGATTGGGGGGGGGGAGGGAAATGGGAGGGGGGTGCAGGGCGGCGGTTCAGCTGACAGACGCAGCCTTACCCTAGGTGAATCTGGACACGGTGAGGGCCTACTTAGTCCTCCTGCATGCCACCGCCTCCCCTCCATCCTCCAGCCACTCCTGGTCCTCCATTTCCTCAGATGAGGCCACACGTCCCTCTGCCTCCTCTTGCTCTTCCTCCTCCTCCAGCATGGCCACCACAATGTGGGAGACCTTCGGGGGGGGGGGGGGAGGTGGCATGCAGGAGGACTAAGTAGGCCCTCACCGTGTCCAGATTCACCTAGGGTTCGGCCCACGATGTTGTGCCGAACTTTTGTCCTAGATTAAGGACAAATTAATCTACACCCCATCATCCTACCATAATCCATGTACCCATCCAATAGACACTTGAAGGTCCCTAATGTTTCCGACTCAACTACTTCCACAGGCAATGCATTCCATGGCCCTACTACTCTCTGGGTAAAGAACCTACCTCTGACATCCCCCCTATATCTTCCACCAATCACCTTAAATTAATGACCCCTTGTAACTGTCCACTCTATTTATTCCCTTGATCATCTATCAGGTCGCCCCTCATCCTTCTCCGTTCTAGTGAGAAAAGGCCCAGCACCCTCAACCTTTCTTTGTAAGACCTACTCTCCATTCCAGGCAACATCCTGGTAAATCTCCTTTGCACCTTTTCCAAAGCTTCCACATCCTTCCTAAAATGGGGTGACCAGAACTGCACACAGTACTCCAAATGTGGCCTTACCAAGGTTTTGTACAGCTGCATCATCACCTCACAGCTCTTAAATTCAATCCCTCTGCGAATGAACGTTAGCACACCATAGGCCTTCTTCACAGCTCTATCCATTTGAGTGGCAACTTTCAAAGATCTATGAACATCGACCCCAAGATTTTTCTGCTTCTCCACATTGGCAAGAACCCGACCGTTAACCCTGTATTCCGCATTCATATTTGTCCTTCCAAAAGGGACAACCTCACACTTTTCAGGGTTAAACTCCATCTGCCACTTCTCAGCCCAGCTCTGCATCCTATCTCTTAGCAGCCGACAACAGCCCTCCTCACTATCCAAAACTCCACCAATCTTCGTATCATTTGCAAATTTACTGACCCATCCTTCAACTCCCACATCCAAGTCATTAAGGATAATCACAAACAGCAGAGGACCCAGAACTGATCCATGTGATACGCCACTGGTAACTGAGCTCCAGGCTGAATATTTGCCATCAATATAGAAAGATTTCCTCAGAAAGCAATTTTAAGCTGTCTAGAAGGGAAGGTAATCCTGCCATTTATCTTTAATGCATGTTAGTATTATAAACATTTATATGTTTGATGTGATTTGGCCATATTCCAGAGTAAATGGTGAAATCAGAAAAAACACAAGTGGAAATGCCATACTTCTAGTTATATTTAAGAATCTCATTCAAGTATGTTTGTCACTATGGGACCTATTTTGTTTCATATGCAGAATGAGAGCTTCAGTACACTTTTACCTTGTCCTTTACAGAACAAGATTCAAACTATTACTATATTTTTGATAATGTAAACTTGTCTACAAGGAGTTTAAATGTTTGGCACATTTCAAATTCTTCAGACTACTGTCAAGAGGTTATCATAGTATTGTGGTGATATGATTTGCATACCTGTCTGCCATTGGGGCAGAACACCGGCTTACCATTGGCCCTGGTCGGTCATGTGCATCTCGACCGATTGGCCGAGAGGCTGAGTTAACCACGCCTCCATTAACGAGGTATAAATGGACAAACGCCCGGCGATCGTCCATTCCATTGTACACGATCGCAGAGCTATGTTCTAGTCTATTAAAGCTTGACTTTTGTAAAGCACTCGTCTCTCGTACAATTGATGGCACATCAATTTAATAGACTAAGACTTTGAAGATGGAGTTCCGGATCAAGCCCGAATGCCTCCGCATCAGCCCGCAAACTCCGAACTCTGCAGAACATTTCCAACTCTGGCTGACATGCCTCGAAGGGTTCCTGGCATCTACAACCACCCCCCCCCCACCGGGGCACAGAAACTGCACGTCCTCCACTCCAGCGTGGGTATCGACGCCTACGCAATAATCAAAGAAGAAACGACTTATGATGAAGCAATACTAAAGCTAAAGGGACAATTCATCAAACCAGTCAACAGGGTATTCGCCCGACATCTGCTGGCCACCAGACGGCAGCTCCCCGATGAGTCACTAAACCAATATTACCGGGCCCTCCATATCCTGGGGAGGAATTGCTCCTGTGTCGCAGTCTCAGCTACGGAGCACATGGAACTACTGATCAGAGACGCTTACGTGGCTGGGATGCAGTCCCCCACTATCCGCCAGCGGATGCTGGAGAGAGACGACCTCAGCTTAACTGAGACACTGACCCTCTCCTCCTCTCTGGAGGTCACTGATCAAAACGCCCGCTTCTATGACCCCAGCCAGGCCTCCTGGCACGCTTCCCAACCGCCATCCGCCGCTCCCGACCTCCCTCAGGCCTGTGCCGCGGGACGCCCCGACAAGTCCACGGGGCCCCGCTGCTACTTTTGCGGGTTCGCAAAACACCCTCGCCCGCGCTGCCCAGCCCGCTCCGCCCTCTGTAAGAGCTGCGGGAAGAAGGGCCACTACTCCATGGTCTGTCAGGCCAAAACGGTGGCTGCGGCGCTTCTGGACGCCACGCAACGCTCTCCCCCCCACCCCCAGGGCCCTGCAACCGGCCTGTGCGCCTCTCTCTCTCCTCCGGGCACTCCTGGTCCCCTCCTAGCCACCCCGCAACACTTTCCCCCCCCCGCCCCCAGGCTCCCGCGCCTGGCCTGCTCACCTCTCTCTCTCCTCCGGGGCCGCTCCAGCGGACAGAGCTCCTCCCAGTTCGCGCCCCGCAGGCCGACCAGCGCGCCTCTCCGGGCCCTACCGGTCCCTGCCTGCCGCGCGTGTTTCCCCCCCCCCCCGCCCGGCCTGCTCGTTTCCCTCCCTCCCCCGGGGCCGCTCCTCCCAAACCGCCGCCCCCGGGCCCCGGCACCCGACCTGCACGCCTCTCCTGGCCCTCCCGGTCCCTACCTGCCCGCCGCGCGAGTCTCTCCCCCCCGCCCCCGGGCCCCGGCACCCGACATGCACGCCTCTCCGGGCCCCCACGGGCCCTGCCTGCCCGCCATGCGAGTCTCTCCCCCCCCGCCCCGGGCTCCTGCGCCTGGCCTGCGCGCCTCACCTCCCCCGCTCGCAGCTGCTCCACTCGGCTCGCCGGCACCGCTAGCCCCGCCCCCAGCGACCACGAGGGCCTCACGGGCGCCGCTATCTTGGGGCACCGGCCTCACGTGCGAGTCCTGGGCGCCGCCATCTTGGGGCGCCGACCCCATGTGCGGTCCTGGGCGCCGCCATCTTGGAGCGCCGACTCCATGTGCGGGTCCTGGGCGCCGCCATCTTGGGGCGCCGACTCCACGTGCGGGTCCTGGGCGCCGCCATCTTGGTGCGCCGACTCCACGTGCGGGTCCTGGGCGCCGCCATCTTGGGATCCCGACTCCACGTGCGGATCCTGGCCACCGCCTTCCGGGACTGCCACACAAGGTTCCTCCAGCATCGACTCGGACGCCGACGACGGACACGGTTTTTCTCCACGGCTCGCGGCCGTTCAGCTCGACCAGTCACGTCCACGCACGCTCGCCAAAACGACAACGCTGATCCACCTCAACGGCCACGAGACGGGCTGCCTGCTGGACTCCGGGAGCACGGAAAGCTTCGTTCACCCTGACACGGTAACACCCTGCGCGCTCCCTGTCCATCCGGTAACACACAAAATCGGGTTAGCCTCAGGTTCGCACTCCGTCCACATCACCGGGTGCTGCATCGCGGACCTCACGGTCCAGGGGAAGGTTTTCAAAAATTATAAATTCCTTGTCCTCCCTGACCTTTGCGCACCGGCACTCCTAGGACTGGACTTCCAGTGCAACCTGCAGAGCTTGACCTTCCAATTCGGCGGCCCTATACCCGCCCTCACTGTCTGCAGCCTCGCGTCCCTCAAAGTGGACCCCCCCTCCTTGTTTGCCAATCTCACCTTCGATTGCAAACCCGTTGCGACACGGAGCAGACGGTACAGCGCTCAGGACCGGTCCTTCATCAGGTCCGAGGTCCAGAGGCTGCTGACGGAAGGGGTCATCGAGGCCAGCAACAGTCCCTGGCAAGCCCAAGTGCTGGTGGTCCGGACTGGGGAGAAAAACCGGATGGTCATCAACTATAGCCAGACCATCAACCGGTTTACGCAACTGGACGCGTATCCTCTCCCCCGTATTTCCACCATGGTAAACGAGATCGCGAAATACAAGGTCTTCTCCACTGTGGACCTTAAGTCCGTTTATCACCAGCTCCCCATCCGTGCGAGTGACCGCGTTCGAGGCTGATGGGCGCCTCTACCACTTCCTTCGGGTTCCATTTGGTGTCACAAATGGGGTCTCGGTCTTTCAACGGGAGATGGACCGAATGGTCGACAAGTACGGATTACAGGCTACCTTCCCGTATCTTGATAATGTCACCATCTGCGGCCACGACCAACAGGACCATGACGCCAACCTCCAGAAATTCCTCCAAACCGCAAAACTCCTTAACCTCACATACAATAAGGATAAGTGCGTGTTTAGCACCGACCGTCTAGCCATCCTCGGCTACGTAGTGCGTAAAGGAGTGATAGGCCCCGACCCCGAACGCATGCGTCCCCTAATGGAACTCCCTCTCCCCAATACCCCAAAATCCCTCAAACGCTGCCTGGGGTTCTTCGCGTACTACGCCCAATGGGCTCCCAATTACGCCGACAGGCCCGTCCCCTCATTCAAACCACGACCTTCCCGCCGTCGACAGAGGCCTGCCAGGCTTTTAGCCGCATCAAAGCGGACATCGCAAAGGCCACGATGCGCGCCATCGACAAGTCCCTCCCCTTCCAGGTCGAGAGCGACGCATCAGAAGTTGCTCTGGCGGCCACCCTGAACCAAGCGGGCAGACCCGTGGCCTTCTTCTCCAGAACTCTCCAGGCTTCCGAACTCCGCCACCCCTCTGTGGAAAAGGAAGCCCAGGCCATAGTCGAAGCAGTGCGACATTGGAGGCACTATTTGGCCGGCAGGAGGTTTACCCTCCTCACAGACCAACGGTCAGTAGCCTTCATGTTTGATAATGCACAAAGGGGCAAGATCAAGAATGACAAGATCTTGCGGTGGCGGATCGAGTTGTCCACGTACAACTATGATATCTTGTATCGTCCTGGGAAGCTCAATGAGCCTCCTGATGCCCTGTCCCGCGGTACCTGCGCCAGCGCGCAGATAGACCGCCTCCGCTCCTTCCACGCGGACCTCTGCCATCCAGGGGTGACCCGCCTCTACCATTTCATTAAGGACCGCAACCTGCCTTTCTCCATCGCGGAAGTCAGGTCAGTAACCCATGACTGCCACATCTGCGCTGAGTGCAAACCGCACTTCTACCGCCCCGAACGCGCACACCTGATCAAAGCATCCCGCCCCTTCGAACGTCTCAGCATTGACTTCAAGGGGCCCCTTCCCTCTAACAACCGCAACATTTACTTCCTGGCGGTGATTGACGAATTCACCCGCTTTCCCTTCACCATTCCCTGCCCCGACATGACCACATCGACCGTCATTAAGGCACTCCTCTCCATCTTCTCACTGTTCGGCTACCCCACGTACATTCACAGCGATCAGGGGTCCTCCTTTATGAGCCACGAGCTGCGTCAATTCCTGCTCGACAGGGGCATTGCCTCTAGCAGGATGACCAGCTATAACCCCCGGGGTAACGGACAGGTCGAGCGGGAGAATGGTACCATCTGGAAGACCATACTACTGGCCCTCCGGTCCAGAGATCTCCCTATTTCCCGATGGCAAGAGGTGATCCCCGATGCCCTCCATTCTATCCGCTCACTTCTCTGTACCACAACTAATCAGACACCTCATGAACGTCGTCTGGTTTTCCCCAGGAAGTCATCCTCCGGATCCCCTCTCCCGACGTGGCTGGTCACCCCCGGGCCCATCTTGCTCCGGAAGCATGTGCGGGTGCACAAGTCTGACCCGTTAGTGGAACAAGTCCAGTTACTCCACGCTAACCCGCAGTACGCGTATGTGGAGTACCCCGGCGGTCGACAGGACACGGTCTCCCTCCGGCACCTGGCACCCGCCGCCGTGCGGCCTTCCCCCCCCACCACAGACCCCCCCCTCTGTTTTTTCCCCCCAGCACCCCACTCAGGTTCCCCATTCCACATCCATGGCGTCTCCACGGCCAGCTCGGGTGACGGAGACTATTCAAGGACCATCGCTCCCGGGCTCCAGGACGTCAGAGGAACCATCGGCCGACCCGATGTCAACTCCTCCACTGCGGTGGTCTGCCAGAACGTCACGGGCCACAAAAAGACTGATCGAATCTTTCTAAAGTTCTACAGCTCCATGGACTTTTGTGTACATACCGCTTCTTGTCTGGGCCAGTGGGAAGCCCCCAAATTCGATAAGAGAAAGGAGAGAAAATTTTATCCTCCCGGCTGCTACTCATATCACCAGTTCTCTCCCCACCCCGGCTCTCGTTCATCACCCCCCCCCCCCCCCCCCCCCCCCCCCGGCTTCCTTCTCCGCAAGGGCTGAATGTGGTGATATGATTTGCATACTTGTCTGCCATTGGGGCAGAACACCGGCTTTCCATTGGCCCTGGTCGGTCATGTGCCTCTCGACCGATTGGCCGAGAGGCTGAGTTAACCACGCCTCCATTAACAAGGTATAAATGGACAAACGCCCGGCGATCGTCCATTCCATTGTAGACGATCGCAGAGCTATGTTCTAGTCTATTAAAGCCTGACTTTTGTAAAGCACTCGTCTCTCGTACAATTGATGGCACATCAAGTATGTTAACCTATTGTGAATGCCATTACTAAAGTACAAACTGGCTAGAGTACAAGTTTTACTTTGAGGTGAAAATGTAACTTTAGATTTTCTATAAAGTTCACCTGCAAATAAATGATGAGAAGATTTACAACACGTATTAGCATATATATGCACGGTGCTGGAGAAATATTGAGTGAAGTTCATAGAATCCTTACAGTGCAGGAGGAGGCCTTTGGCCCACTGAGTCGGCACCAACCCTCTGAAAGAGCACCCCAGTTAGGCCCACTCTCCATCCTTGCCCCGTAACCCACCTAACCTGTACATCCCGAGACACTAAGGGGCAATTTTATCCTGGCCAATCCACCTAACCTACATATCTTTGGACTGTGAGAGGAAACTGGAACACCCAGGGGAACCCATGCAGACATGGGGAGAAAGTGCAGATTCCACACAGTCAGTCACCGAAGGCCAGAATTGAACCCGGGTCTCTGGCGTTGTGAAGCAGCAGTACTAATCACTGTGCCACCATGCCATTTCCGGGCACATCACTTTGTGAAAAACCATCATAGACAGCATAAAATCATAGAAACGAGGCATAATACCAATTAGGTTATTTGTCCCATTCAGGGTGTTTTTCAATGCAGATCCATTTCATAGTCACTTCCTCTATATCCTTTCCTCCTTATTCCTCTCTCTATCTTTCAAGCATTATAGTCTCTACTAAACATCCATCAGTAATAGATATTACTGGTGTATTTTAATGCAGAGCCAGTTTCATGAAGATAGGAGGGCAGAGTGAGTGCAAAAAGCACTTATTGGCTCAACTTGGTGCCCAGAATATTATAATATCCAGGCCTCATTTATATGTTCGCAATCAACCACTTGCCCTACAGTAATAAATGGCAGCTGGTTTATGGTTTGGGAAAGAACATCCCATTTGTCAATCCAAAAAACCTCAATGGGGAAGGGTGAGGGTGCAGGTCAGGGCAGTAGGGGCCGATGACTTCCTTTCTGATTCCTGAAGAGCATTCATGCACCCCTGAACCCATTAGGGAAAGTATGGAGACTTTTTTTTTAAACAGTTTTCGTCTCTTTAAAAATTTAGTTCAACTTTATTTTAATGTTCATCTCTCTAAGGACCTGGATTAAATAGCTTGTGGGGAGTATGTGTTGTATGAGGCACTGGACACAGACAGCTAGAGCATCAACATGATCATAACATCTCAAGCTGTTCTACATAGATACCCTCACAGCAGGGAATGGATTCTCTACTTGGCGATGCCGGAAGTGAAAATCGCAATCAAGGGAGAATAATGGGCAATCAAAACATCATAGTCGCACTCGGCACAGTTTCTTACGCCATGGTCTGGTCCTTCACTGGTGATGATATCGATGTATGCGCCATGTGCCGGTTCTATGCAGTACCATTGTTTACATGGGTTTCAATATCATTAACAGCTTGGAGATTTCATGCTTCACCCTTCCACGATGCTCCACCCCTCTTAGGCAGAAGTCCTGCGGCCGCAAATTGGTGAAAGTATTTACAAGCCTGGCCTGGATGCCGTGGCTGCAGAGGGGGAGCGGGAAGTTAAAAAAAACACTGAAAAAGCCGGAACAATTGTCGGGCTTTCTGGGGAGCGGCTGCCCGGGCCTTGAGCAGCAGCGGGGAGTGACTTGGTACCAAGCACGTGATCTCAGGGTATCGTCCTCGGGATCGGAGCATCCTGGCACAGAACGTTTACCAAAATATTTCTAAGTATGGTATCCGTTAGGAAACGATGTACTATTCTTGCCAGGTGATTGGGCGTGATCCAAATCTCAATCCACCCACACTTCGAAATTTTGTTGGAGAAGGGGAGGAGAGAGGTGAAGCGTTAACATGCTGGAAAGCTCGGCTTCATAGAGATTAAGGTGCCATTGTTAAAGGGTGCCCCAATCTCAAAGTGACAGTAAAGGCCCCTGCCCCACCAAACATTGCCAGTATTGGGTCTTCACCATCAACCCCACCCCCCGAGGATCACTGGCGTCGGGGCCTTCCCAGTGGGTCTTCCTTTAGACCCACCCCACCTACTCGCCGGCATCAGGCCCCATCCCCAATCGGAGGCCATTACCAGCACCCCTCCAACAAGTGACCAACATCTCACTGTGGAGTTGCCAAATGTCCACCCCCTTCCTGCTCCCCCCCTCCTTTACGGCCTGTACCTTTTCAGAATCCAGCCCTTTCAGGCCCCACCAAACTGGCACTGCCCTCTGGCTGCCTGGCAGTGCCAAACTGGCACTACACTAACCCCCCATACACTAACAATGCCAGTTTCCTAGTTTCCCTAAATCCCTAGTTTCCTCAAAATAATACAAGCTGATTCACTTACCTTCAGGAGGCTACCTGGCACCTGGAATGCTTGACGCAGCTTTGGCTGCGGAAAAGGGCCCCCGGACTTCTGGTTTCAAGTCCACGCATGCGGACGGCAGCGGCCTCCAGCGCCCGCGCCGAGCGCCAGGGTGGGCTCGGACCGCGGAGGCATCTGGAAGATGTAGGCCCTCCCAATTGGCCACGTGCCTGAGGATCCGTCTGGTCCGATTTGGCCCCCGGCCGCCCTTAAGGCCCCCCCACCTCCCAGTGCCCGATCCCCCCGCCCCCCACCAGGGTGAGTCCCGACCGGCCATAGCATGTTAGTTCCACGCCGTCGGAAACTTGGCCGATCGGGAAAGGAGGATCGCTGGGCGGGCATCTGGCAATGGTCCTCCCAGCCGCGCAGAGAACTACGCGTACGCGCCGACTTTTGGGGCCCGGAGAATCGGCTGACCGGCACCGGGCCCGATTGCGGTGCCAAATTGGATTTTACGTCCCGCGCCAAACGCGATTTTGGCGCGGGGCTGCCGAGAATCCAGCCCAACATATTTAAATGATAATTTAAATATGCAAATCTGCAGGTCATTGAAGTGTTGGCGAGTGTAGACTTGAGAGATGAACAGACATTTCCAACACTGATGAAGGTTCAACTCAATTTTATTAACTACTTCTAACTAACACACGATGACTGTGGGTCTAAGTGATGCTAACTTAAACTAGAGACCTAAACCTTGTCCGAACCAGTTGATTCTCTAAGCACGTGTTTTAAGTCAATGCTGGGCTGGATGAGTTCTTGTTACACTCAGAGGCAGTACCCAGAATGAGCGGGAACCGTGGTGCCCTCTGCCTTTATAGTGTGTGTATTCTAACTGTTGATTGGCTGCGGTGTTTGTACATGTTGATTGGTCCCTGTGTGTGTCCATCAGTGTGTGTCTGCACCATGATATACTGGTGTATATTATGACATCAGCCTTTTATAAAAAAATGTTGATATGGGCATGTGATAATGAATAGTGTGGGTGTGTGGAGAATGTACCTAGCTACCTGTGAGGTGCGAAGACATATGTACAACACTATATACAGGGAACAAGACTATTTACAGAGGAAGGTGCCTGGTGCAGATGACTACCATGAACTGGAACAATCAACAAATCTATTTACAAACCACTGGATAACGAATGCAACATTAAAGGATATAAGAAAAAAAAAATTTCAGAGAGTCCACATGTGTACAGAGTTCATAAGTTCAGTCTCTGAGGTGGGCGACAAACTCTGGTTGACCGCCTCAAGGGTGGGGCAATGGCTGGCGGCTCAGGGGCCAGGAAGGTTGCAGCACTGTCAGGGGCAGGCAGAGTGAACGGAAGTGCCACACAGTCCACGGCGGGATCAGTAGGAGAGCTGGTCGGAGGATCCCGTGACGACCCTAGAACCAGGCGAAGAGCACGCCTGCTGCGGCGCCGAATGGATCCATCCGGCAAGCGGACCAGGAAGCAGCGGGGGGCCACCTGCCTTAGAACGACAGCAGGCGCAGACCAGCCACCATCCGGGAGGGGGATGCGAACCTTGTCGCGTGGATGGATGTCGGGAAGGTCAGCAGCCCGTGAGTCGTAGGAAGTTTTCTGCTGCAGTTGAGACATGTGCATGCGGTGGAGCACGGGGACATAATCGAGGTTGGGAGTGAGAATTGATGGCACCGTCGTTCTGAGGGTGCAGTTCTTCAGTAGCTGAGCAGCGACAGGCCGGTCGAGAGTGGAGCGGAGCGATAGGCTTGCAGAGCAAGATGGAAATCTGAGCCGGCGTAGGCGGCCTTGCTGAGGAGCCGCTTAACAATGTGGACCCCCTTTTCCGCCTTCCCATTGGATTGGGGATACAGGGGACTGGACGTAACGTGCTCGAAGTTGTAGTGTTGGGCGAAGCTGGCCCATTCCTGGCTCATGAAACAGGGGCCATTGTCTGACATGACCATCAGCGGAATGCCATGTCGAGCAAATGTCTCCTTACACGCCCTGATCACAGCCAAGGATGTGAGATTGTGCAGCCTGATGACCTCCGAGTAACTGGAGAAGTAGTCGATGATGATGATGTAGTACCTGCCCAATGCATGGAACAAGTTGATGCCCACTTTGGTCCAAGGCGATGTGACGAGCTCATGGGGCATCAGGGTCTCCCCTGGTTGGGCAGGCTGAAAACGCTGGCAGGTAGAGCAGTTGAGCACCACATTGGCGATGTCACCATTGATGCCCGGCTAGTAGACAGCTTCTCTGGCCCTGCGGCGGCATTTCTCAATGCCTAAATGGCCTTCATGGAGTTGCTCCAACACTAGCTGGCGCATGCTTTGTGGGATGACAATGCAATCCAATTTCAGGAGAACCCCGTCGACAACCGCCAGGTCATCATGGACATTGTAAAATTGCGGCAATTGGCCCTTGAGCCACCAGTCCAACATTAGGCGTATCACTCGCTGCAGAAGTGGATCAGCCGCTGTCTCGCAGCAAATTTGCATCAGTCGTGCATCTGAAGTTGGCAAATGGGAGACTGCAAGCTGAACCTGAGCATCTATTTGGCAAATGAAGCTGTCATGATCACACGGAGTTGTGATCGATCTTGAGAGGGCATCGGAAACGGCAAGGTCCTTGCCAGGGGTATAGATCAGTTGAAATTCGTACCTGCGCAGCTTGAGTAGGATACACTGGAGGCAAGGCGTCATGTCATTCAAGTCCTTTTTGATAATATTTACAAGGGGGTGGTGGTCGGTTTCAACCGTGAACTGCAGAAGTCCATAGACGTAGTCGTGGAACTTCACGACTCCAGTGAGAAGGTGGAGACACTCTTTTATTTTAACAAACAATTTTATTGAGTTAGTTTTTTGGCATTGTAAACAGTTACAAACATCAACAGAAAGAAAGCAAAAAAGGCAAAAATGTGCAAACATCCACGTACATTCAATACTTCAATCGTAACATACTGCACAAGCCCGCTCCTCTCCCACTGGTACTACCCGCCAATTTATCCCTCCTACTCTACTCTACCCTCCCCCCCCCCCGCCCCCTGCTGACGCTCACTCTCCTGCAAAGAAGTCAATGAATGGTTGCCACCTTCGGGCGAACCCCTGTACCGATCCCCTCAAGGCGAACTTAATTTTTTTCATACCCAGGAAACTTGACATGTCCGTAAGCCACAACTCAGTCTTCGGGGGCTTTGAGTCTCTCCATGCCAATAATATTCGTCGCCGGGCTATCAGGGAAGCAAAGGCCAAAACATCGGCCTCTTTCTCACCCTGGACTCCTGGGTCTTCCAAAACCCCAAAAATTGCCACCCCTGGACCCATCGCCACCCTTGTTTTTAGCACCCGGGAAATGATCCCCGCAAATCCCTCCCAGTATCCCCTAAGCATCGGGCATGCCCAAAACATGTGTACGTGGTTCGCTGGTCCTCCTGCGCACCTAGCGCATTTGTCCTCTCCCCCAAAGAATTTGCTCATCCGAGCCACCGTCATGTGGGCCCGGTGAACAACCTTAAATTGAATCAGGCCGAGCCTGGCACATGTTGCGGTCGAATTTACCCTACTCAGGGCTTCTGCCCACAGCCCCTCCTCCATTTCCCTGCCTAGCTCCTCCTCCCATTTGAGTTTCAGTTCCTCCGTCAGGGACCCTTCACCCTTCATGAGCACCTTATAAATATCAGAGACTCTACCCTCCCCTCCTTCCCCCCTAGAGACTATTCTGTCCTGGATCCCCAATGGCGGGAGGCGTGGGAAGGATGGGACCTGCCTACGGACAAAGTTCCACAACTGTAGGTACCTAAAATCATTTCCCCTTACCAGACCAAATTTCTCCTCCAAGCTCCTCAAACTCGCAAAGCTCCCTTCTAGGAACATGTCGCCCACCCTCCCCACCGCCGCCCGCCGTCATGTCCGAAACCCCCCATCCATACTTCCGGGGGAAAACCAATGGTTGTCGCAGATTGGCGCCGACAGACGCCCCCATCTCCCCTACATGCCTCCTCCACTGGCCCCATATCCGCAGGGTCGCCACCACTACCGGGCTGGTGGAGTACCTGGCCGGCGGCAGCGGTAGAGGAGCCGTGACCAGGGCTGCCAAGTTGGAACCCCTGCACGAAGCTGCCTCCACGCGCTCCCAGATAGACCCCGTACCCACCATCCACTTCCTTATCATAGCAATATTGGCCGCCCAGTAATAGTTAATCAGACTCGGCAAAGCCAGCCTTCCCTCGCTGCGGTTCCTCTCAAGCATCGCCTTCTTCACCCGCGGGGATTTTCCCGCCCAGACAAAGCTCATGATCATCTTGTTAACCCTTTTGAAGAAGGACTGTGGGATAAAGATCGGGAGGCACTGAAAAGTAAACAGAAATCTAG
This sequence comes from Scyliorhinus canicula, assembly GCF_902713615.1. Lineage (NCBI taxonomy): Eukaryota > Metazoa > Chordata > Chondrichthyes > Carcharhiniformes > Scyliorhinidae > Scyliorhinus > Scyliorhinus canicula. The sequence goes on along the minus strand of NC_052160.1, from coordinate 17,327,495 downwards.
GGAGGATTGTCATCTTTACAGTCTGCACCCTCCCTGCCAGCGACAGCGGGAGTGCATCCCATCTCCGAAACTCTCCCTTCATTTGCTCCACCACCCTGGCCAAATTTAACTTGTGCAGCCTGCCCCAGTCTCGCGCCACCTGGATTCCCAAGTACCGGAAATTTTCCTCAACCAGCCGAAATGGTAGCCCTCTCAATCTGTTCTCCTGGCCCCTTGCCTGTACCACAAACATTTCACTCTTGGCCATATTTAATTTGTATCCTGAGAACTGGCCGAACTTCCTCAACATTTCCCGTATACTTCCCATCCCGGCCACTTGGTCCGACACGTACAGGAGCAGGTCGTCTGCATAATGAGAGACCCTATGTTCTACCCCGCCCCTAACCATCCCCTTCCATCCCTTTGCGGCTCTCAGCGCAATCGCCAGCGGCTCTATGGCCAGCGCAAACAGCAGCGCAGCGGGAAGAGCGGGCAGCCCTGTCTGGTCCCACGGTACAGCCTAAAGTACATTGGCACTTCTCTGTTTGTCCTGACGCTGGCCTTTGGGGCCTGATATATTAACTTGATCCAATTCACCAGTCTCTCCCCGAACCCAAACCGTCCGAGCACCTCCCATAGATAGCCCCACTCCACCCGGTCAAAGGCCTTTTCGGCGTCCATCGCCACCACTACCTCCACCTCCCTGCCCGCCGGGGGCATCATTATCACATTAAGTAATCTTCTCAAGTTGGCCGACAGCTGCCTACCTTTCACGAACCCAGTTTGGTCCTCCCCAATCACCTCCGGTACGCAGTCCTCAATTCTAATCGCCAGTACCTTTGCCAGGAGCTTGGCATCTACATTAATCAGGGAGATTGGCCTGTAGGACACACACGCCTCCGGGTCTTTACCCCGCTTCACTATCAGTGATATAGTGGCTTGCGACATCGTCGGCGGCAGGGTCCCTCTGTCCCTAGCCTCATTAAAAACCCTCGCCAAGACCGGGCCCACCAACTCCGAGAACTTCCTATAAAACTCTACCGGGTATCCATCCGGCCCTGGGGTTTTCCCCGACTGCATGGCCTTTAGGCCCCCCAATACCTCCTCCACTCTAATCGGGGCCCCCAGCTCATCCACTCACCCCCCACCTACTGTTGGGAATGTTAACCCGTCCAGAAACCTTTTCATCTCCTCCGGTTCTTCCGGAGGCTCCGAAGTGTACAGCTTGTGATAGAAGTTCCGGAATACCTTATTCAATCCTGCCGGGTCCTCCGCTCTGCACCCCTCAGCAATCAGCTAGCCTTTTCCCCATGCTCGTGCACCACGTCCCTCGCCCTCCTAAGCTGTTCCACGGCCCTACTCATGGATAGCGCCCCCAGTTCCGCCTGTAGTCTCTGCATCTCCCTGAGGAATACCTCCCCCGGGGACTCCGCGTGTTCCTCATCTATCCGACCCATTTCCCTAACCAATCTGTCCATCTCTGCCCTGTCTGCCTTGGCTCTGTGGGCCCCAATTGAGATTTAACTCTCCCCGCACTACTGCCTTTAGCGCCTCCCACAGGGTCGCCGCTGAGACCTCCCCCGTATCATTCACCTGCAAGTAATTTTGCATACACCTCCGAAGCCTCTCACAGATCCCCTCCTCCGACAGCAGTCCCTAGCCTCCGCTGCGGGCATTGATAATTCGCCCCCCCCGACCTGCAGGTCTACCCAGTGCGGGGCATGGCCCGAGAAAGTGATTGCCGAATATTCCGTATTCTTTACCTCCCCTATACAATCCCTGCTTAGAACAAAGAAGTCTATCCTAGAATATACTTTATGGACGTGCGAGTAAAACGAGTAGCCCCTTCCTGTCGGCTGTCTGGCTCTCCAGGGGTCCACTGCCCCCATTTGCTCCATAAACCCTTTCAGCTCCCTTGCCATTGCTGGTAGTCTACCCGTTCTGGGACACGACCGATCCTGAGCTGGATCCAGGACCATGTTAAAGTCCCCCCCCCCATTATTAGCCTACGAGAGTCCAGGTCCGGGATCTTCCCCAGCAATGAAGTCCACGACATCCCAGTTCGGGGCATATATATTCACCAGCATCACTCAGGGGGCAGCAGGGTAGCATGGTGGTTAGCATAAATGCTTCACAGCTCCAGGGTCCCAGGTTCGATTCCCGGCTGGGTCACTGTCTGTGTGGAGTCTGCACGTCCTCCCCCTGTGTGCGTGGGTTTCCTCCGGGTGCTCCGGTTTCCTCCCACAGTCCAAAGATGTGCGGGTTAGGTGGATTGGCCATGCTAAATTGCCCGTAGTGTCCTAAAAAAAAGTAAGGTTAATGGGGGGGGGGGGGTTGTTGGGTTACGGGTATAGGGTGGATACGTAGGTTTGAGTAGGGTGATCATGGCTCGGCACAACATTGAGGGCCGAAGGGCCTGTTCTGTGCTGTACTGTTCTATGTTCTATGTTCTTCTCCCCTCCAGTCTGCCCCTTACCATCAGGTATCTGCCCACCCCCCCCCCCGCCTTAAATTGCACCCGCTTGTTGATCATGATTGCCACCCCCCTGGACTTCGAGTCCAAGTCCGAGTGGAAGACCTGGCTAATCCAGCCCTTCCTTAGCCTAGTCTGGTCAGACACTTTTAGATGTGTCTCCTGCAACATAATTACGTCCGCCCTCAGAGCCCGCAAGTGTTCGAACACCCGTTCCCCCTTAACCGGCCCATTCAGTCCCCTGACATTCCAGTTGATCAGCCTGGTTGGGCGGCACACACACCCCCCCCCCCCCCCCCCCCCCCCCCCACGCCGGTCAGCCGTCAGCCATAGCCTTTCTCAGGCCGGCCCCCGGCCCGTGTATCGCGCCATTTCGAGACACTCTTTCTCAATTTGCGCATAGCGCTGCTCTGTGGGAGTCATCGCCCGCAACGCATATGCAACGGGGGCCCATGACGAGGCCTCGTCTCGTTGCAGGAGCACGGCACCAATCCCCGACTGACTGGCATCAGTCTAGATTTTGGCCTCTTTGGTCGGGTCGAAAAAGGCCAACACTGGGGCCGTGGAAAGCTTGGCCTTCAGCTCCTGCCACTCACGCTCGTGAGCAGGGAGCCATCGGAAATCTGTGGTTTTGCGAATCAGGTCTCTGAGGGCCGTGGTGTGTGAGGCGATATTCGGGATGAACTTCCCGAGGAAATTCACCATACCCAGGAACTGGAGGACCGCTTTCTTGTCCTCGGGCGTCTTCATGGACGTGATTGCTGCAATCTTGTCCTCGTCCGGAGGCACCCCATGGTGGGAGATGTGATCCCCCAGAAACTTGATACTCGACTGGCCGAAGGAGTATTTGGCCCTATTGAGGCGGAGGCCATGTTCGTGGATGCGCCTGAAAACACGCTTAAGGCGGGCAATGTGTTCCTGCAGGGTCGTTGACCAGATAATAATGTCGTCAACATATACCCGGACGCCGTCGATCCCCTCCATCATCTGCTCCATAATCCGGTGGAAAACTTTGGACGCAAAAAATGATGCCGAATGGCATCCGGTTGTAGCAGAACCTGCCAAAGGGTGTGTTGAATGTACACAGCTTCCTGCTTGACTCATCTAGTTGGATCTGCCAGAAACCCTTCAAGGCATCCAGTTTTAAGAATAGTTTGGCATGGGCCATCTCAGACGTGAGCTCCTCACGTTTCGGAATCGGGTAGTGCTCCCGCATGATATTCTGATTCAGATCTTTAGGATCAATACAGATCCGCAACTCGCCGGACGGCTTCTTGACTCAGACCATGGAGCTTACCCAGTCTGCGGGTTCCGTGACCCTAGAAATAACTCCTTGGTCCTGGAGGTCCTGAAGCTGTTGCTTGACTTGAGGCGGTCCTTGAGGGGCGCTGGGACTCTGCGAGGTGGCCTCGTTTGCCACACTGCAGGCAGCGTCGGGACTTCGCGGTACATTGCCACTTTAAGTGGGCGGAGCCACAGTTGCCGCACGCCGGAGCGTCGGGACATTCGTCGCGCCACCACGATCCAGCGTAGCGTGAAGCAGTCCGTGACATCAGCATGCTCGCTGCGTGAAATCGCGGGACTCTGCGAAAAGCACGCAAAAAGGCCGCCATCGTTCAGATCCAGAGCCTGAAAAGATTTAATCATATGGACCCGTTCTGCCTCGTAAGGGGCTTGCCGCACCGTTTGAGCAGCCTGGATGCAGGAGTTGCACGTGGAGGCATGTTCATGAAGTACACAGGTCTCAATGGCCGTAGAGAGAGTGAGCTGCTTTACTTTTAGTAGCTGCTGGCGCAGGGGCTCAGTTTGAACACCAAAAACAATCTGGTCACAGAGCATGGAGTCAGAGGTGGACCCGTAGTTGCAGGACTGTAAGGACGTGGAGGTGGGTAATAAAGGACTGGAAATGCTCATCCTTACCCTGAATTCGCTGCTGGAATATGTATCTCTCGAAGCTCTCGTTGACCTCGACCGCGCAGTGGCTGTCGAACTTTGGAATTACGGTCTTGAACTTCGATTTGTCCTCCACCTCATCGGAGGTGAGCGAGTTGTAAATGTTCAGAGCGTGGTCACTGGCTGTGAAGAGGAAGACAGCAATCTTCCGTGCGTCCGAGGCAGATTCCAGGTCCCTGGCTTCGAGGTACAGCTGGAAGCGCTGTTTGAAAAGTTTCCAGTTCGAGCCCAGATTCCCTGTAATGCGGAGAGGCGGCGGCGGGCACACGGAGTCTATTCTGTAGGATGGTGCGAGACTGGTGGAAGGCAGATCACTGAACGGTAGGTCTCAGAAGTGCGAGTATCCCTCAACTTCTGGTACCATGAAGTGTTGGCTAGTGTAGACTTGAGAGATGAACAGACACTTCCAACACTGATGAAGGTTCAACTCAATTGTATTAACTACTTCTAACTAACTAACACACGATGACTGGGTCTATGTGATGCTAACTTAAACTAGAGACCTAAGCCTTATCCAAACCAGTTGATTCTCTCGGCACGTGTTTTAAGTCTGTGCTGGGCTGGGTGAGTTCTTGTTACACTCAGAGGTAGCAACCAGAATGAGCGGGAACCGTGGTGCCCTCTGCCTTTATCGTGTGTGTATTCTAATTGGTGATTGGCTGCGGTGTTTGTACATGTTGATTGGTCCCTGTGTGTGTCCATCAGTGTGTGTCTGCATCATGATATACTGGTGTATATTATGACAGTCATGAATCAGAATATGCTAGTTGGAGCGGGGCGGAAACACCAAATTGTGTTTGGCACCCAGCGCAGAACCCTTTCAGGACTCCGCCACTATTTTCCTCACATAGCACGAACACGTCCAAAGAATCGCTCCCGTTAAGAAGGGAGTAAAGCAAACAAATTAAGTAAAGGAAATGCTAATCCATGATGCTAAAGATGATTGATGTTTACAAAAAAACAATAAAACAGAACAAATACATTACACCCGTTTAAAAACTACAGAGAAAACAACGATAATAAGATAGAAGTACAGAGATGACAGGATGGATGTTCCACTGCCCGCCACCGGTAGTGGGGTTCCCGACGCGGTGGAGAATCGAGCGTCAAACTGAAAATAGGATCAGTGCCAGGTGCATTACAATGCCCTGGCGACCGGAGCATTCCGAACATGCCTGGCATCCAGGTACAAGCGCTGTGGCAGCAGGAGGATGCAAATAGATAATTTGAACGTGCTGGAAGCCAGATTCTCCACACCTTTGTGATGCTCCGACCTCTTGGCTGGGATTCATGCAGGCGTAGATTGGTGCAAGTATGTAACGTAGATGTCCCCAAAGTCCATCATAGGGCCCCCTCCCCGCACAATGCATTTCCTGCCCACCCCACTCTCCAAGTAACTGCTAAATATTGCTTTTAATCATAGATTCTTTATCATCACCATCACCAGGTGTAACACACTATTAAATCTTCAAAAACAGATTCAGAAGCATTCCCATTGTGCATTTGAAGTTAGGTCAATTTACATAAAGACAAGCTTTCAGCTTTTGAAGCCATATTATCCTCAATCCAAAGATCGTGCGCAAGTTTCAGAAATTCTAAGATCATTCACACTATCCATTGTTTACTTGGGATAAATCTGAGAGAAAAAACAGTTCCCAAATTACTGAACAGAATATAAACCTTTTCAAAAGATAAAAGAGCGAAAAGCATTCAAGTAAATGTTTAAAAAGTTGTTTTAAAAAAGATTCCATAAAGAACAAAGAACAAAGAAAATTACAGCACAGGAACAGGCCCTTCGGCCCTCCTCGCCTGCGCCGATCCAGATCCTTTATCTAAACCTGTCGCCTATTTTCCAAGGATCTACTTCCCTCTGTTCCCCGCCCGTTGATATATCTGTCCAGATGCATCTTAAATGATGCTATCGTGCCCGCCTCTACCACCTCCGCTGGCAAAGCGTTCCAGGCACCTACCAACCTCTGCGTAAAAAATTTCCACACACATCTCCCTTAAACTTTCCCCCTCTCACCTTGAAATCGTGACCCCTTGTAATTGATACCCCCACTCTTGGAAAAAGCTTCTTGCTATCCATCTTGTCCATACCTCTCATAATTTTGTAGACCTCAATCAGGTCCCCCCTCAACCTCCATCTTTCCAATGAAAACAATCCTAATCTACTCAACCTTTCTTCATAGCTAGCACCCTCCATACCAGGCAACATCCTGGTGAACCTCCTCCGCACCCTCTCTAAAGCAATGTGTCGACCAGAACTGCACGCAGTATTCAAAATGTGGCCTAACCAAAGTCCTATACAACTGTAACATGACCTGCCGACTCTTGTACTCAATACCCCGTCCGATGAAGGCAAGCATGCTGTATGCCTTCTTGACCACTCTATCGGTCTGCGTTGCCACCTTCAGGGTACAATGGACCTGAACTCCCAGATCTCTCTGTACATCAATTTTCCCCAGGACTCTTCCATTGACCATAGAGTCCACTCTTGAATTCGATCTTCCAAAATGCATCACCTCGCATTTGCCTGGATTGAACTCCATCTGCCATTTCTCTGCCCAACTCTCCAATCTATCTATATTTTGCTGTATTCTCTGACAGTCCTCCTCGCTATCTGCAACTCCACCAATCTTAGTATCATCTGCAAACTTGCTCATCAGACCACCTATACCTTTGTCCAGATCATTTATGTATATCACAAACAACAGTGGTCCGAGCACGGATCCCTGTGGAACACTACTAGTCACCATTTTGGGACACTCCCTTCCACCACTACTCTCTGTCTCCTGTTGCCCAGCCAGTTTTTTATCCATCTAGCTAGTACACCCTGAACCCCATACGACTTCACTTTTTCCATCAACCTACCATGGGAAACTTTATCAAACGCCTTACTGAAGTCCATGTATATGACATCTACAGCCCTTCCCTCATCAATTAACTTTGTCACTTCCTCAAATAATTCTATTAGGTTTGTAAGACATGACCTTCCCTGCACAAAATCATGCTGCCTATCACTGATAAGTCTATTTTCTTCCAAATGTGAATAGATCCTATCCCTCAGTATCTTCTCCAACAGTTTGCCTACCACTGACGTCAAGTTCACAGGTCTATAATTCCCTGGATTATCCCTGCTACCCTTCTTAAACAAAGGGACAACATTAGCAATTCTCCAGTCCTCCAGGACCTCACCCGTGCTCAAGGATGCTGCAAAGATATCTGTTAAGGCCCCAGCTATTCTGTCCCTTGCTTCTCTCAGTAACCTGGGATAGATCCCATCCGGTCCTGGGGACTTGTCCACCTTAATGCCTTTTAGCATACCCAAACCTTCCCCCTTCCTTATGCCGACGTGACCTAGAGTATTTAAACATCCATCCCCAGCCTAAACAACCGTCATGTCCCACTCCTTGATGAATACCGATGCAAAGTACTCATTAAGAATCTCACTCATTTCCTCTGACTCCACGCATAAATTTCCTCTTTTGTCTTTGAGTGGGCCAATCCTTTCTCTAGTTACCCTCTTGCTCCTTATATACGAATAAAAGGCTTTGGGATTTTCCTTAACCCTGTTAGCTAAAGATATTTCATGACCCCTTTTAGCTCTCTTTATTGCGCGTTTGAGATTTGTCCTACTTTCCCGATATTCCTCCAAAGCTTCATCAGTTTTGAGTCGCCTCGATCTTATGTATGCTTCCTTTTTCATTTTAGCTAGTCTCACAATTCCACCCGTCATCCATGGTTCCCTAATCTTGCCATTTCTATCTCTCATTTTCACAGGGACATGTCTGCCCTGCACTCTAATCAACCTTTCCTTAAAAGACTCCCACATTTCAAATGTGGATTTACCCTTAAACAGCTGCTCCCAATCCACGTTCCCTAGCTCCTGCCGAATTTTGTTATACTTGGCATTTCCCCAATTTAGCACTCTTCCTTTAGGACCAATCTTGTCTTTGTCCATGAGTATTCTAAAACTTACGGAATTGTGATCGCTATTCCCAAAGTAATCACCGAATGAAACTTCAACCACCTGGCCGGGATCATTCCCCAAGACCAGGTCCAGTATGGCCCCTTCCCGGGTTGGACTATTTACATACTGCTCTAAAAAACTCTCCTGGATGCTCCTTACAAATTCTGCTCCATCTACACCTCCAACACTACATGAGTCCCATTCAATGTCGGGGAAGATAAAATCTCCCATCACAACCACCCTATTGCTCCTACATTGTTCTATAATCTGTCAACATATTTGTACCTCTACTTCACGCTCGCTTTTGGGAGGCCTGTAGTAAAGTCCCAACAATGTTACTGCACCCTTCCTATTTCTTAGCTCTATCCAGATTGCCTCAGTGCTCAAATCCTCCATCGTGCCCTCCTTAATCACAGCTGTGATATCATCTCTGACTAGTAATGCAACCCCTCCACCCCTTTTACCTCCCTCTCTATCCCTCCTGAAGCATCTATACCCTGGGATATTTAGTTGCCAGTCTTGCCCTTCCCTCAACCAAGTCTCAGTAATACCAATAACATCATATTCCCAGGTACTAATCCAAGCCCTAAATTCATCTGCCTTACCTGCTACACTTCTTGCATTAAAACAAATGCACCTCAGACACCTGTCCCTTTGCGTTCATCATCTCTTCCCAGTCTACTCTTCCCCTTAGTCACATTGAGTTTATTATCTAGTACCTTACTGGCTTTAGTTGCTGCCTCTTTACTGACCTCTAACCTCCTAATCTGGTTCCCATCCCCCTGCCACATTAGTTTAAAACCTTCCCAACAGTGTTAGCAAAAGCACCCCCTAGGATATTGGTTCCAGTGCTGCCCAGGTGTAGACCATCCGATTTGTAATGGTCCCACCGCCCCAGAACCGGTTCCAAAGTCCCAGAAATCTGAACCCCTCCCTCCTGTACCATCTCTCAAGCCACGTATTCATTCTGACTATTCTTGAATTTCTATTCTGACTGTCTCGTGGCACTGGTAGCAATCCTGAGATTACTACCTTTGAGGTCCTACTTTTTAAACTTATCTCCTAACTCCCTAAATTCTGATTGTAGGACCTCATCCCGTTTTTTTACCTATATCGTTGGTGCCTATATGCACCACGACAACTGGCTGTTCACCCTCCCCATTGATGGGCCAATGAACAAATACATTGTAATTTAATTAAAAAGTAACTGGAAACAGCAATATCCAAGGGTCTGGATTCTCCGTCTGTGGGATCCTCCGCTTCGCCAGCAACGCACTCATGCCCGCGGAGTTCCCGATCGCATGGGGGTGCACACAATGGGAAACCCCATTGGCCAGCTGGCGAGAAGGAGGATCCCTCTGCTGGTGGGGGCGCGCCGCACCAGAAACGGGGAGCAGCAGGATGGAGAATCCCGCCTAGGGTCTTCATTTCAATTTGTAGTGCTATTTTTTTAAAATATATTTTTATGAACCGTTTTCAGCTTCTGCGGTACAAAAATAGAAACAACAATAGTAAAACAGTAAAAGAAAACAACAAGCTAAATTACAGAACCACCATAAAAGAAAAAGAAGACCCATGTTATGGGCCAGGGTTTAGAGAACCCCAAAGTGTATCATGGAGTTCACCTGACCCACAACTTTTAATAGATTGTCGTATGGGGAGTACACGGCCCACTCTACAGGTGTGGTACAGCAGAAATCAAAAAGTATTTTTTAAAGCAAAACAATGTTTATTCTATGAACTCAAGTTAACCTTTTTAAAACATACAGTGAACATCTTAGCAACCATCAATTCAAATACAACCCCCAAAGAATACAACACTAAGTAATGTGTACGCTGTCCTTTTAACATCCAGAAGACTTACAAAAAACATAACCTTTAACAGAAGCACGTCAGGTTAAAGTCACTACTCAGAACATTTTTAATTCTGAATTCATCAAATGATCAAGGGGCAGTGTTTTCATGGAAGATAGATCAACAGTACGCCTGCTCTGTCTGGCTCCAGCTCCAGCACTGAAAACAAACCTAAAACACACCCTGCAGCCTGCTCAAAACAAAAGTAAAAAAGTTGACAGACAACCCAGCTCCACCCACTCTCTGACATCACTGCAGTAGTAAACACCCATTTCTTAAAGGCACTCTGACTACAGATATTTATCTTCACACCCATTTATAAACACCCATTTCTTAAAGGTACTCTCACATGACACCCCATCCGTCCCCCAACTTGGTCAGAACAACCCCCCCACCACCAGCAGCTAACAGTGACCATGTCTTTGAAGTAGACGATAAACGGTCGCTATGTCTGGTAGAACCCTCCAATTGACCCCTCACGGTCTATTTGACCTTCTCCAGGTGTAGAAACTCCACTAAGTCACCTCACCAAGCCGAGGCATTCGGCGGACTTGTCAACCTCCATCTCAGCAGGATTCGCTTCCAAACAATCAGCAACACAAAGTTGTCCCCTCTCCTATCCACAACTTCGGCAAGTTTGATACCCTGAATATGGCTACAAAGGGATAGGGTTCTAACTCGATGGTCAGAATCAGCGACATGGTGTTGAAAAAGGAAGCCAAAAACCCCACCAACTTGGGACAAAACAAAAACATGTGTATATGGTTAGTTGGCCTCCTCGAACAGCGCTCGCACCTGCCCTTACCCACTGGGCAGCACAGCCCTGCCAAGCTGTTGGCGGCGCTGGACACAGCCGGGTTCCCAAATGCTGAGACCATGGGTGGGATTCTCCGACCCCCCCGCCGGCTTGAATCCCGCCCCCGCCGGCTGCCGAATTCTCCGGCGCCGGAGATTCGGCAGGGGCGGGAATCGCGCCGCGCCGGTCGGCGGCCACTCACAGCCCCCCCCCCCCCAACCCCGGCGATTCTCCGACCGGCGATGCGCCAAAGTCCCACTCATTCTATGCCGATCCCGCCGGCGTAAATTGGACTAGGTCCCTTACCGGCGGGACCTGGCAGCACGGGCGGGCTCCGGGGTCCTGGAGCAATCTGGCCCCGGGGGGTGCCCCCACGGTGGCCTGGCCTGTGATCAGGGCTCACCAATCTGCAGGCGGGCCTGTGCCATGGGGGCACTCTTTTCCTACGCGCCGGCCGTGCAGGCCTCCGTGATGGCCGGCGTGAAGTGAATCCCCCCTGCACATGTGTGGGGATGACGTCAGCAGTCGCTGACGCTCCCGCGCATGCGCGGACCCGCCCCGGCCAGCGGATTCCCTTCAGCCCCAGCTGGTGCACGCCAAAGGCTTTCCACGCCAGCCGGCGGGGCGCAAACCACTCCGGCGCCAGCCTAGCCCCAGAAGGTGCAGAGGATTCCGCACCTTTGGGGCAGCCCGATGCCGCAGTGGTTCACGCCACTCCGTCCCATCGGGACCCCCCGCCCCGCCGGGTACGGGAGAATCCCGCCCCATGAATCAACCGCGCAGTCGGTAATGCGGCCCATCGGGAGCAGAGCATTGGGATGGACTCCTCAATGACTCTTTTTTGGAGGGGACGGAGCATCCGAAAACAGTCGCTGCCCCCATTTCCATTGTAAAAAGGGATTCTCCGCTGATCGCCGATTATGTAATCGCCGTCAGGGAACAGAGAATCCCACCCCATGTTCTTCCACTGAAGCTGAATTGCAACTGATTTATGTCCCCAGAAGGATGCAATTCCCAATCCTTTGCTATGTAAATTTATGCATGGCAAGGATTGTGAGAGATTCCCGCTATTGGGTCACCATAATGAGAGGGCAGCCCGATAGCAAGGTCCTGCGGCTGGCCACTCCCACATCGCAATTCAGCCCCCCCACCTTAAGGAGTTACCCCTTTGGCCCACTGCAAGGTCCACCATGTCAGGGCAACATTGGTCCATACCTGTAGTAAACCCCATCCATGTCTTTGTGATTCCCGGCACAGAAGACCAGAGAATCACACTGATCCGGAGAATATGGCCGGAGCATTGGAAACGGGTTGCCACCTAGCACTGATCCCGTTTTCTTCACGAATGCAAGATTCACCGCCTCACTGGGAACTCCATTAGCGGTGGCGGGTGACGAAGATTTTTACCCTATGTTTTTAAGGAACACCATCAGCTTTGTTCAAGGGACGCCAGACCCGTTCCCATTCTCCGCTGCGTCCACCATCTCCATTCTACTGGGCTACCCGCAGCACGCCAACGTGAACATCCAAACCACTGATCTGCATACATTGCAACGTGATTAACGGACTGGAAGCCCGATTCTCCAACCTCTCGTTATGCTCCACCCCTCCCAGCTGAGTGTCACACCGGCATGATTTGGTACAAGTATTTACAAGTGGGGCCCAGTGCTATGGCTGTGAGGGGGAGCAATGAGGTAAGAAAACTTTGTACTTGCTGAGGGAATATATGCCTGGAGCTTGGGGCTCATGGGGTCCAACTTTGTGGCAAGTGTCTATACTCGGGTATCCCTCTCGGGATCAGGGTTCCCTGGCAGAACTCCCCCATAGCTGCTTTAAAAGCATTGCAATGCACCCCTGAGGTGAAACTCACAGGCTCCTGACTGTTGTTGAGACTGTTGACTGCTGACAGTATCCTAGAAATGCTCTGAGGTCTCCTGATTAAGTGGAGACCCATCCAGCACGCCCACCTGGAGACCCTCATACCACAGCAGTATAATCAAGGGAGTGGTCTTGGACATGACAAATCGCCAGACCACTAAGTGTTGATACTCCTCATTGCATTCTTTAGATGCACAGCTGCACACCAGAAGACGCAGGGTATTAACAGAGCTAACCCCAAACAGAGGACACATGCACCGGTGCCCCTGGAGCCCTCCTTGGCACATTGCCACACTCAAGATTAACAGCCTCACTAGTGAAGTTATCAGCTAACCCACTCATAATGATCAGGCGATGTCTCCAAGCCCTGCAGGTCTACAGCACCTCATTGGTATCAAACCATATGAGTCCATCCATCCTGTACCCACCCAGGAAACCTGAGGATCTCCCTGTCACCAACTCTGTGTAAAATCTGCCTCCACATCACAATGAAGCAAAGGCACACATCCCACGGTAACCCAATTTGTAGGGTGTGCCCGCACACCAAAACTGCACAGAATATTCCAGGTGTGGCCTCACCAAGACCCAGTATAATTGCAGCAAGGTATCCTGCTCCTGTAATCGAATCCTCTCACAGTGAAGGCCTGCTTACCATTTGCCTTCTTTATCGCCTGCTGTACCATCATGCTTATCTTCAGTGACTGGTGTACAAGGACACCCAGGTCTCATTGCCCATTCCCCTCCCCTAATTTATGGCCATTCAGATAATAGTCTGCCTTCTCATCTTTGCCACCGAAGTAGATACCTCGTATTTATCGAAATTATACTGCATCCGCCATTCATTTGCCCACTCACTCAACTTGTCCAAATCAGACTGAAGGATTTTTGCATCCCCCTCACAGCTCACCCTCCCACCCATTCGACCCTTTGAGTCTGCACCGGCAAAGAGAACCCCACTTTAGGCCAAACCTCCACCCTATCCCCAGAACCCAATAACCCCACTTAACCTTTTGGACACCAAGGGACAATTTAGCATGGCCAATCCACCTAATCTTCACACCTTTGGACTGTGGGAGAAACCGGATCACCCGGAGAAAACTCACGCAGCCACAGGGAGAAAGTGCAAACTCCACACAGACAGTCACCTGAGGCTGGTATTGAACCCTGGAGCTGTGAGGAAGCAGTGCTAACCACTGTGCCACCGTGCCGACTTGAGTAACAATACCATCAGCAGGAGGATGCAGCTGAGGGTCGCTTGGGATGGTCCCCAGCAATGGTTGGGGTGGGATAGAGGTCAGTATTTAGGAGTTACAGAATGGAAGGTCAGCGATCATGCTGGAAGGGAGAAAGGCCAGAATGTGCAGTTGGGAGAGAGGTTGGCAGTCCAAGTGGAGGAAGTCAAAGGCTTCCTTGTGAGGTCTGGGAAAATATTCCTGCGGCTCATAGTCCAGGAATGCTAAAGGAGACACTTGTCTTGTGGAGTTAGCAGCTTCAATCCCTCCTACACTGCAGGGTTTCCTGACTTCTGAGAAACCCATGCATAAGTAGGGAATTTTAAGTAGAGTTTCCCATTGCAAAGTGGATATGTATGAGGTATTGAGGGGGATTGGGGTGTGGTATTCCACATATTCAAGTCTTTACCCCAAACATCCCAGCCAATCCCTTCCTCCTGTAACATGAGGTTTTAACATCGAGGCCCTGCGGCCTGATATATGTGGCCTGAAAATGTCGATAATGGGTGTCAGGAACACAATTTATATTTCCCATTGGAGAAGTTGCCCACGCCTAGAGGTTCGGGTTCGGATTGAGTTGCAGCTCCACGTGTCCACTGACATTAAGGTTGTGATTAATCACCCTAGGGGAGGGAGGTCTGGTTTTCCTGTCCCCTTTATTTTCATTGAGCTTGGGAAGTTCTGGCAGGTATCTGAAAACACACCTTTTTCATAGTTGCGAACTTAGGAAGAAACCTGCCAAGGGGTCAGAAACATTCTGACAGGTAAATGTTAAATGGTCTGACAGTTTGCAATGTCATTGTCAGATGCCGAATTATAAGTTAGATGTGTATTTACTGAAGTGTTTGATAATAGGGCTCTGTCTTGCGAAAGTAAGTTGACCATTACATTGATCTGAAATGTGTAAGTTTTGAGATTCATTTGAGAACTTTTCCCGTAAGTGAAAGTGCCATTACACATTCAAAATTGAAGGAAACAATGTTTGGGAGCTCAACAGTTATTTTTTTTTTAGAACAGTACAGCACAGAACAGGCCCTTCGGCCCTCGATGTTGTGCCGATCAATGATCACCCTACTCAAACTCACGTATCCACCCTATACCCGTAACCCAACAACTCCCCCCTAACCTTACTTTTTTTTAGGACACTACGGGCAATTTAGCATGGCCAATCCACCTAACCCGCACATCTTTGGACTGTGGGAGGAAACCGGAGCACCCGGAGGAAACCCACGCACACACGGGGAGGACGTGCAGACTCTGCACAGACAGTGACCCAGCCGGGAACCGAACCTGGGACCCTGGAGCTGTGAAGCATTGATGCTAACCACTATGCTACCGTGCTGCCCCAATGTTCTGAAATTATTCAAATATCCACAGTGATTTTAATTTGAAAAAAAAAGCCATCTACACTTGGACTGCTTTGATTGGCAGGACAGCTGCTTAATAAAGGAAAGTCCACCTACTCCATATTTTCATGTCTAAGGGATTGTTTTACATCTGCGGCTATTATGGATTCTTAGCTCAGTTTTAAACGCTACAGAATCATTTATCTCAGCATGTTTGCAGCTTGATTCATTGTTCTAAGAAGTCATTAAAGGAATATCTGACTTTGAAGTGATTAATGAATAGATGTTTGCAAATGAATCATCACTTGAGTTAATTTATATGTTTTTCGATTGGATCAGGATTTTTTTTTATATCGATGGTTGTGTTTTTCACCAACATCTCTGTTAAATGGTTCATTTTAATATCTATTTCAACAGATTCCCATTTCTATTTAATGGCTCTTCCGGACTGTACATAGTAGCTACTGGATGATTGACTATGAAGGGTACATGGAGAATATGACGATGCACGAGCGGAGCTTAGAGGTAAGGTTTAGGATGCATGGAAATATGTTGTGTTTGTTGGGACAATATCCCAACATCCATCAAGCACACATTGGCGTGTGCACTCCTCTGATGCTGCCTCTGGACCAAGAAAACCACAACCCTTCCAGTTCACATCTGCGGGGGATGAAAATATGGTGAGATGACGGGCTCGGGTTTCACAAGTCAGGAAATGTTCACATTCACATTTCTCAAGTAGAAATGAAAATCCAGCCCCTGGTGCCTGATAAAGCACTGCAACAGGCATTAGAGACAAGAAAATTGGTTTTAGTATGTTTTTAAAAACTTAAACTGACTAAATAAATACTAAATTGTTTTCCGTGACAGAATATCCTATTGTACGTTTTCTAATGTTACATTCTTGCAAGTCAAGTAAACCAAGCTTTGCATTTAGCAAGTCTTTCATCTGTTCAATGTGGGTAATTCCCACAAACCAGAATATTGGTGACTTTGTAACCATAGTAATGCTGGGAAACCTGATGGTACAAAATATCATCTCAAAACTACATGAACAACAGAAAGGAAACCCGAGAGATTAGTGAGAAATAAGTTCCTATGACAACTACCGAAAACTTGTAGCAAGTATTTTCTGATTCTATGACAATGTTCTCTGGGGAATGGGCCATAATCTGAAGATAAGGCATGCAACTAAGTAAAATAAAAATCAATGTATAACATTGAAACTCAGGAAAAATCAGGTCCCCTCCATAGAGACCATAAAATGGAATTTCCTCCTTGACTTGCAACAAAGAAGAAGGTCCGCTCAAATATATTTAAATAGGACCCCGAAACAATGTGAAATTTTACATCCACATTGTGGCAGGGGTGGGGCTGCGCGACGAGCCATTCAAAACTCCATTGACCTTTGTAGGATCCCGCCTGCAAGAGGGGCTGAATTAAGACAAATTAAGCTTTCTCATGCCTTTTTTAAACATATCAAACTATAAAATATTAAAATAACTTGAAGCTATTTATAGTAGGTGCTCAAATTTCTTAAACTACATTTAACGTCATCTGCAGTTAGTTACTGAACTTGGTGATCTCACTACCTAGATTTATGGATTATTCATGAATGATAATAATAGTCAGTTAAAGACAGAATAAAGGACAGATTTTTTAACAGACATCTAGTTACAAAAATGATGGAGTTGATCTGGAGAATTCAATCCAATTAATTTTCATGTAATGAAATGGAATTAATTATTTCATAAATTTTATAACTAAAGGTACTTAAGGTTTGAAAATAGTTGATTAGAAGCAGAAAGAGGCATTTCAGCCCACAAGACTGGAATTTTACAGCCCCTTCCATTGGCAGAATTTTCCAGTCCCACTGATGGTCAATGGTCCTTTGAATGGCTTGCTGCATTTTCCAGCCACGTTCCTGCCACGATGGGGCCATAAAATTCCAACCCAAGTGTTTCCTGATGTTTATATTGCACGCTTTCTATCTACCTCATCTCAGCCTTTCAGCAAATGGTTCTGTCCCATTTTCTCTCATGCACTTTAGGGTATTTCTTTCTCCCACAGGACAGATGTTGAAAAATTGAAAATTTTAAAAATAAACCAAAACCTCTTTCTTCTCAAGCTATCACACAATCAGTAACTTGTCCTTTCTCTCCAAGTCCTAATACATTGATGCCTCATTGCTCCTCATTCGTCTCTGTCTCCTGAAGCAAGGATCCCCAAAATAGGGATGACCAAAATTAAGCATCTTAATCTGAGTTAGGTAACAGTTTCATGAACTAAGGCAAAAAAAACACAGATGTTTACAGCACAGAAAAAGATCATTTCTGCTCACTTCATATAAGCAATATTCTTTACCAGAGAAATCCATTCCCCCCCCCCCCCCCCCCCCCCCCATTGCCTGTACCTTCCTTTGTTCCAATTATTATGCAGTCTTCGATTTTAAAAATCCAAAACAGTGACCTTAATTGCGGTCTGGAGAAAAGCATTCCCTGCTCCAAAGGGCCTCTGCCTAAAGTTATTTTGCCGAACTCCTACCGTCACTCAATCAACATTTTAAATTAATAACCCAACCTATTCACACCCCAAAGATTATGTTCACTTTCCTAAAACACTTCAAGATTTAAAAAAATCTCTCTGCACCAGTGAAAATAGTCCCAGACTTTCATAGTTTCTTTCCTGATGCTTTCCTGGTAAATACATAATAATTCATAATCTTTATTAGTGTCACAAGTAGGCTTATATTAACACTGCAATGAAGTTACTGTGAAAATTCCCTAGTCGCCACACTCGAACACCTGTTCAGGTACAGAGGGAGAATGCAGAATGTCCAATTCACCGAACAAGCACGTCTTTCAGGAATTGTGGGAGGAAACCGGAGCGCCCGGAGGAAACCCACGCAGACACGAGAGAACATGCAGACTCCAAACAGACAGTGACCCAAGCAAGGATTCGAACCCGGGTCCTTGGCGCTGTGAAGGTTCACAGGTGAAAATAATCATTGGTTAAAGAGGTCCGACCAATTGTCCTGGGTTGAGACAATTCACACCTCTTTAACCTCTCTCCAGTTGCTCCGTCTGGACCGGTAAAGACTTAATTACCTGCCAAGACTCGCATTCAAAGTATCATCTTGCATCTTTGACTTTGTCTATATATATGTTTCTAGAATCCACCTCTTCATTCACCTGAGGAAGGAGCAGTGCTCTGAAAGCTAGTTGTCCGAAACAAACCTGTTGGACTTTAACCTTGTGTTGTAAGACTTCTTACTGTTCTAAAAATCCATGTACACCTACTGCAGTACCTTCATTGATTCAGTTACTTCTTAAAACAGGTTACTATATTTGTCTACATGGTTTTTAAAAAATATGTTGGCTGTCCTGGATGCATTTCAAAATGATCACTTTTTAACTCAAAAGTTGGGAACTTTAGAGTAGATCAACCGCGGATATCTAAGGAAATAAGGGAGGGTATCAAATTGAAGGAAAAAGCATACAAAGTGGCAAAGGTTAGTGGGAGACTAGAGGATAGGGAAATCTACTAAAAAAGCTATAAAGAAGAGTAAGATAGGTTATCAGAGTAAACTTGCTCAGAATATAAAAACAGATAGTAAAAGTTTCTACACATATATAAAATAAAAAAAGAGTGGCTAAGGTAAATATTGGTCCTTTAGGATGAGAAGGGAAATTCAATAATGGGAGATGAGGAAATGGCTGAGGAACGGAACAGGTTTTTTGAGTCGGTCAGTGGAAGTGTCAGTGGAAGACACAAATAACATGCCAGTGACTGATGAAAATGAGGCTATGGCAGGTGAGGACATTGAGACAATTGTTATCACTAAGGACGTAATGATGGGAAAGCTAATGGGGCTAAAGGTAGACAAGTCTCCTGGCTTTGATGGAATGCATCGCAGGGTACTAAAAGAGATGGCTAGGGAAATTGCAAATGCACTCGTGATAATTTACCAAAATTCACTAGACTCTGGGGTGGTCCCACGGATTGGAAATGAGCAATTATGAGTAATTATAGGTCAGTTAGCTTAACTTCAGTGGTAGGGAAGATGCTGGAATCTATCATCAAGGAAGAAATAGCGAGGCATCTGGGTGGAGACTGTCCCATTGGACAGACGCAGCATGGGTTCATAAAGGGCAGGTTGTGCCTAACTAATTCAGTGGAATTTTTTGAGGACATTACCAGTGCGGTACACAACAGGGAGCCAATGAATGTGGTATATCTGGATTCCCAGAAAGCTTTTGACAAGGTGCCGCACAAAAGGTTGCTGCATAAGATAAAGATGCATGGCGTCAAGGGTAAAGTAGTAGCATGGATAGAGGATTGGTTAATTAATAGAAAGCAAAGAGTGGGGATTAATGAGTGTTTCTCTGGTTGGCAATCAGTAGCCAGTGGTGTCCCTCAGGGATCAGTGTTGGGCCCACAATTGTTCACAATTTACACAGATGATTTGGTGTTGGGGACTAAGTGCAATGTGTCCCAATTTGCAGACGACACTAAGATGAGTGATGAAGCAAAAGGTGCAAAGGATACTGGAAGTCTGCAGAGGGATCTGGATAGTTTAAGTAAATGGGCTAGGGTCTGGCAGATGGAATACAATATTGACAAATGTGAGGTTATCCATTTGGGAGGAATAACAGCAAACGGGATTATTATTTAAATGATAAAATATTAAAACATGCTGCTGCGCAGAGGGACCTGGATGTCCTAGTGCATGAGTCGCAAAAAGTTGGTTTACAGGTGCAACAGGTGATTAAGAAGACAAATGGAGTTTTGTCCTTCATTGCTGGAGGGATGGAGTTTAAGACTAGGGAGGTTAATCTGCAACTGTATAAGGTGTTAGTGAGGCTACACCTGGTGTATTGTGTTCAGTTTTGGTCTCCTAACCTGAGAAAGGACATACTGGCACTGAAGGGTGTGCAGGGGAGATTCACTCGGCTAATCCCAGAGTTGAGGGGATTACGAGGAGAGGTTGAGTCGACTGGGACTGTACTCGTTGGAATTTAGAAGGATGTGGGGGATCTTATAGAAACATATAAAATTATGAAGGGAACAGATAGGATAGATGTGGGGAGGTTGTTTCAACTGGCGGGTGAAAGCAGAACTAGGGGAATAGCCTCAAAATAAGGGGAAGTAGATTTAGGACTGAGTTTAAGAGGAACTTCTTCACCCAAAGGGTTGTGAATCTATGGAATTCCCTGCCCAGTGTAGCAGTTGAGGCTCCTTCATTAAATGTTTTCAAGATAAAGATAGATAGTTTTTTGAAGAATAAAGGAATCAAGGGTTATGATGTTCGGGCGGGAAAGTGAAGTTGAGTCCACGAAAGATCAGCCATGATCTCATTGAATGGCAGAGCAGGCTCAAAGGGCCAGGTGACCTACTCCTGCTCCTAGTTCGTAAGTTCTTATGAACTACTTTAGAACTGTTCTGTTGTAATTTCACTGGAAATGAGACAGAAATTCCACAAACACACATAGCTGGGATTTCTACTGACCTTTCAGTGAACTTACAGTGGCAGAGCAGGAGCAATTCTGAGAAAATTCCAAGAGTTACCAACAAATTATACTGGCTTAACTGAACCACAGTTAATATTATTTATCTTGATTTCTCTTGAGAAAATGTCTTGTGTTGACTACTCACTCTCCAGTTCCATGGCATAACTTACATATTTAGGAATGTTGAAAATGTTTCGCCAGTAGCTCTATAATCTCTTCTTTGACTTTCAGCTGTCTAACATACATGATATTATGTTGGCAACTGATCTCCCTTGATATGTGATAATGTTTTCAGAACTCATTCCTTTTTAACACTTATTTCAAACACTTTTTTCAAATATTTCTTGAAGAAACTTATATCCTCACATCCTCCATTCATTAAAACAAGCATAAAATAGTGATTTGATAACTTCTTTTCATGGAATCATAGATTATAGTTCAGAGGGAGGCAATTCAGTCCATCTTGTCCATGCCTGCTGTCTGCAATAGCTACAACATTCCAACTCCGCTTTTCTTACCCAGTAACCCAAATGCCTATCCAATTGCCTACACAATGCCTGGGCGGCACGGTAGCATTGTGGTTAGCACTGTTGCTTCACAGCACCAGGGTCCCAGGTTCGATTCCCAGCTTGGGTCACTGTCTGTGCGGAGTCTGCACGTTCTAACTGTGTCTGCGTGGGTTTCATACTGATGCTCCGGTTTCTTCCCACAAGTCCCCAAAGACGTGCTGTTAGGTGAATTGCACATTCTGAATTCTCCCTCTGTGCACCCAAACAGGCGCCGGAATGTGGTGACTGGGGGGGCGCGATTCTCCGCTCCCCACGCCGGGTGGGAGAATCGCAGGAGGGCCGGGCGAATCACGACACGCCGCCCTGGCACCACCCGCGATTCTCCCACCACCCCCCCCCAAAAATGGCGTGTCGCATTTTGCGTGACGCCGCTCGAAGAATCGCCGCTCGCCATTTTTCATGGCGACCGGTGATTCTCCGGCCCGGATGGGCCGAGCGGCCTGATGAACCCGACCGGTTCACGCCGGCGTCAACCTCATCTGGTCGCTGCCGGCGTGAACAGCGCGTGACAGGTAAGTGTGGGGCCTGTGGGGGGCGGAGGAAGGATCGAGCACCACGGGCGTGCTCATGAGGTAACTGGCCCGCGATCGGTGCCCACCGATCGTCGGGCCGGCGTCTCTAAGAGACGCACTCTTTTCCCTCCGCCGCCCCGCAAGATCAAGCCTCCATGTCTTGCGGGGCAGCGGAGGGGAAGATGGCAACCGCGCATGCGCGGGTTGGAGCCAGCCAACCTGCGCATGCGCGGCTGACGTCACTTAGGTGGCGCCGGCCGCGTCATTCTCGGCGGCCGCTTTGACGCAAGCGTCAAGGCCCGGCGCCCGAGATTTGCGCACCGCTGCTCCTAGCCCCCCCCCCCCCCCGGGGGGGATAGGGGGCGAGGAGCGGCCTCCGACGCTGGAGTGAAACACTCGGGGTTTCACTCCGGCGTCGGCTGTTTCTCTCCGCTTCGGAGAATCGCGCCCGGTGTTTTTCACAGTAACTTCATTGAAGTGTTAATGTTAAGCCTAGTTGTGAAAATAAAGATTATTATTTTAAAAAATTGAAAGCCCTGATTATATCTGAATCCACCACATTCTCAGGAAGTGAATTCCAGATTCAAACCACTTGCGCATAAAAAAGCTTTATCCTTATGTCGCTATTGCATTTTTTGCCAATCATCTCATATCGGTGTCCTCGGATTCTTGACCCATCCATCAAAGAGAACCATTTAACCCTATCTACTCTGCCCACCCCTCAAGAGCACTTTTATCAAATCTCCGCTCAACCTTTTCTTCTCCAATCTATTCACGTAACATTTACTTCTCAACTTTAAGCAAATAGATTCTGCCCTTGATCACTACAGGATATCCTTTCTCTCCATCTCTGTAATATTCTCCTTAATCATCACAGCCACCCTGCTCAGCTCTACCCTTTCCCACCTTGTATCCAGGGATATCTAGGACCAAGTACTGCCCTTTTTTGAGCCAGAGATCCACACATCATATCCCCATGTAGTTATTTATACCTGCAGCTCACCAAGCTTATTTACAACACTTCATGCCATAGTGTACTCAAAGCTTAATGTAGATCTTCTTGCTTTACCACTTAGTCTGACCCACCGAATAGCTTACAATTTCTTACGTTGGCATTAACTGCTTCTCCCAACTTTTGTGCAACTGTTTATTATTCCAAATGTGACATCTTCGTTCTCACTGGCTGCCAATGAGTTTAAACCTTCCCCAAGAGCATCCTTACCATAATTTTCCACAATGAGACTACCCACTCCCATGAGCAGTCGTACAGTCAAACTATAATTTTGCCTTTTATATACATAGAAAAGCCCTTAATATTACCATTTCTATTATCTGTTAGTCTATTTTGTACTTTTCATCTGGGCAAGTTGCTGATATTCTGAATTAATTTTCTTTAACAGTCAGTTAAGTATCAATTACCATTTTGCACAGAAATTCTTCAATATATTGCACCTCTTTTCAATTTATCGGAATATATTTATTACACTCTCACCCTCTCATTTCTCACTGCTGATTCGTTGACCTGTTTGCTGACTTATCGACCTGGATAATTTCTTATCTCATTGAAATTTCCCTTTTCCTACTCTAAGGCAATCATCACCAACAACTTTCATTTACATAATTATTTTAACAGAGTAAAGCTTCCTGAGGCACTCCACAGGACTGTTATCAGAAAAGAATTGGCATTGACCCATGTAATCAGCCATTTGGTCACAAGAGTTAGATCTTAAGGAGTGTTGTAAAGGGGATACACAGGTAAATAGTTTAGGAAAGGAATTTCAGGAGTTTAGGACTTACACCGCTGAAAGCACAGCCATCAATGGTGCAGTGATTAAAAATAGGGATGCCCAAGAAGCCAGAATTGAAGAAATACACAGATCTCAGAGCTGTATGAATGCACAAAGACAAGGTGAGGAACAACCACAGACCAATGAGACAAAAAGAACAAAATATTTTAAATTGAGGCATTGCCAGACCAGTGCCTTGCATAGGCCAGCAGCATGATGGGGTAAATGTATTAGGTCAGGAGCAACAGAATTTTGGATGACTTCAATTTTACGAGAAGATGGGAGTTGGCTGGAGTGCTCTCGAAATAACAAAGGCGCCCCAGTGGCGAGTGTGGCTACGAACCGGCGGAGGTCAGAGTACTTTAGGTTGTACCGCGGAACGAGGCAGGGGTGTCCCTTATCCCCCTTGTTGTTTGCACTGGCAATTGACCCGCTGGCCATGGCACTGAGGGAGTCTAGGAACTGGAGGGGATTGGTCCCGGGGGGCGGGGAGGAGGGGGGGAGGAGGAGAGGGGGGGGGGGGGGGGAGGGGGGGGGGGGGGGAGACAGGACACCAGGTGTCGTTATATGCTGATGACCTGCTGTTATATGTTGCGGACCCAGTGGAGGGGATGGTGGAGGTTGTGTGGATCCTTGGGGAGTTTGGGCACTTTTCAGGTTATAAGCTCAACGTGGGGAAGAGTGAGCTCTTTGTGGTGCATGCGGGGGACCAGGGAAGGGGGATAGACGAGCTACCGCTGAAGAGGGCGGGGAGGAGCTTTCGATACCTGTGGATCCAGGTAGCTGGGAGTTGGGGGGCCCTGCATAAGCTCAATTTGGCACGGTTGGTGGAACAGATGGAGGAGGATTTCAAGAGATGGGATATGCTGCCAGTCTCCCTGGCGGGTAGGGTGCAGTCGGTCAAGCTGACGGTCCTCCTGAGGTTCCTGTTTGTGTTCCAGTGCCTGCCCATCCTAATCCCCAAGGCTTTTTTTAAACGGGTAAGCAGGAGCATTATGAGATTCGTATGGGCGAATAAGATCCCGAGAGTGAAGAGGGTATTTTTGGAGCATAGCAGGGACAGAGGGGCGCTGGCGCTGCCGAATCTATGTGGCTATTATTGGGCAGCTAATGTGGCGATGATCCGTAAGTGGATAATGGAGGGAGATTGGGCGGCGTGGAAGAGAATAGAGGTGGCGTCTTGTGTGGGTACGAGTCTGGGGGTGCTGGTGACAGCACCGTTGCCACTCCCACCGACAAGGTACACCACGTGTCTGGTGGTGGCGGCGACTCTGAAGATCTGGGGGCAGTGGAGGCGACACAGGGGCGAGGTGGGGGCCTCGGTCTGGTCCCCGATACGAGAGAACCACAGGTTCGTTCCGGGTAGGATGGATGGGGAGTTTCTGAGCTGGCATCGGGCAGGGATTAAAAGAATGGGGGACCTATTCATCGATGGGACGTTTGCAAGCCAAGGAGTGCTAGAGGAGAAATTTGCGTTACCTCCCGGGAATGCTTTTAGGTACATGCAAGTGAGGGCGTTTGTGAGACGGTAGGTGAGGGAATTTCCGCTGCTCCCAGCATGAAGGATTCAGGACAGGGTGATTTCGGGCATATAGGTTGGAGAAGGCAAGATCTCGGCGATCTATCAGAAACTGCAGGAAGGGGAGGAGGCCTCGGTGGAGGAGTTAAAGGGCAAGTGGGAGGAGGAGCTCGGGAGGAGCTGGATGAGGATCTGTGGGCTGATGCCCTGAGTAGGGTTAATTCCTCCTCCTCTTGCGCCAGGCTCAGCCTAATACAGTTCAAAGTTGTTCATAGGGCGCATATGACGGGGGCGAGGATGAGTATGTTTTTTGGGGTGGAGGACAGGTGTGCGAGGTGCTCG
Source organism: Scyliorhinus canicula (assembly GCF_902713615.1). NCBI lineage: Eukaryota > Metazoa > Chordata > Chondrichthyes > Carcharhiniformes > Scyliorhinidae > Scyliorhinus > Scyliorhinus canicula. Next base: position 17,301,772 of record NC_052160.1, on the reverse strand, counting down.
GGGAGCTGAGAAAATCACACCCATATGTTTTGGACGTGCCCGGCACTGGAGGTGTTCTGGAGGGGCTTTGCGAGAACTATGTCCAAAGTGGTGAACACCCACGTCAAGCCGAGCTGGGGGATAGCATTATTTGGTGTATCGGACGCGCCGGGAGTGCAGGAGCCGAAAGAGGCCGGTGTTCTGCTCTTTGCGTCCCTTGTAGCCCGGCGGAGGATCCTATTACTGTGGAGAGATGCGAAGTCCCCAAGCGTGGAAGCTTGGATCGACGATATGGCAGGGTTCATCAAGCTGGAGAGGATAAAGTTTGCCTTGCGAGGGTCTGTGCAGGTGCTCTCCAGGCGGTGGCAACCGTTCCTAGACTTTCTAGCAGAACGTTAGGTGGAGGTCAACAGCAGCAGCAACCCGGGGGTGGGGGGGGTATTTTGTTAAAAAAGAAATAACAACGGCATTGATCAGGATTTCAGCTGCAGATGAGCTGAGGCAAGGGTGGAATTAAATGATGTTATTAGAGATGGTCTTGCTGATGGTGATGATATTTGGTCAACAGCTTATTCTGGGGTTAAATATATAACACTCTGCATCCGACAGTGGCATGGATGGCACAGTAGCACAGTGATTAGCATTGTAGCTTCACAGCGCCAGGAACCCCGGTTCGCTTCCCAGCATGGATCACTGTCTGTGTGGAGTCTGCATGTTCTCCCCATGTCTGCATGGGTTTCCCGGGTGCTCCAGTTTCCTCCCACAAGTCCTCAAAGATGTGCTGTTAGGTGAATTCAATATTCTGAATTCCTCTTCAGTGTACCCGAATAGGCGCCGTAGTGTGACGACTAGGGGATTTTCACAGTAACCTCATTATTAATGTTCGCCTACTTCTGACACGAATAAAGGTTATTATTATTATAGAAATAGTCGGGGCTAGAAGCTTTGGAAGATCACGGACGAAATAGTCAAGGGAGGTACAAATTACCGAGACCAGACAACCGCAATCTAGGTGACGGTCACCAACATAAATAAATTTTGGTTTGCAAAATTTGGCTGTTGTCAGGATTATCTTTCAGAACATTCTTCAACTAATTCAGCTGGCTTTCCGGACAAAAATACTCAGGCTATATGAAGGCACTTTTCCGGATTTATTTGCCCTTGGGGAGATTCTCTGCAACGAGGCACCACTTAGAGGGATTTCCTGCTGGCGAGCTGAAGCTGGCCTGCAGGAAAGGATCCTCACCGATCTGGGTGCCATTTTAGAAGGCTGCCCCATTCCTTCCCTCCCCTTTCAGCACTCTCTCCGCTTTTGACCTCCCCCTCCGAACCTGCCCACCCTTAGGGAGGCCCTAGAAACTCCCCTCTACTGGTAAAGTCCCCTCTGGGCCAGACTCAGTGCCAACCTTGCAACTGTGCACCCTGGCAGTGTGTCCTGGTGGCTCTGCCAGGGTGCCAGGCTGGCAGTGCCAAGATGTCCGGGTGCCAGGGGGAGTGCCAGGGTACTACCCTGCCTTGACCACCCGGGGGTCTCCAGTGGCCTGGGAAACCCCCAAGTGCCATTACGACTGGTTTATGTTTGGGTGGACCAGTACTAAATGGCACCCTGGCGACATCTCCCAGGCACGGCTGTTGAGTCCTGGGCGCCAGGTAAATTCAGCGAACATGTATTTAAATGAGCCGTACGGCGTCTCGCGAGGTGCAACTTTTCGAGTGTCGCGCATCAGGCAATGGGTCTCTCGCGAGATGCAATGGCCTCGTCCCGACATCAAGTCGGGTGTGACGATTTTGCTGAATTGCATCCAAATCAATCCCAAATGTTTGTAAAAGACTGAAGCCTTCAACTAAAATCTTTTTAAGAATCTTTTATTAGAAGACAAAATGAAAATTTGTTTAATAAATTTAACTGAGTTATAATAATAAATGTATTCTGCAATTTTTATCTAGTTCATTTTGGTCTCAACATTTTTTTGTTACTGGGGAAAGAATGCCATTTATTTTTTAAACCATTTTGAATCTTTGTTTGCCCAAAATAGTTATTCAGAATGAAAGGTTTCAATGATTCAATAATAACATTCATTCATAGTTTTCTAGCTATGCTCTTTGCTTTGATTTAAATGTCCCTTAAATCTTCAGGTCCAGTTTGCTGCTATTTTACTTTGAGCTAATCAATGAGTGAGAGCAGAATCTTCAAAAATAATTTCAGAATTATTGAAAAAAAAAATTTTAAATAAATTTTGAGTACCCAATTATTATTTTTTCCAATCAAGGGGCAATTTAGCCTGGCCAATCCACCTAACCTACACAACTTTGGGTTGTGGGGGTGAAACCCATGCAGACACGGGGAAAATGCGCCAACTCCACATGGATTGTGACCCAGGGCAGGGATTCGAACCAGGGTCCTGCAGTGCTAACCACATGCCGCCCCTTAATTTCAGAATTATAAGTGTTGATCACAAAGCTGTCATGTGAGAGTACCTTTAGGAAATGGGTGTTTATCAAATAGCTGCAGCGATGTCAGAGTGTGGATGGAGCTGGGCTGTCTGTCTGCTTTACTTTCGCTTTGGGCTGGCAGCTACAGGGTGTGTTTTGTTTTGTTTTGCAGATTGGGAGCTGCATCCAGAGAAACAAGGTGTAATTCTGATCTCTCTCTGTATGAAAAGAATGCCTTCAGATCAATTAGTAATTTAACAGTGATAACTGCTCTCAGTTGAGAATTTAAACCTGCTGTCTTTCTGTAAAAGGGTCTTTTTCCTTATGGATGTTGCAAGGAAAGATTAAAGGTTACTTATAGAGTACTGTATTCTTTGGGGGAGTATTTGAGTTGATAGTTGCTAAGATATTTACTGTGTGTGTGTAAAAATGTAAACTGGATTCATAGAATCAACATTGTGTTTTGTTTGAACATACTTTAACTCTGTTGCACCACACCTGTAAAGTGGGCCCTTGTGCTCCCCATAACCAAAACCTATTTCAAGTTATGGCTCAGATGTACTCCATGATACACTTTGGGGTTGTCTAAACCCTGGCCCGTAATAAATTGGGAGCTTGTCCGGGATAAAAGTCTATCTATTGGCTGGCTTAGTGAACCTAAAGACAGTGAGGGGTGAGTATATTTGTGGTTGCTTTTCAGGTGTGGTATACCAGTTTAGGTAGGGAGTGTGTTGTGGACAATGGCTCTTTCAGAGGATCTGAGGTTTTGGGGGTGGAGACGGTCACACTCCGTACCTTACGAACAGAGACTAAAAACAATCTTTTAGATTTGGCAAAAACATTGCAGTTACCATTACCTGACAAAACAAGAAAAGAAGAGGTACTTATGGCACTAGCTGAGCATTTAAAATTGCCTGAGATACAATCTGACTTATTAGAAATGGCAAAAATTCAGTTACAAATCAAGCAACTTGAACATGAAAAAGAATTAAAGCAGCTTGAATACGCAATGAGAGATAAAGAAAGTGAAAGCGAGATACAGATCAGGGAAAAAGAGATAGAAGAAAAAAACAAAGCAAGAATAGCCCTAGACGAACAAAAAGAAACAGAAAGGGAGGTACAGATCAGGGAAAATGAAAAAGAGAGAGAAAAGGGAAAAAGAGAGAGAATTTGAACTTCAGAAAATGGTCATGAAACACGACAGCCAGTTAAAATTGGCGGATGTAAAGGGAAACGTACAGTTGGAGGATAGTGATGAGGATAAAGAGAAAGAGCGTCATAGTCTAAGACTTGGTGGGGCTCTATTTAAATATGTCCAAGCATTGCCAATGTTTGACGAGAAGGAGGTAGAAGCCTTCTTCATTTCATTTGAGAAGGTGGCGAAACAAATGAAATGACCACCAGACATGTGGGTTTTACTGATTCAAACAAAGCTGGTAGGTAGATCTAGTGAAGTGTTTGCATTACTACAGGAGGAGATATCTGGGACGTACGAGGAGGTGAAAAAATCCATCTTAGGTAAATGTGAACTAGTGCCTGAAGCCTACAGACAAAGGTTTAGAAATTTAAGGAAAGAGCCTGGTCAAACATACATAGAGTTTGACAGAATCAAACAGAGTAATTTTGATAGGTGGATAAGGCTTTGAAAATAGACCAAACGTATGCAGCTCTCAGAGAAATTATACTTTTGGAGGAGTTTTAAAAATTCAATTGCTGGTGTAGTGAGGACTCATGTGGAAGAGCAGAGGGTTAAAACTGCGAGATTAGCAGCAAAAATGGCAGATGATTATGAATTAGTTCATAAATCAAAGTGTGGTTTCCGACATCAGTTGCAGCCTGTGAGGGATAGAAACTGGGGAAAAGAGAAATACTCAAGTGGTAGAGGTAAAGGAGATCTGTTGGGAGATAATAAGGAGAGCGTACCTCAGACTAAAAAGGAAATCCAGGAGGGTGGAAGAGACATGAAAAGTTTCAAATGTTTTCACTGGCCATGTAAAGTCACAATGTTGGTGGTTGAAGAAAAGCACAGGGAAGCCTGTTGTGGTAAAACAGGATAAGACAGTGGGGTTTGTTAAAGTGGTAAAGGAAAGCCCAGGTGAAGCGAAGGAGGTGCAAAAGGTTGTACAGCCTGATCAAGAGGTGATTGATAAGAAGGTGCCAGATCTCTTTAAAGAATTTACTTGTGTGGATAAAGTTTACTCATGTGTATCAGAAGGAGCAGGTAAAGAAGTCATAATTTTAAGAGGTACGGGAGCTGGCCAATCTTTAATGGTAAGAGATGAGGAGTTATGTAGTTTGGGAAGAATATTGCCAGAAAAGGTGGTAATATGTGGAATTCGGGGTGAGAAGAGTAGTGTTCCATTATATAAGGTAAGATTGGAAAGCCCAGTGAAGAGTCGTGAAGTGGTAGTAGGAGTAATAGAGAAACTATCTTGTCCAGGAATACAGTTTATCTTGGGTAATGATATAGCTGGATCACAGGTGGGAGTGATGCCTCCTGTGGTTGATAAGCCAGTGGAAAATCAGACAACTGAAGTGTTGAAGGGTGAATATCCTGGAATTTATCCCGACTGTGTACTAGCAAGGTCACAAAATCACAGGTTACGACAAAAGGAGAAATCAAAGAATGAAGATTTTGGTTACACGTAAGAGGAATCTGAGTGTATACCGGAGCGTTATTACCGTAAAATTGATGTCTTATGAGAAAATGGAGACCTTTACATATGCAGGCGGATGAAAAGTGGCCAGAAGTTCATCAAGTATTATTGCCGGTAGGGTATAGAAAGGAGGTGTTGCAAGGAGCACATGAGGTACCAGTAGGAGGTCATTTGGGAGTAAGGAAAACTCAAGCTAAAATACAAAAACATTTTTATTGGCCTGGACTACATAAAGGTGTTGTTAAATTTTGTCGATCATGTTACACATGTCAAGTGATAGGGAAACCTCAAGCGGTGATCAAACCAGCGCCCTTAATACCCATTCCAGCATTTGCGGAACCTTTTACAAGGGTCTTAATTGATTGCGTAGGACCGTTTCCTGAAACGAAAAGTGGGAATCAATATCTTTTGACTATAATGGATGTGTCTACTAGGTTTCCAGAGGCCATTCCAGTACCTAATATTACAGCTAAAAAGATTGTGGAGGAATTACTTAAATTCTTTACGAGATATGGAGTACCCACAGAAATACAATCTGATCAAGGATCAGATTTTACCTCAAGGTTATTCAAAAACGTTATGGATAGCTTAGGAACAAAACAATTTAAATCAACTGCGTGCCATCCAGAATCGCAGGGAGCATCAGCAAGGTGGCATCAGACATTAAAGACAATGTTGAGGGCTTATTGTCAAGATCATCCAGAGGATTGGGATAAAGAAATTCCATTCGTACTGTTTGTAATTAGGGATGCACCTAATGAGTCAACCAAATTCAGTCTTTTTGAACTAATTTTTGGTCATTAGGTAAGAGGACCACTTAAATTGATTAAGGAAAAATTGGTGAGTGAGAAATTGGAACTTACATTATTGGATTATGTGTCAAATTTTAGGGAACGATTAAATGGAGCAGGTGAATTGGCAAGACAGCATTTAAAAATTGCACATGTGATGATACAGATAGCGGACAAGAAATCAAAAGTTCGTAGTTTTGCCAGTGGAGATAAAGTTTTAATGTTGTTACCAGTGGTAGGTGAACCTTTAAAAGCAAGGTTTTGTGGACCTTATCAGATTGAAAGGAAATTAAGTGAGGTGAATTATGTGGTAAGAACGGCAGATAGAAGGAAAACTCACCGAGTGTGTCATGTGAATATGCTTAAAAGGTACTTTGAAAGGGAAGGACAGCAAAAGGAGGAGGTTTTAATGATTCTAACTCAAAGTGACAAACCACTGGATTAGATGACTATGAATTTGACATATCTCAAATTAAATTGGGATAAATTGGTAAGTTACCTTCCAGAGGAAAAACGGACTGACCTGAAAGAGGTATTAATATCGCATGGGAAGGTTTGTGGAGATAAATTGGGAAGTACTAAAATGGCTATACATGATATAGATGTGGAAAATGCTGTTCCAATTAAACAACATCCATATAGACTTAACCCTTTAAAATTGGCACAGGTTAACAAAGAAATTGAAAGTATGCCTAAAAATTGCATAATTGAAGTGGGTTGCAGCCAATGGAGCTCACCCATATTGATGGTACCAAAACCAGATGGTACCCACCGGTTGTGTGTGGACTATAGAAAGGTTAATGCAGTTACAAGAACGGACTCTTATCCTATCCCACGTTTGGAGGATTGTATTGAGAAAGGGGGGACAATCAGCTTCTATTTCCAAACTGGATTTACTTAAAGGTTACTGGCAGGTACCTTTATCTGAAAGTGCAAAGGAGATTTCAGCTTTTGCGACTCCAGATGGTATATACCAATTCAAAGTTCTGCCATTTGGCATGAAAAACACCCAACCACATTTCAACGGTAAACTAACAAAGTCGTTTCAGGATTACATAATTGTGCAGTATACATCGATGATCTGGTAATTTTCAACCAGGCATGCAAAGAACATTTAAAGCATCTGATGGAGTTATTCGATCAACTTCAGGAGGCGGGTTTGCTGGTAAACCTAGCCAAAAGTGAATTTGGAAAAGCCCATGTCACTTTCCTCGGCCATACAATTGGACACTGTCGAATGGTCCCACAGGATGTGAAAACAAAAATTATTGGGGAGTTTTTAATACCATCAACATGAAGGGAAATAATGCGATTTCTTGGAATGAGTGGATTCTACCGGAAATTTGTGTCAAATTTTAGCACTGACGGACTTGCTAAGGAAGCGTAGCAAATTTAAATAGACAGTGGAGTGTCAACAGGCATTTGACCGCCTGAAAGCTGTGTTAACCAATGCTCCTGTGTTGGAGAATTACAAGGGACTCTGTGATCAGATTGAACGCTCTGTATGAAAAGAATGCCTTCAGATCACTTGCTAATTTAATCGTGGTAACTGCTCTCAGTTGAGAATTTAAACCTGCTGTCTTTCTGTAAAAAAAGTTTTTTTGTCTTATGGATGTTGCAAGGAAAGATTAAGGGTTACTTATAGAATACTCTATTCTTTGGGGGTGTATTTGAGTTGATAGTTGCTAAGATGTTTACTGTGTGTGTTTAAAAATGTTAACTGGATTCATAGAATAAACATTGTGTTTTATTTAAACATACATTAGCTCTCTGTTGCACCACACCTGTAAAGAGGGCCCTTGTGCTCCCCATAGCCAAAATATATTTAAAGTTATGGGTCAGGTGAACTCCATGGTACACTTTGGGGTTCTCTAAACTCTGGCCCATAATAAAGCAAAGCTCAGGGTGGAATCTTTCGATCCTGCCAGTAGCAGGAACCATGGTGGCTGGGTGAACTAAATTGGGTGGGAGGCAAAAATGCTGTTTCCCGATGTCAGTATTTTGGTTCTTGGGACATTGAACATAGAACTGTACAGCACAGTACAGGCCCTTCGGCCCACGATGTTGTGCCGAACTAGTCTGAAACTAAGATCAAATCAACCTATTCCCAATCATTCTAGTGCATTCTATATGCCTATCCAATAACCGTTTGAAAGTTCCTAAAGTGTCAGACTCCACTACCATAGCTGAGAGTGCGTTCCATGCCCCAACCACTCTCTGAGTAAAGAACCTACCTCTGACATCCCTCCTATATCTTCCACCATGAACCTTATAGTTATGCTCCCTTGTAACAGCTAAATCCACCCGAGGAAAAAGTCGCTGAACGTCCACTTTATCTATCCTCTCATTATCTTATGCACCTCAATTAAGTCACCTCTCATTCTCCATTGCTCCAATGAGAAAAGCCCTAGCTCCCTCAACCTTTCCTCATAAGACTTACCCACCAATCCAGGCAGCATCCTGGTAAATCTCCTTTGCATCCTTTCCAATGCTTCCATACCTTCCTATAATGAGGTGACCAGAACTGCACACAATACTCTAAATCTAGTCTAACCAAGGTCTTATACAGTTGCAGCATAACCTCATGGCTCTTAAAACTCAATCCCCCTGTTAATAAATGCTAACGCACTATAAGCTTTCTTCACGGCTCTATCCACTTGGATGGCAACTTTCAGAGATCTATGGCCATGAACTCCGAGATCTCTCTGCTCCTCCACATTCTTCAGAACCCGACCGTTAACCATGTAATCCGTATCAAATTTTTCCTACCAAAATGAATCACCTCATACTTATCTGGGTTAAACTCCATCTGCCACTTTTCAGCCCAGCTCTGCATCCTATCAATGTCTCTTTGCAGCCTACAACAGACCTCCAAATTATCCACTACTCCATCAATCTTGGTGTCATCAGCAAATTTACTAACCCAACTCCATCATCCATTGATAAAATTCACAAATAGCAGAGGACCCAGCACTGATCCCTGTGGTACACCGCTGGTGACTGGGCTCCAGGATGAAAATTTATCATCTACCTCCACCCTCTGTCTTCTATGTGATAGTCAGTTACTGATCCAATCGGTCAAATTTCCCTCTGTGCCATGCCTCCTTACTTTCTGTATGAGCCGACCATGGGACACCTTATCAAACGTCTTACTAAAATTCATGTATACAACATCATCTGCGCTATCTTCATCTTTGCACTTAGTTACCTCCTCAAAGAATACAATCAAACTTGTGAGGCAAGACTTACCCCTCGCAAATCCGTGCTGACTATCCTGGATTAAGCTGTATCTTTCCAAATGATCATAAATCCTATCCCTCAGGACCCTTTCCAATAATTTATCGATGACCGAAGTGAGACTAATCGGCCAATAATTCCCAGGGTTATATCTATTCCATTTCTTGAACAAGGAGACAACATTCGCCTCTCTCCAATCTTCTGGCACTAATCCTGTAGACAGTGAGGACATAAAGATCAAAGCCAAAGGCTCTGCTATCTCATCCCTCGCCTCCCAAAGAATCCTAGGATATATCCCATCAGGCCCAGGGGACTTATCTATCCTCAGCTTCTCAAAATTTCTAACACATCTTCCTTCCGAATATCTACCTCCTCCAGCCTACCAGCCTGTATCGCACTATACTCTTCAACAACATGGCCCCTCTCCTTTGTGAACACTGCAGAAAAGTCATTTAGGGCCCTTCCTATATCTTCAGACTCCATGCACACATTCCCACTACTGTCCTTGACCGGCCCTAACTTCACCTTGGTCATTCTTTTATTCCTCAGATAAGTCGCCCATAGTGTTTCAGGATGATGTAGATGTGTGTACAGTGGAAGAAATGCTTACTTGTATCATATAATTCAATTCTGTGAAGAAAAACTGTTCAATAAACTGGAATTAATTAATTATTTAATCATTTGACTGCACATGGCCTATGATTTAAAATAAGGTACAGTATCTAGTCATTCTGTAACTGAGTAGGATGCAAAATCTTTATTTTGTTTCATGCAACAAATATTACTCAGATTAAAAACATATCAAGTAGATACAGATAAATGGCTTACACATTATAAGCTAATATCACGTGTTTTTTTTCGCTACTTCCCAACTTTACCTTTTTCATTGATGACTGCAATCAATGAGTTATGATAGTAAATCTTTTTATTTCAATGGAACAATTTTCTGTCTAATGATATTGGAGTAGAACAAATTTTAAAACTGACAAATTTAAAAATTATTCTGCTGATCTGAGAATAAGAAGTAATCAAAACAACGAACACAGAATTCCCTTCAAGAAAATTGAATCCTTTAATGACCTTTTTTATCTTCCGCCAGTACTCAGTAACAAAAAGGGAGGCAAGAATATTAGAATTTATTTTTTCAATTATGATGCCAAATGTCTTTTCTATTAAAAAACACTCCACATCCATTTTTCACACTATGTTGTACGCGAATACATGTCAATAAAAATAAATATAGAGCTCCCAATTCATTATTTCCAATTAAGGGGCAATTTAGCGTGGCCAATCCACCTACCCTGCACATCCCTGGGTCGTGGGGGCGAAACCCACACAAACAAGGGGAGAACACGCAAACCCCACACAGACAGTGACCCAGAGTCAGCCGGAATCGAACTTGGGACCTCGGTGCCATGGGGCAGCAGTGCCAACCACCGTGCCACCATGCTGCCATCTTGTACGCCCATACACAAGCATTCATATTGACCTTTAAGAATAGTTAAAGGCAGGTCAAGTTACCCTATGAACTATGTCAGAAACCCTTTTGCATACATTATCTCATGTATGCTCAGTAAAAGAATACCATATCTGAATTAAATTCACTCGCCAAATTAAGTTCCCCGCCAGCGGAAAATTAGAACATTCAGTTTTATGACTGTATTTAGTGGCGTACATCTGATGAACTTCAATCCTTCCATGATTTTGAGGTCAGTGGACACAGCTTTTGCAAAAATCTGTCTACACCAGCCTTAAATATATTCAACAATGGAACATCCACAACCTCTGGTTGGAGAATTATAAAGATTCACAACCCTTTGAGTGAAAAGATTTCTCCTCATCTGGATCGCTTCTCGGCCTTTTGGCTACGATTAAGCGTAGCGCTTCTTGGCCTTTTGGCTAAGGTGAGCATGGGATCGGGTGTAATGCCTGGATCTGGTATGTCTCTCTTGTGGAGAGCATGAATTGGATTCAATTTGAATTGGTTTTTGGAGCAGGCAAGGAGCTGGATGAGGGGTTCGTCTCTGTCCACACTCTGAGCTCTGGCTTTATAACTCTGATAAAGTAATGGATTTAAAATAAAAAAGATTTCTCCTCATCTCAGCTTTAAATTATTGTCTCCTTATCCTGAGACTGTGCCCCCAATGTATTAGATTCCCTGGCCAGCAGAAACAACCTCTCAGTGTCTACCCTGTCAAACCCCTTCAGAATCTTGTATGTTTCAATGAGATTGCCATTCATACTTCTAATTTCCAGAAAATACAATCCCGATGTACCCAGCCTTTCATAATAGGATAATCCTCTCATCCCATTTATCAATCTAGTCTCTTGCACCCCATTTAAGGAAAGTATACTTTTCTTTAAATATGGAGACCAAAACTGTACACAGTATTCCAGGTATAGTCTCACCAAAGCCCCGTACAACTGTAGCATGATTTCCTTATTCTTGTACACTCTTGTAATAAAGGCCAACATTATATGTTCTGTCCTAATTTCTGGCAGTTATCTGTATCTATCTTTCTATCTTCCATGTACGAGCACATCCAAGTTTCTCGGAACATCAACATTTACAAGAACCATGGATCAATCCTTTTAAAAATATTCTGCTTTTCTATTCTTATGATCAAGTGAATAGCCTCACTTCCCCCACATTTTACTCCATGTGCCATCTTGTTGGCCACTCGCTTAACCTGTTTATATCTCTTTGCAGCCTCTGCGTCCTCCTCACAGCTTACATTTCTGCCTATTTTTGTATTGTCATCAAACCTAAATACATTACTCCCTGTCTCTTCATCAAAGTCATTTATATAGGTGGTAAATAGCTGAGGCCCCAGCATTATTCCATGCAGCACTCCACTGGTTACTCTACTTGAAAATACCCACTCTGCTTCATGTCCATTAACCAATCTTCTATCCATACTAATATATTACCCCAACTCCATGAGCCCCAAACTTATCTATTAACCTTGCATGTGGCATATTATCAAATTTTCACAGTAACTTCACTGTTAATATAAGCCTACTTGTGGCAATAATAAAGAATATTATTATTATTACGGGAAACAGCCCATGCTCATATGCAACAGGACCTGAACAACATTCAGGCTTGGACTGATAAGTGGCAAGTAACATTTATATCACACAAGTTCCAGGCACTGACAATTTCCAACAAGAGAGAATCTAATCATTTCCTCTTGACATTCAATGACATTACTATCATTGAATCCTCCACTATCAACAGCCTGGTGTTATCATTGACCAGAAAAAGAACTGGACCAGCAACAAGAGCAGGTCAGAGATTGGGAATTCTGCAAAGAGTAACTCATCTCCAATCCTCCCAATTGAATGTAGGAATGTAAAAAAGTTAACAGTGGACTGAATTCTCTGCCCCGCAACGGCAGCAATGCGGATCGCATTCAGGCGGAGAATCAGGTATCCAGCCTATATTGAGGTTTATACCAGGCGCCAGCTGGAGCATGCTAATAACTTAGTGTGCCCTGCACCAAATTCTTCGGGTCCCCGCAATTCTACAGTCCTTTGGGCCGAAAAATCATGTGGGTGGGGATTGCTACAGGTATCACCAAATGTGAACCTGACATGGTAGCCCTCGTGGTGGGAAAAGGGGGTAACTCCTTAAGGTAGTTGTCCCAAAATACATCCTACGGCCACCCTCCCTTACTCCCACAATGCACAACCTTCCTACCCCTGCCCGAACCCTGCATCCATGGTTCCCTCCAAGAGAACCCCTAAATAGGGAGACACCCCCACAGAGACCCCTGAAAATGGAAGAAAAAAAACAGGGACCCCCGAACAAAAGGAATCAACAGAGACTCCATAAATAGGGAGCTCACCCCAGAAACTCCCTAACTGAAGGAACCCCCACAGGCACCCATAATAGGGAAGTTCCACAGGGACCCCCTAACTAGAGAGACCCTAAATAGGGAGACCCACCATGAGTTAAGTGCATTCCAATCATGCCCCTTCAAGCTTGAGTGATTTTGAAGTGCTGAGCTGGAAATTGACAGCACTTAACTCACTTTGATGTGGTTGATGTTCATAAACATTGTAGTTGCAGCACTTAGAGATACTCATCCATGAAGAAGATGAATGTAGCAAGGCTCACAGTTTTTTTATGGAAGCTGTCAATCACAGTCCACTAGGAGAAATGAATGAATGGCTTGCAGCTAAAGGATCTGAGGGGTTTAAACACAGGTCACAGCTGTTCTCTTTTCAGGTGGGTGTTACAACTGTATTTTTTTTTCACTGCCCTTGCCTAGACAGTCCGCAGTCGTCATGTCAGGTTCGTGAAAACTGAAAGCACAAGTAACCGCACCGTCATGAACTAGGCCCATCGAGGGCGGAGCATTGGGGGAGGGCCTTCAGGTAACATCCTGAGGCCGTCTCAACGGCGTGCAGCATACTCCCCAATGACATTGTTTTGGGTGGGCTGGAGAATCCAAAAACAGGCGACACCCCCGATTCAGTCGGGGGTAAAAAGGAATTCTCCATCCGATCGCCAATTACGAAATCAGCATCGGCAAGCAGAAATCCCGCCCATAGTCCCCTAAACGGAGAAGTCCGGCCACTATTTAATGAAATGCTCAGGACAGTTTTATTGGAACATTGTAAATTTGTTTTATGAAGTAATGATATCTAACATTGGTCCAGTTTTATTTCCCGTCAGTAAGTCTACCTCATGAGCTGGAGCACTTTCATAGATGTACTAGATTGCAGAGATCAGAAAGTTTATCTCTAACAAGTCAAAGGTACTTCCAAAAATGGAACAGTACCACAGACAACTGGAAAGTACGCAAACTGATGGTGGCATAAAGTCAAAAGCAATGTGCCAACGTGTTTTGTAGGAAATTAGCTACATCTGAAAATGACAGCTAATGCAGCCAAAACTTCAAGTTCGAATAGAAGCAAGACACACCCAAGTGCTGAACCAATCTAAGCAACAGTGGAGCATGATCAGATCTGACAGATATTGCAAATATAATGGGTTTCCAAGGCCAGGATATTCTCATCAAATATCCATAAGACCATAAGACCATAAGATATAGGAGTAGAATTAGGGCATTCGGCCAACGCGTCTGCTCTGCCATTCGATCATGGCTAACATATTCCTCATCCCATTTTCCTGCCTTCTCCCATAACCCCTGATCCCCTTGTTAATCAAGAAATCCCCTTATTAATCAACAAAACTAGGGGCTGGATTTTCTGCCATCGGGATGCTCCGTTTTGCCGGCAGCCCGGGGGTTTCCCAATGGCGTGGGGCTGCCCCGCAATGGGAAACCCCAGTGACCAGCCGGCAAAATAGAGCATCCCGCCGGCGTGCTGAATCAGAAATCTGGCATGGTGGGACGGAGAATCCAGCCCTAGATTTGTGGTTGAGGTGTTGTGACCTATAGGGCTACAGACCAAGAGCTGGAAGTTCTGGGCCTATGGTCCCCTGGGACTGTTGCAACATTTACTCCATTTTTTGGAGTATTTGGTTTACTGGGATTGAGGATTTATCATGCATATCTAACAATATGACTTCAAATACATAAAGGAGAAAGATTTGCTTTGCTAGTAACTGAAATATATAATTTATTTTAGCAAACATGCTAAAACAAAAATGGGCAGGAAGATGTTTTTTAAATCTTTTTCAGGTCCAAAAAATCTACATGTGTATTTCCTGCCTATCAAACCTCAGATATCATATGCAGCCTGATGCAAATATTTGTGTCACACTTGGAAAGGAACAAAAGAATAGCATTCTGAATCTACTGAAAAAGCAGAGAAAAATCTTAATTGACCTTGAATAAACTGATCCAGTGTTCATTTATCAATGAGATTTTGTATCCTTATAATTTAGTAGAAAAATAATGTTTTGTCTAATAATTTATTATATAATAGAAAGAGTGAAACAGCAGTCACCTCCACAAGATTCTTCTAAAAAAAACAAACAGGCCATCTGTCCATCAAATTTAAGCCAGTATGTTTTCTGTAAGCCACCTAGTTAATTCTATTCCCATTTACTTGCCATATTCCTCAATATTCATCTGCAAGCAACAGCTTGATTTCCATATGAAGAATTTATAAACTCAGTTTCAACAACAGTTTGACGCAAAAAATTCAACATTCTAACCACCAGCTATGTAAAGATTGCAAGTTCTGTTTTCCCCTTGAAGTCTTAACTTTCCTTATTTTTTTTCATCTGCTTATTATGATCTCAACCAGAGCCAAAAAAATATTAGCACATTAAGTCTATAAAACTCCCTCAACACATAAATAAATCTGCAATTGATGTGGGTGTGTTTACATCAAAAGGACTTTTTCCCTTTAAAGGAAAATGCCAGGTTAAACACAACTTCACTTTAATGGTAAAATGATACGTTGTGTATTATGACATGGCACCTGTAAAATACCTCAGTCATTACAACTCAACATATCACTCACCCTACCGTGACCAAACCACAGGAGACCCATTCGTAAATATATCTGAGTAAAATGTCACATTCAGTGCTTTGATTCATCACTCTCCTGTTAAACCTCAGCATCACATTTTCTTCTTTAAAAAATCTTAGAAATTTCTTGCAAACGATTGGCCATTTACTTTCCTTACTCAATGCAAAGGTCTTCCAGATGATCGAATGATATGGAAACGTATTGTGTCTCAAATTTATTGATTATTGGCAACCTGCAAATATCTTTGAAAGGAGAACTAAGGAAATCCTAATTTTGTGGTGCTATGAGCTCTGGTTTGCGTCCAACTTGATACCTGTGGTACCAGCCAGAGTAAAAGCTATATTAGATCTGCTATTGTACAATAAGATAGGATTAATTACTGACCTCATAGTAAACATTTCTGAGGTATCAATGATCAGAGTATAATTGAATTTTACCTTCAGCTTGAGGGTGTGTCTGCGACTGGTATTTTAAATTTTAATTCCTTCATAATTGCACTTATTTAAATAGAGCGAGCTAAAGTGAACAGGCAAATTAGATTTAGGGACAGATCAATACAGATGCAATGGCAGACATTTAAGGGGGTAATTCAGAATACACAGAACAGATACATTCCAACAGGAAAGAAACGTTCCAAGAGGAGAACCCATTATCCTAGCTGACTGAAAAGGTTAAAGATAGCATCAACGGGGCAGCACGGTGGCGCAGTGGGTTAGCCCTGCAGCTTCACGGCGCCGAAGTCCCAGGTTCGATCCCGGCTCTGGGTCACTGTCCGTGTGGCGTTTGTACATTCTCCCCGTGTTTGCGTGGGTTTCACCCCCACAACCCAAAGATGTGCAGGTTAGGTGGATCGGCCATGCTAAATTGCCCCATAATTGGAAAAAAATAATTGGGTACTCTAAATTTATATGAAAAAAAGATAGCATCAAAATTAAAAAGCAAAGATATAATTGTTCAAGGATGGATGGCAGGTCAGAAGATTGGACAGAATGTAAAAAGGACTAAAAGATTATCACGGAGAGAAAAAGAGAAAGCTAGCTAGAAATGTAAAGACAGATAGAGTTTCTATAGACATTTAAGAAAGAAAAGAGTTAACAAAATAAGTGTTGGTCTATAGAAAGTAAGTCGAGGGAATTAATAATGGAAAATAAGGAGATGGCAGATGAATTGAACAAGTATTCTGAATTGATCCTCACCTGGAGAATACAGGTAACATCCCAGAAAAAGCTGCAAATAATGAAATTAAACGGAAGGAGGAACTCAAGAAAATTCCAATCACCAGGGAAGTTATACTTGGCAAACTGTTGGAGCGGCAGGTTGACAAGTCCCTGGGTCCCGATGGGCTTCATCTTAAGGCCTCAAACTAAATGACTAGTGAGAGAGTTGATCCATTGGTTTGAATTTTTCAAACTCCTTAGATTCCGGGAAGGTTCCATTGGATTGGAAAAAGCAAATGTAACTCCTTTCTTCAAAAATGGAGGGAGATGGAAAGCAGGAAACTACAGACCAGTTACCTGAACATCTGTCATTGGGAAAATGTCAGAAGCTATTATTTATTTTTTATTTTTTTATTTTTTGTTTACATTTAGAGTACCCAATTCACTTTTTCCAATTAAGGGGCAACTTAGCGTGACCTATCCACCTACCCTGAACATCTTTGGGTTGTGGGAGAGAAGCTATTATTAAAGATTTTATAGCAGGGCATTTGGAAAAATTCACGGTAATTGGGCAGTGTCAACATGATTTTGTGATTGGGAAATCATGTTTAATTAATTTATTGGAGTTCTTTAAGGTAATATGTTTTGTGGATAAAGGAATATACTGTACTTAGATTTCCAGAAAGCATTTCATAAGAGAACACATCAAAGATTATTGCAGAAAATAAAAATCTTGTGGTGTAGGGGGTAACATATTGACATGGACTGAATATTGGCTAGCTAACAGGAAATAGAGAGTTGGTATAAATGGGTAATTTTCTGGTTTGCAAGATGTGATGAGTGGTGTGTCACAGGGATCAGAGCTGGGGCCTCATCTTTTTACAATTTATCTAAATGACTTCTTTAAAGGGTCCAACGGTATGGTTGCTAATTTTGCTGATGATACAAAGGCTAAGAAAGTAAGTTGTGAAGTGCACATAAGGAGGCCACAAAGGGATAGGTTAAGTGAGTGGGCAAAGATCTGGCAAATGGACGATACTGTGGGAAAATGTGAAATTGTCCATTTTGACAGGAAGAATAAAAAGCAGCCCGTAGTTGAAATTGTGAGATGCAGAGGGATCTGAGTGTCCTGGTCCATGAATCACAAAAGGTTAGTATGCAGGTACAGAAAGTAATTAGGAAAACTAATAGAATGTTATCATTTATTGCGTGGGGAATTGAATACAAAAGTAAGGCAATTATAATTATGCTTCAGTTATGCAGTGCATTGGTGAGACCACATATGGAGTATTTTGTACAGAATTGGTCTCCTTATTTAAGGAAGGATGTAAATGCGTTAAAAGCAGTTCGGAAAATGTTTACTAGACTACCTGGAATGGGCGAGTTGTCTTATTCGGAAAGCATGGACGGGCTAGGCTTGTATCCACTGGAGTTTAGAAGAGTGAAGGGTAACTTTACTGAAACGTTTAAGATCCTGAGGGGTCTTGTCAAGGTGGATGTGGATAGGATGTTTCCTCTTGTGAGAGAATCTAGAACTAGGGGGTCACAGTTTAAAAATAAGAGGCCACTTAATTAAGACAGAGATGAGGAAGATTAGTTTCTGTCAGAGGTTTGTTAGTCTTTGGAACTCTCTCCTTCAAAAGGCAGTAGAAGCAGAATGGTTGAATATTTTTAAGGCAGAGGTAGATTTTCTTGATAAGCATGGGGTTGAAAGGTTATGGGGGTAGACAAGAATTGAGGTTACAATCAGATCAGCCACGATCTTATTGAATGGCAGAGCAGGCTCAGGAGGCCTAGTGGCCTTCTCCTGCTCCTGATTTGTATGTTCACATGACTGTATGTTCATATCTATTTAAATATTCATGTAACATTTCTCTTACCCAAATATTAGCAAGAACAATTTGTCTGATGTCTCTGCTTTACTAATGACATCAGCAACTTGCTGCAGATACAGAGCAGGGCAAGGGTGGCAATGCCAGTCAGTGGCTGTGAAGAGAATCTTAGGCATGGATCTATATGTTTGGCTCCTTACAGGTTGGAACAACTGATATTTGAAACATCTCCCAGTCCATTGTCCACAGTTACAAAACCTGAGGCTGGGTATGCTGCAAGAACCGAATACAGTTAATTTTATCTTCCCAGAGAGAATAAGCAGAGTGAATAAATGCAATGCAAGGACAACCCTCATGGTGCATCGTGTCATTGAAGGCACTTGTGTGCTCTGTGTGGACCGCACGTTAAATCTGAGATGTATCGCAACTAGAAGGGGTTCCACTCCCTCAATGTACTACTATGGTAAGATTGTACGCCGCATACCATGCAGACCCATGCCGGGTATCCTGGCAACAGTCATGATGCCTTCAATCTGCACAGTAAGAGGAGATGAGGGGGTACGGGCAAGAGGAACTAAGGGTGAGGGTGGAAGGGGGAGAAAGTGGAAGGGTGTGAGGCAGTGAGGAGGAAAGGGCAGGAGGAAGAGTAAGGGTGAGGGGTGAAATGCGAGTGAGGGTGAGGGGACGGGTTAGTCAGGGTGAGGGATAAGGAAAAGTGAGGCTGAGGAGGTAGGACAAGTGTGGATGAGGGGGGGAAGGACAAATTAGGATAGGGAAAGGACAAGTGAGGGTGAGGATGAAAGGGTGGTGGATAAGGGGAAAAGAACATATGTCAAAGTTGTTTACTAATAAAGGTGAGGTGGATGAGCGGAAAAGAAAATATATCATACCTGTTTACTTCTATTTGTACCATAAATTCAACTACCTTGTTGCAATTGCTATCGATATTCAGATAGAGTGCGTTTAATCCTGCCTTTTTAACATTATTCCATATTCTGACTCTATTTGATGCTGGAAATTGTTTCTGCTACCTTCCACTTTCATTTACTACTTTTCAACTTCAATTAACAACTTTGTTCTACTCCTATCTGAATTCCCTCTCAGCTCCCATCCCCCCAAAATGCTAGGGGAAGAGTGGGAGGAGGTGAAAGGAAAGGGCAAGATGGGAGGGTCTGGGGGGTGAGGAGGGAAAGGTGAGTTGAGTTCAGAGGGGAAAGGTGATGGGGTGAGCTGGAAAGGGCAAAAGCAATCAGAGAGGAAGGGCAAGGGGGAAGAGCATAAGGGGGCAACAGGAGAAGAGCAAGAGGAGCGATAGAGGTAAGGCATGATGGGGGAATGGCGAGAGGTTGCAGCGAAGGGTAAGAGGAGCAGAGGGGAGAAAAGAGAGAGGGTGAGAAGGAAAGGGAGGGACCAGGTGAGGAGAATATGGGAAAAAGAGGCTGCGGGTAGAAAGGAGGAAGAGGAGAGAGAGGAAGGGAGTTGAGGGAGAGGAAACTGCTGAATAATAGAAATAACATACAAAAGCACAGAAATATGTGCACACATAAAATTAGACATATATTGCATAAACATAAAATCTGTTCAGGAACTGGTGGCTTATGAACCAAAAGAAATTATTTTTCTTGCAGAACAGCTCCTCAACGTTTTGAGTTAATACAAGCGTCTGAAAATCTGAAGCCTTAACTGGTTTCTGAGGAACTCTGCCATGAAAAACTGTCCCTATAATTTCCATCTCTGGGCTGGTATAGTTTTCCTTCCATTTTAAGGACTATTACACCTTAGATACCTTGATCCTGTATTCTACACATTTTCCAAATCAGTTCTGCTAAATAAAACATGTTACAATTCACAAAAGCCATCAGCAACAATAAACATGGCAAATCTGCTTTGTATTTCAAAGCTACAAACTCATCCAACAAAGCTATTGGTCTGGATCTTATGCTAGTAACAGCAAAACTGTTAGCTTTGCAGTCATTAATCCTCTGAAACTGATAGCAATTTCTTGAGTTTGTAGTGTGCAGATAAACACCAAAATCCAAAAGTTGCTGTCAGTGCTTCTACACTTGTTCAGTAAGTGTGCTATTGACGTCCCTACAGACTGCAATCAAATAGAAATCACTGAACTATCAAGAATTTACCCTTTAATGTGATTAGTCTCACCTTGTTAACTGAGGTGTAACTGGATTTTATTAGCTGCATACTAAATAACAGCATACTAAATTCATAATTACGGCTGCATAACCTCTGACACTGAGAAATTAAATCTATATTTGTGGAATGTCAAATTTATCCATTCTGCTGAAAAGCTTGTTGTGGGTGTGAGGTTTTATAACTCTCTTTTAATTCAATGTAACATGGAGTAGTGGAGAAGGGCATGTGACCTCCTACTGGTTCTGTTGGTGATATGCCCATGTAATTTGTTTGCCGAGCGAACAGGGGCCCAGGGCAAAATCCCATTGAAACCCAGGTGTCAGCTTTCGCATCTGGATACAAAGGGAGAGCAGCTGCTCTTGCTACCAGCAGACTCCCATATTCCCAGAGACAGTCAGACCAAAGGAGTTTGGGAGAAAAAAAACACAACAGATTCCAAGCAGAAGATAAGGATTGTTTTGGGGTTAACCTCCCAGCAAAGGGCTGGTGAGGACCAAATATATGTTCAAGGAAAGAAGGACCATGAAATGTTAGAGAACATGGAATCATCAGACTGAAGCTTAAAACAGAGGGCAGGTTTTTCTAGCCATTCACACTGGCGGGATCTTACAGTCCCATCAACGGTGCCGTAAAATTCCACTGCCAACCAATGGCGAGCTGCCTTCCGCTGCTGCAGAACACGCTGTGGAGGGGGAGGAAAATCCCACCTCGAGTTTCCATTCAGCTACGTTCAAATGGTTTAATGGTTTAGGTTTAAAAGGATACCAGAAAATTCAGCTTGGAGAAAAAGGAGAAAAGAGTCTGTTACAACACCAAGAGGAATTATATGTCTTGAGAATGTTGTATAACATCTAAATGTGGCATGGGGTTTTCTATTGGGTTAAGAGGTTAAGGTGGGGAATATCTGTTCTGTAGTTTATTGTATTGGTTGTAAACTAAGTAATATTTAGTTGATGTTGATTTGAGAGTGTTTGTTACAGCAAAAGTCTTAAAACATAAAATGTTACTATGGGTACTTCAATGTGATTTGCTGCTTACCATGGTTGGACATCAATGTTGTTAGACGCTTGGAGATGACTTTAACTCGGTTCCAGATTCAAATTACTTTTGAGAAATTGGAAATCCACGACACAGAGATCGCTAAATCTTTAAGGACAACTGTCTTTGATGTCAGCAACATGCACCATCGCTTCACCTCGGACCATAAAATCAGACCGTATGGGCTGCATTCTTCCACCCCGCTTGCCGGAAGAATGCCCGGGCATGACGCCGACAATGAAGAAATCCATTGACTTCAGGCGGGATTCTCCGGTCACCGGGCAGACATGGCTGGAGAATCCCGCCCATATTTCTAGAAACATTTAATTAATGTTGTAACTTATTGGACCATTGTAAGTAAAGTGGAAATTACTTTCAAGATCTGGGGCGAAATTCTCCGACCCTGCTCGCCTGGGGCCACCGAAAATCCCGCCCCCGCCGTGGCAGAGATTCTCCGCCACCCGGGAAGTGGCGGTGGCGGGAATCTCGCCACTCCGATCGGCGAGGCCCCTGCGGTGATTCTCCAGCCCGAATGGGCCGAAGTCCCCCCGCTGGGAGGCCTCTCCAGCCGCCAAGGTTTGAACCATCTATGCCCGACCCCTGAGTGGTTGGCGCCACTCCCCTACGCCGGGACCCTCCGTCACTCCGGGTAGGGGAGAATCCAGCCCCCAACTCCCTCTCTCTCTACTTCGCACTTGTAACTAATGTAAAAAGTGAAAAATATGTTGGTCCCCTATGTGTGATGGTTACCTATTTTACCTGCGACAAAAATCTTCAGAAGTAATTGAAGTGATGCAATGCTTTTAAAGCTTGCTCGGCCTTTTTTATTATTTATCGAGTGACTGATCTTTTCTCAGTAGTCCATGATTCGATACTGTTGTTGATAATATCTGCAACACTGTAGACACATAATAAGCACATAGACATTGGGGCCTGGATTCTCCGATTTGAAGGCTAAGGGCTGATGCCGGCGTGGGAGCAGTGACGTTCTATGCCCCAAATAAATGGCGCATAAGTTGCACCAATGCTCCGTCTGGTGGGGGGCTAGCACGTACGCAGCGTAAAGCTCCCAGATTTATATGCAGATACAGCCGGAGAATTGCCGGGTCCATGGCTGTACACGCGCACGCCGGTGGCCTGCAGTGGCCGTGCCGTGCAACATGGCGCCGGCCACGCGCGGACCCAGCCTGCCTAAAACTGCCCCCCTGTAATCAGCCTCGCCACCCCCAGAACACGCCTCACCAGCGCCCCAACCCTCGCCAAAGGCCCCCCACCTGCCCGCGGAACGGCTCCCCCACCCCAACTGTGGCGGCGCTGGACTCAGTCCGCAGCCGCCACGCCGGGTTCACGAAAATAAAAGGATAAGTGTTCCACGTCGTCGGGCACTCTGTCCATCGGAGGCGGAGCATCGGAGGAGGACCTCAGGTTACGAACTGAGGCCATCCCGATGGCATGCGGCATACTCTGCAAGTACGTCGTTTTTGTGGGGGTGGAGAATTGCAAAAGTGCCGCGGCCCCCATTTTGGTGCAAACGGGGATTCTCCAGCCATTCGCCGAACGCGATTTTGGCATCGGCAACCGGAGAATCCTGCCTAGAAATATGATACTTCAGACTACAATAGCTTCAAATTCCAAGTGCTGCCCTGTATTTCAAAAGATGCTTTTTGAAACATTTTCAATACCTGTTGACAGGACATTCTTTCAAATCCTTAACAGAAATTTGATGTATGTAATTTTAGCAAGATTTTGAGAACCTGCATGGTAAATAACATGCACCCACAATAGCTTCTCCATGTAATGTTTTGGAAATCTTCAAAATAAATTTTAATTATTTATCTCATTACCAGGTAATGAAATGTACCAGGATTGTCTTATAGAATTGGCAGATCTCCCGTAGCATTGCTCCTCTTGAGGCAGACGTTATACTACTTTACAATGCAATGTAAAATAGTAAAAGCCACCAGGCATTATCAGAGCCACTGAGTTTCAGTGACCAAATAAATTCTCCTTTAAGTACCCAGTATGAAATGAAATGAAAATCGCTTATTGTCACAAGTAGGCTTCAAATGAAGTTACTGTGAAAAGCCCCTAGTCGCCACATTCCGGCGCCTTTTCGGGGAGGCTGGTACGGGAATTGAACCGTGCTGCTGGCCTGCCTTAATCTGCTTTAAAAGCCAGTGATTTAACCCTGTATTTGTGAAACTTTTTAAAACAATGAGAATTATACAAATCAACTACAACAGGACATAGATAGGCTAGTGTAATGGGCATGCAAGAGACAAATGGGCAAGCCCAGAAGTTTTCATTGCTCGGGCAGGTGCATGCCCAGTCCAGAAGCATGTGAAATCACATGAGAAGACATCAGAGAGGCATCACAACTTCATTGTCAAATCACGCAATATTTTGCTCGGCAGGTGCACATGAGAGTTGGACATGCGCCCACCAATAATCACGCAGGAAATGTAGGTCATTAAGGAGCCAATTGGACAAAATTTTACATGACCCATCTACTTTTATGTTTGGTGGGCAGGGACAATTGGCCAGGAAGCCATCTCATTCTAGATGCAGCCTCGATCCAGGGCATGATAAAATGTCAGTGCTGAAATTAAATTTAAAAGTGTATGTGCGTCTGAGGTTTGCGTTGGAATGTGCTTCCTAGACAATCTTTGCAGTGTTTTTCCATTGCAGTTCATTTTGTACAGGTTAGTAGCTCCCTGAGACAGCTACGCAGCAGCTGTACCTCTGAGACAGCTCATTGGAAGCGCTAACCCACAGCCTCCCTTTTCACAGCGCCCACCCTTCCTGGAAGCATTGAGTGTTTCTCCATGCACATTTTGTCACACTAGCTGACTGTTCATAGAAACATAGATTCCCTCCAGTGCAGAAGGAGGTCATTCAGACAATCGAGACTGCACCAACCCTTGGAAAGAGCACCCTACCTCGGCCCACACCCCCACTTTATCCCCATAACCCCACCTAACCCTTTGGATACTAAGAGACAAATTAGCATGGCCAATCCACCAAACCTGCACATCTTTGGATTGTGGGAGGAAACCATAGCACTCGGAGGAAACCCACGAAGGCACAAAAAGAAAGTGCAAAGTCCACACAGATAGTCACCCAAGGCCGGAATTGAACACAGGTCCCTGGCGCTGTGAGGAAACAGTGCTAACCACTGTGCCACCATGCCGCCCTGTTAATTGACCAGCCAGTGTGAAATTACATTCCGGAGTTGAACACGGACGAAAGCACCTTACTTAGTGTCCACTTCCAAGCCCATCAAACGCACCCAGCCAAAGGACAAAGAATTCAGGCCATGGAACTTAATAAAGACAAGTATAAGACGATGCATTCTGGCAGTAGAGGGGGACAATATACACCTAATGGCACAGTTCCAAAGATATGCAGGGACATGGGACCCTGGTGGTGCATGTGCATAATCTTACAGGTGGTAAGGTATATAAAGAGAGCTGTTAACAAAGTATACTGGAAAATGTGCTTCACAAATAGAGATATTGAGCACAAAAGAAAGAAAGTTATGCTGAACATTTAAAAAGCTCTGTTTAGGCCACAACTGGTTTACTGCATCCATTTCTGGTATTTGTCATAATATACACATCAGTATATGATGGTGCAGACACACACTGACTGACACACTGCAAGACCAATCAACACACACAACATAGCAGCCAATCACCAGTTAGGGCACGGTCACTATAAAACCAGAGGGCACTAGTTTTTCCGCTCATTCGGGATGTAGCCTCTGAGACAGACAGAGCCCGCAGTCAGTAGCACAAACATCCACCATGTGCTAGCAGTATAGGCTGGTTAGGTTAGGCATAGGTCTTCAATCAATCTAACATAATGTCGACCCACAGTGCAAGTATGTTCAACAGCTATTAGTTAAATAAAATAGAGTTGTACTATTACAACTGTTGGTAGCCTGTCTATGTTACTGCTAAGGTAAATGCAGTCTCCACAGATCTAGAGTACCCAACACATCAGTATTCACATTTTATAAAGCATGTTAGGGAGTTTTAAAAGGTGCAGAAAGGATTTACCAGGATGGGTCAGGAATACAGTATTTTAGCTACAAAGTTAGGTGGGTAGAAGCTGGGGTTGTTCTCTCCTTGGACCATAGGGTATTGATGGGAGATTTGATAGAAATGTAAAAGATAAGAGATTCAAATATGCAACACAAGGGAAAAAATATTCCATCAGCTGGTGGTACAAGGTGGTACAAGGACTAAGAGGCACGGTAGCACTGTGGATAGCACAATCGCTTCACAGCTCCAGGGTCCCAGGTTCGATTCCCGGCTTCGGTCACTGTCTGTGCGGAGTCTGCACATCCTCCCCGTGTGTGCGTGGGTTTCCTCCGGGTGCTCCGGTTTCCTCCCACAGTCCAAATATGTGCAGGTTAGGTGGATTGGCCATGATAAATTGCCCTTAGTGTCCAAAATTGCCCTTAGTGTTGGGTGGGGTTACTGGGTTATGGGGATAGGGTGAAGGTGTTAACCTTGGATAGGGTGCTCTTTCCAGGAGCCGGTGCAGACTCGATGGGCCAAATGGCCTCCTTCTGCACTGTAAATTCTATGAAAGATGGAGAGGTGCAAACAAAAACATTAAATGTAGAGAGTGGCAAGATCTGAAACTCACTGCACATGAGGCTAATAAAGCAGAGATGATAGATGAAACTGAGTGAACACTTGAGTAAATAAACTTGCACAACTAAGGGTACCGTAAGAATGAGATTGATTATACTGTTTTGTAGAAAGTTGTCAGCATAGACTCAGTGGGCCAAATGGCCTTCTTCTGTGCCATTATAATTCTATGAACTTTATACGTCAGATTGTTAAAAATAGATTGACAAACAACAAAAAAACAGGAATTTCCTCACACAGAATTTATGTATTTAAATCCATCAAAAATTGTGAAGATTATTTACATTATTTTGCCAGTGCCTTCATGAGAAAAAATATATCAGCTGTCAAACGTCCAATGGATTTATTGTGCATTTTATATATGTTAACCATTTGAAAAATCTAGCGTTAGAACAGTTTTCAACTGTCAGTTTGCACATAAAGCTGATTACAGTTCTGATTTTCCCAAGCGCATGCCTATTGATACTTTATAAATATGATAGATGTCAGCCACCTTGTCCATTGTGTTGGTCTAAAATAGTTACACATACTAAAACAGAAATATTTGTATATTTAAAATGAAATCATCTGTTTACAACTACCTTGAAAGAACTCTAAACAAGTTTAACTTTATGAACACAAGTTTTTCAATTTTTGTCTCTTCTCTATATTTATGAATGCAATGGAATATTCAATTGCTAAAATGCCATCAATATCATTTCTTCATAATCATTCATATGTTTCCCATGGCATATATTCCAAGTTGATTGCTTTGATATATTAGATATTGAGAATGTTTTGTGCTCATATAGAATCATTTAAGTGTATTGATGTACAGCCTCCCTCATTACAGAGAACATACAAAACAATTCACTTGGCATACAAAAGCAAATACAGCAACGAGTTGTAATGTCTCTAAAGCACATTATCACCATCTGTTCCTAGCATACAAAGTAATAAAAAGGGAAGCATGTATCATCCAAGTTACAATCAGGGACAAAATTAATCGGACTTGAAAAAAATGTGAGCTAATAAGTGAACGTCAGCATGCATTTGTTGAAAAAAAATCATGTTTTCTGATGAAGTAACAGTGAAGGTTTATGAGGGCAGTTTATGCTCCACTTTGACTTTCAAATGGCATCTGATGAGGCAGTGCATAACAAACAAAATTCATGGATCAAAAGCACAGTGACAGCATAGATACAAAATTGGCTACCAAACCGAAAACAGTGTAGTGGCAAATAGTTGTTTTCAAAAATGAAAGGAAGTATACAGTGGTGTTCCCCAGGTCAGTATTTGGACCATTTCTCTTTTTGATATATATTCCTTGGAGTTTGGTGTATTATAAAGTGTACACTTTCAAAGTTTGCAGATGACACAAAAGTAGGAAATGTAATAAATAAAGTGAGAACAAAAACTTCAGAAGAATATGGGCTGGTGAAATGAACAAACTTGCGAAATGGCAGATCAAGTTAACATGGAGAAATTTGAAGGGATACATTTTGATGGGAAAAATGAAAGGAGGCAATATAGGCCAAATTATATAATTTTAAAGCAGGTGGAAGAACAAAGAAACCAGGGTGGTAAGGCAAGTTGAGATGGGTGTTAAAAAAGCATATGGAATTTTTTTACTTTATTAATAGAGATGTAGAATACATAAGAGGGGCAGTTATGCTAAACCTTTATGAAACATTGGTTACACCGCTGCTGAAGTATTGGACATCCCTTAGGGAGTGTTTTGGCTGGGGGGGGGGGGGGGGGGGGGGGGGCATGTAAGATACATTGGATGGCTAGCCCATTAGCTTCCAGCCCAGTCCAATGCTGATCTCCATAATACGTGAGGTGCACAGGTGCAAAATAGACAGCCCATCTGCCATGTTTAAATAATAAAAGGTCAATTAGGCTTGTTAGCAACCTGGATAATACACTGCCATGCCATTTTACAGTTGGCATGGGCAGATAGGTGGGAATGCGCAGACCATTTTTTTAATAACCTACTTGGAAAAGGGTGAGAAGGGGGGCACCTTATTCAGGGGGTGACTTTTGCAATTTGCAGGAAACCCACACCCTCAAGAATTCACTCCCACTTTCTTTCTCGCTACCTGTTCTCCAAAGCACAGCCCCTTCCCTGGACTCATTGATCCCTTCCTGCCCGAAAGACCTGGGTCTTACCTTCCTGCAGCAGCCGTTACTCTCGTTTGTGCTCCTTCTTGCAGTCCCAGCAGTGTCCACTTTTGAGATCTGGTGCTGCCAGGTAGCTCGAGCTGCCGGCCAATCAGATCGCCTGACAGCTCTTGAGGGTGGAACTTCCTTCCACTGACAATTTGAGGTCCTACCCTCAGCTTATTTACCCTTCCCCAGTGCATTATGGCTATGGGATGAGCTTATTTCCAGTGTGCTGGCTTTCCTTCTTGGGAGAGGGCTGGGGAGGGGGCACTTTAGTAAGAATGTCAAAGGCCATAGAGCAGTGGTGGGTAACCTGTGGCCAGGAGTTCTGAGTGAGGCCCACAATATATTTTGTTGACCATTGCCTATGCTCAGGGTTGTCACATTCCGTCCACATAGTTTTATTCCTAACAGAATGATTGAAGTTATATGCACATAAAGCAAGGGCAAGTGAAGTGAGGTGCATGCTTATTGCTCACAACATTGACTATGAGCGCTCCCACCTCATCCAAAGCGTAAACATTTTTTTTACCATTTGAAGTTGATTGGTTCTATTAATATATGTGATTAAGCATTTCTATACCTCTTCATGAAATATTCAGCATGTATTTAAAATATTTAATCTTATTCATGGGGTCATGGCTAGTTAATGAGTCTGATTTCAATCTTCCAGCCCACTGAGATGAAGGAGGGCCATTCATGGGGTCCACTCACTAGCACAGTTAGTCAGTCCATCACTGCCTTAGAAAGGCTCCAAAGGAGATTTACTGGAATGGTACCAAGGATGAGGGACTTCAGTTAAATGGCGAGATTGGAGAAACGAGTTATTTCCTTTGAGCAAAGGTTAACAGATTTGATGGAGCTGTTCAGAATTATGACCATTTAACGAGCAGTTTCTTTCAGTGACAGAAGGGTCAGTAACTAGAGGATACACATTTACGGTGATTGGCAAAAGAACTAGAGACAACATGAGGAAACAATTTTTATTCAGTGTGCTATAAGGATCTGGTTGGCTGAATGCATTGCTTGAATGGTAGTGGATGCAGAGTCAGTTGTAACTTTCAAAAAGAAATTGGATAAATATTTGAAGGGAAAAGATTGAAGAAAGAGCGGGATGTGGAAATAATTGGTCTTCTTCTGTGTTCTGTTGTATCATACCATGATACCAAGAAATTGTATTCATGAAAGTTATATTTTGAGTTTGTAGCTTGGAGCTACCATTAATTACATTATGAGTTGGTAATCAGGACATCAAATTGATTGTAACAGCATGTGATTGTGGTTTTTGATCTCATGTTCCTTTTAGGATGTTTCTTTGTGGCAATCTTTACTGAGCATCCAGTAGCAACCATTTTTAAGATACTCCACCCAAATTAAAAGAACATTGAGCCTGAAGGAGCTGAAATGCAGAAGCAGAACTGCCTGAACACCAAACCCTGTCATTTTTAGCAATGTCAACTCAATGACAGTTACTCTGAAAGTCATTTCAAATCAAGTTCCACAGTTAAAAAGGAACTGCAGTAATCCTTCAGTAATGCTGAAACTTGGTTTATGCTTTAATCGCAGAAACCTTTGCAACTACAATAATCAAGCTACGATCCCAGCATTCACACGTACTCCTGGGTTAATGTTAATCTGCCTAAAAAATTACAGAATATCCATTCAGTCATTTGTTTTTAATCCAGATTGGATAGATCAAACTAAAACCTTCAGTCAACTGTGTAGAGATGCTGTTCTCTGCTACAAAAGGGTACAAACAATCTCTAACACTAATGTTGAACTGTTACACTTCCAATCTACACCTAACATGTACAAAGTACATCTAACAATTCATTCATATATTGTTATTGAAAAACATATATAAGTAGGAGATGCTGGAACGGAAGATATCACTGGCAAATTAACTAACATTTTCAAATAGTACGACCACTGCAAAGCTATGAAAGGATAAAGCAAAGTGCAGTATTCCTTAACATTTAATTATTGAATTATATTTTATGTTTTAAGCACAAGTAATCTGATTGCATTGGAACCATAACTGTACTAAGTCAGCTTCCAACAGATAAGTGGCAAAAGTCCGAAAAACATGGCTAATAGGCAAACAGGCAGCACATAATTGTGCTAATTAATCATCTCAAACAATCCTAGAAAAGGCACAGTAAGTGACAGGTTGGACATTGCAGCAAACGGCACTTGCATGACATCATGAAGCAAACGAAACATCACACGGTGCTCCACAGCTGCGTTATCCAGTGGAACAGTGAACTGGACAAGGAGGCATTAAGCCGGATGACCAAATGGTCGGGACATGAGGTAGGTTTTAAGAGTCCGTAAGGGGGCAACGTGAGGTAAAGAGGGAAGGAATTCCAGAGTTTGGGTGGTTTTAGGTAGCTGAGGCCATGGTCACCAAAGGTGAAGTGAGGCCCGAATTAAATGAGTGCAGATCTCTCGGTAGCTTGTTTGGGGAAAGGAAATTGGGCAAAAACAGCAACGGTGTCAATTTTGGAAATGGAGTTACCTTTAATTACACTATGAGTTGGTAATCAATGAGTTGCCATTACATTTCAAACATTTCACTTTCTTTAGAGAGTTAATGCACTTACACTGCTTTGTGACTGGGAATCACATCCTTTTGCCAAAATTCTAGCCATGCCACTTTCTGGGAGAGTAGCAGTGGAAAATGGAAACAATCAGCTCCCCACCCCACCCATTAAAGAAAAGGTCAGCCGTGCCCAGGTAACCGCAGCCATCTTGTTGCCAACATCTGTCACCCCAACTGTCACCATCCGGCACTCGGCCGTGCGCGCATGCGCCGGGCTCAGCGTCCTGCCTCCCGCTTACCGCCCGCGCGCACGTGCTGGGCACGTGGCCTGGCCTGGGGAATGGGCGGCGGGAAAACCCATCCCCCTGAATGGATACATTCGAGGAGGGGGAGGGGAGCAATCTCGAACCACTCGCAATAATACCATTGAGGGTGAGCAACATTGCAGCCACATCACTGAGGGTGAGCAACATTGCAACAATAGCATTGAGGGTGAGCAACATTGCAGCCACATCACTGAGGGTGAGCAACATTGCAACAATAGCATTGAGGGTGAGCAACATTGCAACCATACCACTGAGGGTGAGCAACATTGCAGCAATAGCATTCAGGGCGAGCAACATTGCAGTCATACCACTGAGGATGAGCAACATTGCGGCAATACCACTGAGGGTGAGCAACATTTGTGCCCAGACTGCGGATCTCCCGGACCCGCAGCCTGCATGGGAATGGGAGCCAGCCTTAAAGCTCCTTACGTTGGCCCCACGCTGCTGATGCTATCGTCATTTGTGGGGTCAATTATTATTAAAGTCTCGCTTTTATATGATTAAAGTGTGTGTGTCACAATCACCCCTGCCGTGTCGGCATCACTCGGGCTGGGTTGGATACACATTGTTGGAGTAAACACAAGTCCACCGCTGCGGGTTGAAAGTGTGGGTGCCAAGTGCGTCGCCCTCCTCGTTTTGCACGTGTCTGTGTTCGTCTTTCCAATTTAGCGATGGAAGAGTGTCACGAATATTTTGGTCTCCATATACGAAATGGTGAATTTTGAATGCAGGATGTTCGGGCTGCACATTACAAAGTCAGCATGAACTGCTAGGCAAGTACTGTGAAGCATTTTTGTGCTGGGGGGAGGGCTTATGTTTCTTTGGCCAGCAGCTGTTGGTGAAGAATCTGCTACCACCATTTACACCTCCTTCGTACATATATTTTATTTCTTTCCCACTCCCATCCCCCCACCCCTCTGTTTTTACCTTGCGCCATCATCCCACCTGCCTTCCACCCCTATCACAGACCTTTCTTCCCCTATCCCAGCCACCCTCCCTCCCTCCTTGCTTCTGGCTTGCTGAATAAAAACTGTTCCAACTCGAAGTGCTTGCTCCCAGTTCTGACGGAAGTGCCAGAAACGAACCGTTAACTCTGTCCCTCTCGCCATACAATACTGCCAGAGCTGCTGAACTTTTGTTCACAGCCTTGACCGATAGTTGTAACATGTCAATTCAGATTTGCAGCACCCGCAGTACTTTGCTGTTCGAGAACTGTGTGTCGTGTTTGTCAGAAACGACATGCCCTGTTTTGAAATTCTGTAAGAAGTCTTACAACACCAGGTGAAAGTGCAACATGTTTGTTTCAAACACTTTCAAACAGGAGCACTGCTCCTTCCTCAGGTGAAGGAGGAAGGAGCAGTGCTCCGAAAGCTAGTGTTTGAAACAAACATGTTGGACTTTAACCTGGTGTTTTAAGACTTCTTACTGTGCTCACCCCAGTCCAACGCCGGCATCTCCACATCATGAATTTCTGTCGACCGGTCTCAACCCTTAAAACTAACGACTGACAAAAATTGCATGATGCAGGTTGCAATCTCAAAAGGCAGGCCATAAATCCTCATGAACGCCAGCCAGGACATACACTGCCAGCTTGTCAGCCACCCCCCAACTCGACATTACAAATTTTGAAGGGGAAAGACGCCAACACGTATTAGGCGCAACCATAAGAGAGTTTGGCCAGTTTATAGAAAAATGACATGTCTTTAGCCCACATGACACACATTCCCAAGTGCCTATAGATCACAACAGTACTCAAAATGCAACCAGATATAAATCGAGTAGTCAGTCCTCTTGTGAGAAGACGAGAAGGGATAATGAAAACTTCAGGTAAAATATTAAGCAGACCATTTTTGCAAACCTGGAGGTTTTTTTTTAAACCCTAAATGAATTTAAAGTTGTCAAACAACCTTGAAACCGACTCTGGCTCTTCGAAGTTCACATTGGAGAGCGGGGGGAGAAAAGGATATGGGTTACAAACCACTTTGAGGCACCAACTCCGCGGTCGCGTTGTCTGCTTGAGGCAGAAGAAGACGGCGGGCGCTAGGGCCGGGTATGGGAGCTGCTCAGTGGCGGCTTCTGACGCTGTCTCCACTACTCCGAGCTCCTGAGCCGAGAAGCTGCTGCCGCTCGATGGTCCCACGCTTCCCATTGCGACATTCCCACCGCCGCCGTCAGCCTCGGCGTCCGTCGGGAATCTGCCGGCCACCGGGACCCGGACATCCTCGTTCCCCAGAGGGTGAGCCGATTGCCTCCTCTCGCCATCGGTCATGGTAGCTTGGAAATGGGAAATCTGATCAGGCGAGAGTCACCCGAGACATTGATGAGTAACAAAGTATTTATTCTCTGAGACATCACACGAACAAACGAATCGCAAACAACAGAGGGGGGGGGGGGGGGATAAAGATTCAGAAGTTTCTCTTGTCTTCCCAAGACTGGAAGCTAGACTAATCTAGACTGCGCTTCCTTAAACAGGCTATGGCCGGGCTCTTTGTTGCTTTTCAAATTCCAAACCATTTGAATTGTGTCACTTGGCCATAAGCACAGACTAGTTCGGCAGATCCCACCTCTAAAGGGTTCTGCATTGTTTTGTATCGTGTTGCCACAAGTGGTGGGCCCCACTAAAAAAAACACTTGGATTGCAAATTGTACCCGGGTGAAACATTCTGTTCTATCTGTCTGTCAATTCAGCAAAGCGATACTGTTGAATTATAACGTGCGTTTGATGATTGTTTTCAACTTGCAAAGGGACCTTGACAAATATTTTTTCAAACGCGCATTGAATTACTTAACGACAGGCGTTGAACGCCTGCTTTCTTACCTTAATATCGGTGAGTGATGTGTTCCCATAAGTATATCCTTTTGTCTTTCGATGGTATTAAATAAATGCTATTCCCCCGGCCACATTGGGTTCATCACACTGCCATCTCATATTGGATGTGCGTCTGAAGTGTGTGGATGTGTAGGTTAAACACCCAACAGCGGACAAAATAAAAGCAGCGAGGAAAGCGCCACTGATGAGACTCCCACGCGGCTGAGCCGCCCCAGATCTGGCTGCGATCCGGAGTTTGGGTCCAGTCTCAGAAGAGCAGCAGATTTGTGATGTCTGTGCAGGAGCGGGCTTCTTGCGGTCCTTGCTGGCACCTCACCTCCCAACACCAGGAAAGTTCCCGTTCCAGCCACAGGAGCAAACAAGAGACACGTGATTCTGTGGGGTTGGTGCGGGTGGGGGTGAAATCAGCAACGGATCCCAGATCAATGGGGAATCCATAGCTTTAGGAAGTCCATTGCAGAGTCACGCCTCCGCGCGTTTGCTATGTTATCCGTAGAGGTATTCGTATTTTGTTTTGTCAATTGCACATTTTCCATCCGCCTTTTCCCTTCCCGAGGATGTTCCTTGGCTGTGTGTGTGTGTGTCTAATGTTGCGGGCGCTCCTTATTTTGAGGGTTGCCTCCAGGTGCGGGGTGATGGGTGCTCTAGAGATTCAGCTGCTTGTTGTTGTCATGCACTGCGGGGAGCGGGGGGGGGGGGGGGGGATGTCCTCGGTTCCTCCCAGCTGTTAATTTCGCTCCCTGGAAGGTGGCTTGAAAAATAAATGGAATGTGTGCCCTTTTTTAAACTCTCCTTAAATCGACACTTTTTCCGTCCCCCCCCCCCCCCCCCCCCCAAACAAACTTCAACCTTGTCAGAATAAATCATTGAGCAAGTGCGCGATGTTCTTGTCATCAGTTTTCACTGTCTATACGAGTTAGTGGGTCTGGAAAGTGGTGAGTTTCATTGCATCACAGTTAGACTCCAGTGGTGTTTTTGTGTGTGTGTTATTTGCAAATAGGGATGTGGAGACCCGAATCGAGCGGGTTCCTGTGACAATAAATCAATTCGCATTTAATAACTCGTGCGGTGTTCTTTCTCGCACTTGGAATGAGGAGGGAGTTTCAGACCAATGACTGGACGTTCTCGCTATCTGGATACCTTACAAAGAAACGTTTTTCTTCCCTCTGTGTTGGTCAGTGTAAAACTTCGGCTGCACAACTGTGCGAAAATAAATGAGTGACAAAGCGTGGTGGTGTCCTCTCTCAGTTGTGTAAATGATCGTGTCCGCTTCTGAAACCTTCCCAGCGACCGCGCCTCTCCACCTCTTACTGGCTTGACTGCTATTATTGAAGTACAAGGGGATGGCCGAAGATGGGTCACTTTTTTTGTTCATCTGCAATTAGAAGTAACAGGAGCTGGTACCCAGTGAAGGGGCAGCATTTCCGACAGGCTAAGGTAGAAAGACTTTTAAAAAAACAATGCGATGCTGTCCAATAAAATTATAAAATGGTTAAAGCACAGAAGGCGGACCATTTGGCCCGCCGTCTCCGTTCTGGCTCTGTAAGAGCAGACAAGGATGCACCAATAACGTTGCAAGATTATTAGTGTTCACCAGAGCTGTGAGAGGAAGTTCGAAATTTACAAGTGTAAACTGCGTGCCTTTTGCTTACTCACCTCCAGTAAACACCATGCACATTGTTAAATTGGGCCATGTTGCGGGATCACGGACGAGTGAGTATATTTACATATTACAAAAGACTGCCCCTGTTGCCCTGTGGTGACCTCTGCATTGGTTTTATGTTTTTTGCCATTCGATCGGTACTGGACTCATTAGACTGGGTCAACCTCAGACTTTAAGCCCAAAACACGACGAATATTCATTGTGAAACGCGCAGGGGTATTTGTGTGGGAGCACCGTCGCGCGTTGCTGAGATAGCGTGGGCAGTTCATTGGAAAGAATGCTGCTGCAAGCATTTAAATCGACATGAGCATGGCATAAATATGATAATTCGCATAAATAGCATTATCACATAAATGCTACTTTCGAGGTAAACGCTGAAATAAATCCCCAAATCAAAAATAATAAATAAAAACAGGAATTGCTGGAAATACTCAGCAAGTCTGGCAGTATCTGTGGAGAAAGAAACTGAGTTAATGTGCCGGGTCGATGATCTTCCCTTTCTGTTACTGATTTCCAGTCTCCTAATTAATGGTCCAGGACTCCCCCATTCGGTATTTGTGCTCTGATGCTGCGGAGCAACGGCCACTTGTCTTACTGGAGCGTCTGTAACGCAGTAAAAGTGCCAAGGCGCTTCGCAGGAGGGCTCTCAAACAAACATTGACACTGAGTCACACGAGGAGGTATCACGGCAGATGATCTACAGCTTGGTTAAGGGGGAGGGAGCAAAGAGTGCCTTGAAGCTGTTAAGAGAGGAAGAGGGATTTCAAAAGGGAATTCCACAATTTGTTGCGTTAGTGGCTGAAGGCAAGTTTGCCAGTGGTGGGAAGATTAAAATCAGGAAGTCTCAAAACGCCAGAGCACATATCTCGGAGGGTGATAGGACTGGAGGACATTGCATTGATGGGGGGGGGGGGGGGGGGGGAGGCATGGAAGGATTTGAAAACGAGAATGACAATCCTAAAAAATTAGGCACAGTTTGACTGGGAGACAATGTGGGTCAGAGAGCACAGAGATTATGACTGAACGGGACATGGTGCAAGTTAGGACATGACTTGTGGGATGACCTCAAGTTTACACAGGGTAGAACATGATCGGTCAACTCGGAGTGCATTGGAATAGTCAGGTTGAGAGGCAACAAAGACAAGAATGAAGGATTCAGCAGCAGGTCAGCTGAGGTACGGTGGAGCCTGGAGGTAGAAAGAGACGGTCTTCCTGATGTCATGGGTGTGTGGTCAGAAGCTGATCTCGAGGTCAAAGATGACACCAAACTTTCAAACAGTCTGGTTCACCCTCAGGCAGGAAGAAGATAAAGTTGGTAACGAGGGAACAGAGGTTGTGGCGGGTGCCAAAGACCATTTCCATAAGACCATCAGAAATAGGAACAGGAGTAGGCCATTCAGCCCTTGAGACTGTTCCATCATTTAATACAATCACGGATGGCCTACCACTCACTAGTTCACTTTCCTGCCTTATCCCTGTAACCTTTAATTCCCCCACTGATTGAAAACCTATCAATCTCAGCCTTAAAAATATTCAAGGACTCAGCATCCACAGCTTCCTCGGGTAAAGAAATATGAAGATTCACCACTCTTTGAGAGAAGAAATTCTTCCTCAAATCTATCTTTTTTTTTTAAATTTCCAATTAAGGGGCAATTTAGCGATGCCAATCCATCTACCCACCACATCTTTGGGTTGTGGGAGTGAGACCCACGCAGACATGGGAAGGATGTGCAAACTCCACATGGACAGGGGCCGGGATTGAACCCAGATCCTTGGCGCTGTGAGGCAGCAGTGCTAACCACTGTGTCACCATGCCACCCCTTCAAGTCTATCTTAAATGAGCACACCCTTTCCTGCGAATGTGCCCTCTGATCCTACACTCTCCCATGAGCGGAAATATCCTCCCAACATTTACCTTGTCTAACCCCCTAAGAATCTTTTTTCAATATCATCTCTTATTCTTCTAAACTCCAAGGAGTACAGGTGCAAACTGATCATTTTTTCCTCATATGGCAAAATCTCGAAACCACTAATTCAGTACTGCATGTTGGATAAGCAGTCAGACCAATAAGTGACTGGCAGGGTCGAGAGAGATGGTGGTGAAGTAAGTGTGTTGTCAGTGTGCAGGTGGAAATTAATACTCTTCAGATGATGTTGCAGAGAGACAGCTTGTAGATTAGACATTGGAGGGGGTAAAGGATTGATAATTGGGGAATGCCAGAGGTAAGAGTGCAGGATCAGGAAAAGAAGCCATTGCAGGTGATTTTCTCACCATGACTTGGTGGGTCGGTATTGAACCATATTTCAACCAGCTGGATTGCAGTGGAGACTGGTAGTGAAGAATGGTGTGATCAG
Source organism: Scyliorhinus canicula (assembly GCF_902713615.1). Lineage (NCBI taxonomy): Eukaryota > Metazoa > Chordata > Chondrichthyes > Carcharhiniformes > Scyliorhinidae > Scyliorhinus > Scyliorhinus canicula. Next base: position 17,263,522 of record NC_052160.1, on the reverse strand, counting down.
TCAGGTCAAAGGCTGCAGACAGGTCAGGGAGGGATAGTTTACTTTTGTTAGATAGGATGTACTTTATGACCTTGATGAGAGCTGTTCAATACTGTGACCGAGGTGGAAATGGGATTGAGTTCTTTGAAAGATTACAAAAACTTTATTAACGTTGCACAGGATGATACATAAGGCTGACTTTGAGAACCCTTTAGCGCCCATTCTTGAAGCAGCTTTTGTTGTCAGTTTCCAGCTCTTTAAAAGGGGAAGAAATGGATGGCTAACACTGAATACTGCCTTTTCTGATAAAACCTATAACTGTCAACTGGCCAATTCATCTATATCTGTAAAATGTAACCTGGCCTATTGGTTTTCCAGGAAAAGGGTTAACCATGGTGAAGATTGTTGTTACTAATAAAGAGAACATCACTCAAGATGGAAAATAGAGATCAAATCTATTTAATTCCGAAGAGATGCCTGCATGGGGATTGCAATAAGAACAAATGCCAAATTATCATGACCAAAAGTTTATGCCTTTTTCAGGAAATAATATCCATTTTAGGGGCTCAGCGAATATGAATTTTCAGTGAGTCCATTTATATGTGAAATAAGTATCAACGGATATCGATCTACCTTCACACTGAGCATTAAGTAAATTTGCTAGCATGTGCCACAAACTGAAGATGCAAGAGCAGACTGTAGTGTTTGTGTACTGCAATACATTGTCATTTCACACCATTTTCACATGTTTCAATATAATTGACAGCAGACTTGTGGTAAGTTTGCGGTTCTTTTCTAAAATCACGGTTTGTTGCCAGGACAGGTGTAGTAGTGTCTGTGTGGGTCTCCTCAGGGTGCTCCGGTTTTCTCCCACAAGTCCCGAAAGACAGGCTGTTCGGTGAATTGGACATTCTAAATTCTCCCTCAGCCCGAGCAGGCGCCAGAGTGTGGCGACTAGGGGATTTTTACAGTAACTTCATTGCAGTGCTAATGTAAGCCCACTTGTGACAATAATAAAGATTATTATTAGTAGTAGTAGACGAGGGAAAGAGGTAGTAACTAATTCGTTAGATAGAATTTTCCATAGCAGAGCACATTTACCATCGTCAGTTGTGTGTTAAAAATAACACGATTTTTTGTTTATTCCACACTTGAAGGCCGAGCTCTCACTGGGTACTAAGGAGATAAGCAGTGTTCAACACTAAAGCCTGTGTCAACTTATTTTTCTCCAAATGAACTTTGACAAGATGTGGATGTCACCATTCATTCCCTTCTACAATCTCTGCTTCCTTGCCATTGTCTCTATGACCATCCCCATAAACTCTTACAAACTGAACTAAACTCTGAAAAGGTTTGATATTTCATTAGTCCCAAAGCCCAGCATCAAATTCCATATCTGATTTGTCACCAAGACCTCTACTTTATCTCCATACAACACTCACCTCTTCCACTGCTGCTGAAACCTTCATCATCCTGTTATTAAGTTTGGGCTGAGCGCCCTTAATACCCTTGTTTGCCTCCCATCATTCACCCTCGATAACGTCCAATTTGATCAAAAATCAAAGACCCATGCACTGTCCCGCACCAAATCCTCCTCGCTCATCAATTCATATTTTCAGGGTCCTATGCTGATTCTCTCTCCGTCCCCTACTCCCCACCTCACATTCCCCCCCCCCCCCCCCCATGTGTTGAATTTAAAATCTTTGTCCTCATCTTCAAATTGATTATAAGGCATTGCCCCATTTTATCTCTGATGATTTGTATGTGCCAGTTCTCTATTGCACTATTGGTGTCAGAGCTTTCAGTGGACACTGAAACCTTTATCACACTGTTGACAGATTTAGATCAAATTCTGTGACCTCAGATCCGTCATCTTCCATAAACTCAGCAGACCAAATCTGTGTTATTCACCAATTCCACCTCTTCCGTTTGTTTAATCATCTGAAAACCAACACTTCCAGAAGCTTTTCTTCAAGGAAAATCACTCACGGGATGTTGTTGCTGCTGGCTAGGCCAGCTTTTATTTCCCATCCCTCATTACCCTTGGGAAGGTGGTGGTGAGCTGCCTTCCTGAACCACTGCAGTGCCTAAGGTGTAGGTACATCCACAGTGCTGCCAGTGTTGGCTGGATGGGTGGTTCTTGATGTTGGGACGCCAACAGCATGGGTTCAATTGCCCTACCAGCTAAGCTTATTCATGAAGGCCCTGCCCGGCCTTCTCAACCTTGCCCCTCCCTGAGGTCTGGTGACCCGCAGGTTAAATCACCACCGGTTAGCTCTCTTTCAAAAGTAAGAAGTCTTACAACACCAGGTTAAAATCCAACAGGTTTGTTTCAAACACTAGCTTTCGGAGCACTGCTCCTTCCTCAGGTGAATAAGGAAGGAGCAGTGCCGCAAAAGCTAGTGTTTGAAAAAAACCTGTTGGACTTTAACCTGGTGTTGGAAGACTTCTTACTGTGCTCACCCCAGTACAACGCCAGCATCTCCACATCATGACTACCTCTTTCAAAAGGGGAGATTACTATGGTCCTCGGGGACTGTGGTGACTCTCATTCAGAATTCCAGGATTTTGACACAGCGACTGCTTATCCAGGAGGCATGTAGGATTCAAGTCTGTCGATTTTAACTTTATCCAAGTGAACTTTGGGAGAACAGGTTTTTGGCCTAGTTCTCCCAACACGATAAATTTCGCTTATTTTATCAACTTTTAGTGTAAAACCCACACCCGCTCCCGCCGTCCTATTTTTTAAAGGGCCTTGGGACATGTTTGTGTTTAAGGGGCTACATGAAATCCAAGTTGTTCCTGTTGCAAGCAGCAAGGAGAAAGGTTGGCGAAAAGTGAGTTTTCTTTCAAAGGTAAAAACAAACCATTGGAGACTCGGTACATTGAATGGATGCACATTAAACAATTTGACCATTCAAACAATTGCCTACCATAAGAGATGCAACTGAATTGCCATTTAGTAACATCAATTAGTTTTTTTAAAAGCATGATTGCAGTGAAAGCAGGCGGGGCCTCAATATGCAATCCTTCCTTGTAGGCAAGCACACTGAGCAACAGGCCAAGGAATCTCCGATGACCAACCAACTTAAGGACGTACGATAACCACAGGAGAACCGGAAGACACAAATCACAGACAGCAGCGTAAGCCTTAACTAGTTTGCCCCCCATGTCGTGGTGTGTTGGTGTCCGACTCCATTGTGACTGGGACATGGTTGCCAAGAATGATTTGCCAAAATGGTTGAGGCAACTTGCCCCCACCAGCAAAAGAAAAATGCAGGAAATTTAGAAAAAAAAATAGAAATCTGAGCACCATCCTTGGGATGGAACATTTGGTGTTCAAGACGTAAAAGAAAAGTAACTGGAAAGAGAAGTGAAGGGATAGTCATTAAAATATGTAAAGTTAGGTGAAAGAAGACAATTGGTGCTGAATCATGTCACCATGGACTCCCACCTTCTCTCACCAGCTTTAGATTTATCCACAATTAAGGTGAATGGGCGAACATCGTTGGCTAGGTGGCGTACAAGCGGAAAATCCTTTTTGTTTGCTTCACCTCCACTAGGCTTTTTACACAATGCCCCGAAAGAATAGTTTATTGTACAGGTGCGCAATGCATTTTTTTGATCATCTCCAACCAAGAATACATTGGTATCATTCTAATACCAAACAAATTGAATATACCCTTAGATCTGTGGTCATTATTCCTGCTCTTGTGTCCCAGTGGTGCTGTCACTCCTGCTGCTAGCGGCGTCCATCCATCACGCATAATAAAACCATAGTCAAATGTTGTTTTGAATATGAATTGGAAACTGTATGTGTAACCAATAACAAATGTTTGCAAATATCTTGAAGTGAACAACCTTTGCTCAGCGGCAACCCTCTCGCCTTTGAATCCATATGGTCTGGGTTCAGTTCCATACTAGGGACCAGAGTACATAATCATACTGACATATAATCATGGGTCTTTACAGCACAGAAATAAGATCTTCGGCCCATCTTGTCTGCGCTGGCGCCATCAAGGACCTCTCTATTCTAATCCCATTTTCCAAACCTTGGTCGGTAGCCTGTACGCTGTGGTGTTTCAACTGCTCATCTAAATGCTTCTTAAATGTTGTGAGGATTCCCGCCTCTAGCACCCTTTCAGACAGTGAGTTCCCGACTCCCACCACCCTCTGGGTGAAAGAGTGTTTCCTCAAATCCCCTCTAGATCTCCTGTCCCCTACTTTAAATCTATGCACCTAGTTATTGACCTCTCTACTATGGGGAAAAGTGTCTTCCTATGTACCCTATTTATGCCCCAATCAGCCCCCCTCTCCCCCCAGCCTTCTCTGCTCCAAGGAAAACAACCCCAGCCTAACCAGGCTCCCCTCATAGCTGAAATACTCCACCTCAGACAGCATCCTGGTGAATCTCCTCTGCACCCTTTTAACTGTAATCACATCCTTCTTATAGTGTGACTCTCTCAAGTCGATATAAACGATCCCATGGCATTGTTGGAAGAATATGGGAGTTCTATTTGATGTCCATCAACACACATTACAGAAGCATATTATAGGTCACTATCTCATTGCTTTGTGGGAGGAAGCTTGTGCACACACTGGCTGCAGCCTTCCCTGCATTATAATAATGTCCACACTATTTAAAGATCCTTATTTGGACTTGAAAGGCGCCGTTTCATTGGCTCTGCTAATGTTCTTAAAGACTTCGAATCCCAGGTTTGCAGCAGACGAACTCGGGACTTCCGACTTGTTTTATGCAACTCTAACCAGTCAGGACACAGCAGTTTAAAGTTCCTGTTTTTATCATGTTTTTATATTCCACCGAGAAAATAATCAGGATCTTAATTCTGGTCTCCATCTGAATTTGGATTAACTTGACAATTAACCATCAATACATAAGGAATATATTCAGGAACTTGAAACTGCTGTGTCCTGATTGGTTAGAATTCCAGAATCAGTATTTGCCAACGCGCCACACCCTTCAAGCCACACTTGGATTACACTTGGTTTATTGAATCCGTTACGCATAAATATATAAACATATTTTTACTCAGCAGATAAACATCAGTTAATGTTTTGACTACTTTGATACAGTGGCAAAATATTAGATCGGTAATCGCAACAGAAGCATTCAAGTGAAGACGGAATAGCGGCCTTTTTAGAAGTGATACATTTAAAAGTGATACAGAAACACGCCCCCATAGTCATATCACACGATAGACAAGCAGGGAAGGCAGCCGTTTCGCGGCGTGTATTTGAACTTTTACGGAATAGCAGCGCCATTACTTCTGCAATTAACTTTGGTGGTTTTAATACCACAAAATTCAAAGTACTTAGTACTAAAGTTGTAAATACACAGAGTTATGGAATGATGCCCCGTCCTAGCTTACAGTATATACATTTGGCCGTGGGCACTATTCAGGAGCAGAGAAAGTGGAGATTTTCAGTATTCCTATCTTTCGGATGAAACGAGATAATTTACTGCTCAAAAGAAATCTTCACGTGTGCCTCCCTCTAACACGTTGTTTAATGTCAGCGGGGATTAGCAGGCTTTTAAACAGATGTTTTTTTTTCTAACAGGCTAGGACATAACATCTTTTGTAAACCGAAGTATGACACATCGCAGCCCCGGAATCACTATTAAGGAAGTATTTCATACCAAGCGTCTTGACAGGGGAAATTCCTGGCATGTTCGCAAACATCTTTATTGAGAAATGAAAGTTTAGAAGGCGTATTATTCCGCAACAGAAATTGGATCTTTTTTTTAATGCTGTCAACCTTTAGACATGCAGAGATTTCTTGGGAGAATTAATTCATGATTCCTTGAACGTATTTGCATTGTAATGTACTTGATGCCCTTTACTGTGCAAAGCTTTATTTCCGTTCTTTCGAATCCCCGATATCAAATCATTATTATAATAAAACAATGACTGTGTAACTCGCCTCCTGGGAGCAGTTTGATTCCACGCTGAACCCATTTACAACTCACTTCCAGAGGGACAAACATCCGGCTATTTAAAACTGGCGATGGCATTTCTCTCCTGTTCTTCTGGATGGGTGAGAACGGGAAACGCCAACAAGACCTGGCCAGCTCCTTCACTCAATAAAACACGATCGCTCCCAAAAAAAACCACCAGCGGCATCGGTCCAATTTATTAACCAACCCAAGTTGGGGTGGGGAATGGGAGCCAAAATGAACGGCCACGTTGCTCACCGTGCTATTGCAATTATTTGCTACTCCCTGTTCGGCAACAACTACTTTGTGGGATATGCAACGTGACACTGGAGTGAGGGAAAGACACGCTTGCCCCACGATAGTTAAGATCCAATCAACGCAGGACCCTCCTCAGAATGTGACACCCGATGTGACGGGATGACGCTGTAGTATCATTGAAGATAACTTTTTGGGTTATGAAGTTTGCCCAATCTAAAATGCTTCGGGAAACCCTAAGATTGCTTTAAAATTGATTTCGCAATTCCACCTTATGGGCTGAAATTATTTCGCAAGTTCGCGTGCATCTTTCGTGATACCCTTGATTGCATTTTTAAAAATGAAATGACGTGCTAAATTTAAGAGCGATTAATGAAATGAAGTTACTGTGAAAAGCCCCTAGTCGCCACATTCCGGCGCCTGTCCTGGGAGGCTGGTACGGGAATCGAACCGTGCTGCTGGCCTGCTTGGTCTGCTTTAAAACCCAGAGATTTAGCCCAGTGAGCTAAACCAGCCCCTGAGTGAGCATCCCTAAAGGGGGTTGGGGCGAGAGGAGAGAGATGATCTTCTTTCAGACAGATGCAGGAAGATCGAGTCTGTGCATTTTAAAGACAGTATTTGCCCCTCTCCATTGTGTCATTCTAGGGGTTTCCGCACTGAATCTAGCATTGTAAAGGACAAAGCTTGTCCCAGAGCTCACTTTTCCTTTACAGTCTCAATACATTATTAAATACTCGGCTTGAGGGGCGTACATTTATAGAGAATATACAAAATTTCTTAGAATATGAAGCACAGTTTGACCCAACTAGTCGGTGCTGGCTGTGTCAAATCTGTACACCCAGTACATCCACTTCATTTAAATCTTACTACATATCTTTCTATTCCCTTTTCACAGACTTCAAAGTTCCTCACGTCCTCTGTTGCTGTGGAGTTCTTCAGATTTCAAGTTTTGTCCTTAAACAGATCTGTGGAGAGAAAAGAAATGACAGGTCTCTTACTCCAGAGGTGTTGAAATTACTTCCTCCAGGTTCTTTGAGATTTTTCATACTTGTGCCTGAATTGTGCCCCTAGAGTGTATGGAAGTCAGCTTTCAGAGAGGAAAAAATGCCCATATGTCTCCAACCTCACCTGTGCTCTGAATCCCAGGGTATATTCCTGCTGATTTAGACTAGAAACGTATGGATCCAGAAAAGACCATTGCAGTCTATTGAGGTCCTGACAGTATTCAGAACCACACATCTGTCAAATATTTCTCCAAGCGGGGGCGGCATGTGGCACAGTGGTTAGCACTGTGACTGCGGCGCTGAAGACCTGGGTTCAAGTCCCGGCCCTGGGTCACTGTCCATGTGGAGTTTGCACATTTTCCCCATGTCTGTGTGGGTTTCACCCCCACAACCCAAAGATGTGCGGAGTAGGTGGATTGGCAATGCTAATTTGCCCCTTAATTGGAAAAAAATAATTGGGTACTCTAAATTTATTTTAAATATATATTTCTCCAGGCATTTATCCAAACCCTTCATTTGCTGATAAAATACTATCTCTCCTCCCTCCCTTGTCAGACCCTTTCATTAAATTACATCGACCACTCATCAACCAAGCTCCCCACTCTAGACTGGCACTTTTGCATTTGATTAACCTGTCCCTTCTTTTGTGTTGTTTCCACCAGTTTGCTATCATTTGCAAACTTAGATGGGGTTTATCTGTGTCTTCACTTTCATGTCATCTTGTAATGAAAGCCATCTTTCACTTTCAAGTGAAGATAACAATGGCTTCAACCTCTGAGGCATTGCACTAGTTACCCTCTCCCATGCTCATGCAGTTCCACATACAGTCACTCTGTGCTCCTCTGCTTCGACCAACTGTCAATCCATTTATTTAGCATTTCAGCCATGAAATGCAAATAAACATTTACTAAGTTTCTGCTGTTATCTCCTTAAAGAACACCAAGCGATTCATCAGTATGATCTCCCTTCCATGAAACCAAGCTGGTATTATTTTTTAAATAAGTCTGTAATTTTCCAATCGTTCATCATTTGTTCCATCAAACTACCCTCCAATATTTTCATGATAATGGATGTCAGGATAATTGCTCTGTAATCATACCGTTGTTCATAATAGGAAAGCACCATGTTTCCTTTTCTCCAATCCTCAGACATAAGCATAATTTCTAATGATTACTTCATGATGCTCCCGTTAACTTGTTGAATTTGCTATTTACTTGGTACCCTAGGGGGCAATACACCGGGTCCCATTGTTGTGACATTCTTCAAAGTCTTACATTTGCCCACCACCTCATTCTTGGTTACATTAATTTTCTTAGAATCTTGGCATCCTGTCCAAGAAATTTAACCACAACAACCAGAAGGATATATGTGGTTTTCTTCATGAAGAAACAAAGAGTTAATTTACAATATTTTCCATTCCCTGATCATTTAAATCCAATTTTAAGCTGGCATGCCAACTGAACAGACAGATACTGTGTGTGTGTGGCTGGGAGGGGGGGGAGGAGGAGGGGATGAGGGTGTGTGTGTGTGTGGGGGGGGGGGGGGGGGTGACACAAGGCCTAACTATTAGGCCTCATCAGTTTCCCACTTACACTCATCAGATGTTTCAGGCAGCAGGAGGCCCACTGGCTAGGACTGAACAAATGGTCACTGCTACTCAGGTAAGCCATGAGGCAAGGGCTTCAGAAGGGTTTCACAATCAAGAAGGTTGGCGCCCATGGCAGACGAGGCCTGAACGTTCCTTTTGGAACTTGGAGAAGTATACTTGCTCCTCCTGATCCAACCAAATAAGCAAAGAGGATGAAAATGTTAATGTCAGCCTACTCGTGACACTAATAAAGATTATTAATAAAGATTATTAAATCACAGAAGGTGAACTTTGCCCTGAGGAGTTCAGTACAAGGGTTCTTTAGGCGGTGGCAGCCTTTCCTGGACTTCCTGGCGGAACGGTAGGGAAATAGACCGGCGGCAGCAGCAACCCGGGGGGGGGGGGGGGGGTTTGGTTCGGTGGGAGGGAAAACTGTGTACATGGGTTTGTGGGATGTGGCGGGTGTTATCTCTCCTTTTTGTTGTTTGGGTGTTCTTTGGTTTTTTATTTTGTTTGTAGTTGCTTTTGAAGTTGGGTGGGTGTTGTTCTTGGGTTTTTACCGCTGTTATTTTGTTAATATTGTTGTGATGTTTATATTTTGTAAAAATTTCAATAAAAATTATTCTAAAAAAAATTATTAAATCACAACTTTATTGCTGCTCAAGCCATGAGACAAAATATCACCAGGCTCTAATCACATAATCACACCTGTATCTACATATTTCAAGAAGACCCTGCTGGTTTCAGGTGGCTAAGATTGCTGCCTGCTCAGAAAAACAGTTAAAGTAGGTGACAGGGAGAACAGAGAGGGGAGTTGGTGAGTAAGTCTTCTATCTGAGATTTTAACACCCTGCCTGCTTAGTTTTAGTGTGAAGGATTAAAAGCAGTTAGGATTAAAATTTCCTGATTCAATATAATATTTCCAATTTGGACACCATTGTTTCCCATCGTTTGTTACAAAAAATATGTATAAAAACCCTTTACATTAAACCTGATCATGCTGTTTGTTTTGGCTCTATTAGTTTCACCACTTTCCTAATTTTAGTATCCTAATTTCTATTCTCTGGCCGACATGTGGCTTTGTATCCAAGGGATGGTCTTTCCTTTTCTTGTTGTGCTTAACCCCTGGTTGCATTTCCCTTTTTGCCCACACTAGCCTCCTTTTTCCTCTATTGCACCTCTTTTTAAGTGATATGTGTGGTTATTTTGAATTGTCCCCTTCATGTCGTTCCATGCTAAAAACCTCTCCAATCTATCACCTTCAGATTGCACCTTATTCCTCTGAAACTGCCTCTTAAAAATTGAGTTTGTGTGGTCATGCTTTTCTTTTTTAAAAATATGGTTACATTAGCGTTTTCCCATTTTTACAAACAATACAACATGCCCTCAAAACTGGTACAGTGCAACATGATCAATGCCAGGACGAAACCAACTCAGTCGGTTCAGTAAATCTGGCGCTTGCACATACACAGAAAGTAGGGAGGACAAGTAATAGGGTGGGTGGGAAAAGGATAAAGCCATGAAAACATGACAAAGTGGCACACACCCTCACATCTGGTATATTAGAGGCAGAACCACATAACCAGCAGAAAACCTTGTCGGAGTATGTCTGACACTACAGAGCCTGAGTATTTGAGTTAGGGGCTCACACTTTTTGGAGCGCATCAAATTTGGGTCAGAGTATACAAGTTTGAAATCCATTAGGATGCACTCCATAATAATTTTATGACAATTCTGAACAGAAGGAGGCTTATTGCTAATCCAGGAACAAAGGATATTCTTCCACGCTGCAAGTGTTAGGATAATGTATAGCTTTTTCTCATTGCGTCAATTATCTTTTTGTCAGACCCAAGAACAAAGGATCAAACTCTAAGGCCGTATCAAATATCTTCTCAAGCTCTTTAATTGTGCCCAAACAGTAGGATTTAATTTTGACACAGGACCAGAGACTAGTTTCCATGTTTGGCACCGTGAAGCTACAGCAGGGTCTGTACTGTGCTTTAATCTTGATGTAACATTCAGATGGTGCAATAGTTTAAGTTGGAACTCCTTTGTTCCATTACAATCCGAGGTTCTATTGCCATTTTCCCAGATAGTGCCCCAGGTCTCCTGGTCAATATTCACTGCAAGATCTTTTTCCCAAGGCCGCAGAGTCTCTAGCATATTTGTACAGGATCTAGAACATAATATGTCATAACACTTGCTAATTATTTGCTTTGGTTCCATAGATAACATTGTTTTTGCCATCGGGGAGACACTAGCATTATGTCAGAGAGATGTCTTATAAAATCTCGAAGTTGTAGATATCTGAAAAAGGACTATCTAGGGACATCATATTGTTGACACAATTACTCAAAAGATAACGAGGAAGCACCCCTCAGCATGTCCCCTAGCCTAATAAGTCCCCTATCTTTCCAAATATCAAAACCATGATTTATAAGGCCTAAAAGCAAATTACTGCGGATGCTGGAATCTGAAACAAAAGAGAAAATGCTAGAAAATCTCAGCAAGTATGGCCAGCATCTGAAGGGAGAGAAAAGAGCTAACGTTTCGAGTCCGATGACTCTTTGTCAAAGCATTTATAAGACCTTTTGGGGAACTGAGTTAGCCTGAGTGGGAGAGAGAGAGTGGAAGTCAAATTAAATATACCTTCCAACTTACAAACCATCCTGCACACTCTCAGAGTGTTGATGATTATTGGATTCTCACACTTGTTCAGCACAATCCTAAAATCGCTAAGAAACAACAAAACATGTAAGGCGTATTCAGATTGGTCAGCTTCAATATCAAGCCGAATGGAGGCGTGGTTCCATCTAACCCATTCTTGTATAAATCTGAGATGTGAGGCTAATTGATACATCTTATTATTCAGCACCCCAGACCTCCCTTTGAACTAGGAAGCTGCAATCTGGCCAATCTTAAGTGAGGTCTCTTTTTACTCCAACCATTAACAGAAAGCAAAATTCAGAGCCTCTGTAAAGGAAAAAACAACCTAGACAACACATTCAACTTAATCAGTGCTCTCCCACCCAGCCACGATATCAAAAAGAGGACCAATGATGCAGGTTCCAATTCATAGACGCGGATAAGGAAGGGAAGTTTGCCTTCGGTAACTGCCAAAATGAAGGGGTAATAGAAATACCCAAATAAGTAAATCCCGAGGGAGACCATCTAAAGGGGAAGGGAACAAGGAGGGGAAGCCTTCCCTGATGCCTCACATTTCGTAAAGCTGATTTTGTAGCCCAAAAAGGAGCCAAACCTACCCATAATGACAGTAAAAACAGGAACAGAGACGTCTGGCATAGACACAAATAGCAACACATCTTCCACCTATAACATTGCTTCCCACCACAAAACAACCCACACACCAAAAGATTCTGTCTCATGGCTTCCACTGGAGGTTAAATAGTTATTGCAAACAATAAAAGTAAAACCCTGCCTAGACTAAATTATCAGATCTATAGCTGTTAGTAAGAACTGCCACCAGAGGATTTTTATAAAGCATTTGTGTCCACTTAACAAACTCCCCTCCCACCCCAAACATCTGCAACATGTAGAATAAATAATTCCACTCCAACCAATCAAAAGATTTATCTGCATCTAATGAGATCACTAGGCTGTCTATCACCTGCTTTTGGAAGACCTGAATAATATTTAATAATCTCCTTACAGTGTTCCATGAATTTTGGCCCTTTATGAACACAGTCTGATCACCCAAGATAATCAGGGGAGGACTTTTTCTAGATGCAATGGCAGTATTTTAAAGAACAATTTCCAGTCCATATTCAAGAGTGAAATTGGCCTATAGGATGCACATTCCTCAGGGTTCTTGCCTGCCTTAGCAATTAAGGAGATATTCGCTTCTTAAAGCAACTGAGGCAGCAGACCTGATTCGAATAAATGATTATACATGCCAATCAGAGGATCTATTAGCAAGTTTTTCCATTCCTTACAAATTCACTCCCAAAATCATCAGGCACCGGAGCCTTGCCAGACTGAAGATCCCTCACGGCAAATACAACTTCCTCCTTAGAAATGGAAACATTTATGGTTGACCTTTAGCCCCCAGGAATTGTTGGCAGGTTAAAGGATGAGAAATAATGCTCCAAATGTGCTACTAGTGCATTCCCTGATTGACCTGCCTTATATAAATCATCATAGAAGATTTTAAACAGGGCAGCACGGTGGAGTAGTGGTTATATTGCTGCCTCACAGCGCCGAGGTCCCAGGTTCGACCCCGGCTCTGGGTCACTGTCTGTGTGGAGTTTGCACATTCTCACCGTGTTTGTGTGGGTTTAGCCCCCACAACCCAAAGATGTGCTGGGTAGGTGGATTGGTCATGCTAAATTGCCCCTTAATTGGAAAAGATGAATTGGGTAATCTAAATTTTTTTTAAAATGTAAGATTTTAAATGCCCTTGTAACATCCTCAGTCTTAATCTTCCCATTACCCTTGGAATCTAGCACAGAGGAAATAGTCCAAGTGTCCACCTTCTTCTTGGTAAGGAAAGCCAAATACCCACTCAGTTTATCACCAAACTTATATAGCTTTTGTTTGGCAAACCCTATACCACCTCTCAGCATGTCGAGCCAACAATGAGGCCAGTGCTATTCATATTTCTTTCAGTATTAAATGGCTAGGATTCCCACCATATTCCCTCTCTGTTTCGGCCAAAGTTTGTCCATCAAAGGATTAAAATGGCAGTTGAAGTCTTCACCTCTGAAGGAATTTGTTGAAGCTAATTCATAAATTAAGCAAAATCCATAAAGACTTAAGGAAGAAAATCAGGAGAGTAGTTCGGAGAGCTGTAGACATTTATTATCAAAATACTTCCCCATGCAGCATCCCCGTAACAATTACATACCTTTGCCCCTTGTCCTTCACACAGTTCTTCAATCGAAAAGACACATCCTTATTTACTAAAATTGCAACCTTGGCTACTAGTCAAGAATGAGGCAAAAATAACCTGCCCCACACGCTTCAATTTCTAGTGCTCCTTGTCATCTAAATTAGTTTCCTTCAACAAAGCCATGTCAACTTTCTTCTTTTTAAGGAAAGATGGAATCTTTTTTTCTTTTAATGGGATGATGTATCCCCCATACATCCCAGGAGCAGAGTTACACAGTAGCTACTGCCATTGCTTATTTAGCCAAAGAGAGTATAGCATTTGACAAAGAAAATAACTTACCAGGCAAGGATTTTCCCGCCCCTCAGGCATGCACCAAAACATACATCCCTCATCTCCAACCATACCGGAACCACCAGTGACACATGATAAAGTATTTTTTGAAGACATGAGACTTGTCTGTACTCTTACAGGAACAAGAAACAATTCATTAACCCGAAAATAATTTTTTTTTAAACCCCAAACCAATAAGATCCAAATGTGAGGTCCTTTCGGGCTATATCTACAAACCTTCCATAATTACACCAAGTTTGGACTTCCGGCGGGACATGTAGGTGGGAGTTTGTGCTTTTGGGGATTCCAATCGGGACCCGATTTAAAACACAAATTTTCCTGTTTTTTGGATATTACACACAAAGAATTGGAGAGATCAGCAGAATAGGCTCCCCCTGCTCCAATCCCAAGCTCAAGCACAAAGGAAGAGAGTCCATGAAGGCTGAAATTGACCTGATCTCGATGGTCTCAGGAGGCCTCACGGTAGCATGGTGGTTAGCACAATTGCTTCGCAGCTCCAGGATCCCAGGTTCGAGTCCCTGCTGGGTTACTGTCTGTGCAGAGTATGCACGTTCTCCCTGTGTCTGCGTGGGTTTCCTCCGGGTGCTCCGGTTTCCTCCCACAGTCCAAAGATGTGCAGGTTAGGTGGAAGGCCACGCTAAATTGCCCTTAGTGTCCAAAATTGCCCTTGGTGTTGGGTGGGGTTACTGGGTTATGGGGATAGGGTGGAGGTGTGGGCTTGGGTGGGGTGCTCTTTCCAAGAGCCGATGCAGACTCGATGGGCCGAATAGCCTTCTTCTGCACTGTAAACTCTATGGTCAACTATGTTTCTATGAGACAAAATATTCCACAAAAAGGATGAGCATAGAATGCCTTCTCTGCATTCTAACATTTTCCATTGAGACTTAATCCACACACCCATCTCCCAGCAGTGGCAGTACTCATATTCATCATCATCAGAGCAAAGGAGATCACAAAACGTATACAACCATGGCAAGCTTACGGATGAAAAGAAAGGAAGAAGGATATTCTTCACACAGCCCTGGTGTCATACAACCAGCACAGCATATTCCTTAACTTGAAGGAGCACGCTGAGGAGTAATTTTCATTGAAAACAAATGGAAGTCCTGGAAATCTTGAAAAAAAGAGACCGTTCCTCCATAATACAGCAAGACCCCATTAGGTCTAGTTGCCTTCAATACTCCTTGGCAATGCTTGAATAATAATAATAATCACTTATTGTCACGAGTAGGCTTCAATAAAGTTACTGTGAAAAGCCCCTAGTCGCAACATTCCGGTGCCTGTTCGGGGAGGCCGGAACAGGAATTGAACCCGCGCTGCTGGCATTGTTCTGCATTACAAGCCAGCTGTTTAGCCCACTGTGCTAAACCAGCCCCTGAAGGTATGAAATAAGATACTTACAGGCTGGGGCCATTGGTTGTCCCGTGGCCTCAGAGACAGAATACTATGTGCCCTTTCTAATTTAATGTTCCCACCTTTCGTTTCTAAATTAAGAAGATGTGGTAGCCAGCTCTCAAAGAATTTGACTGGGATCATAACCTCAACACTTTCTGGCAAATCGACAATCCAGAAATTCTTCCTCCAGCCTCGGTTTTCCAGGTCGTCAAGGAATTCTGACATAACAGCTGTTTTTCCAAGGATTGTAACTAAGCCTCTACCAAGGAAGTTGCATTTTTACAGTACTAATTCTCTCCTACGCTTTGTCAAGCCTTTTACCCATATTCTGAAGCTGTATAGTATGAGCACTGATATTTTGTGCTAAAGGAATCGGTTTCACATCAATGACATCAATAATATTAGCAGTCATCAGTTGTCATTGCATTGAGACTGTTGGATCGGGAGCCTAAGTAACCCTGCTTCACTAAGTCACTCTGTTGAGGAGCCAGCTCGCCAGTCGCTTCTGACTGCTCTTTTTTTGTCAACGATTTTCTTAGTATTTCTCAGCATTTTGTCACCAACGTTCAGCCAGAAATCTTCCAGGGACATAATTTGGAGTTTTCACACCCAGATTAGTTAAGCACAAGTTGTGTGCGCATGATAAATAAAAGGATTATAGGCTGAGCAATGCCAGAGCTCACAGAAACACAGCTATTCCCATGCTCACATCACGTGACCCCTCCCATTCTAACCTTTTCTGTCGCATGCCTGGATTCTCCGTTGGCCAACTCCAAAATCGGGAAACGCAATTGGGCGGAGAATCAGCTCTGATGGCAAAATCGCGGGGGCGCCGATTTGATGCCAAATCGCAATTCTCCGTTGCCTCAACAGCAGCGCCAAAGCATTCCAGAACTCACATACAGTAAACACCATTTGCATATAATTAGCAGGCCCGACCCGGTATTCTCCAGGGCCTCCGCAATTCTCCACCTCCGATGGGCTGAATTCCCGACGACACGGTTCACTTGTGCTTTTAAAAATTGTGAAACCGGCATTGCAGCCGATGAGGGAGAGAAAAGAGGTAGGACACGTAGAGGCACGACCATGGGCTGCCATGCCAGACACTGGCTGGGGTGGTGAGTGCCCTTCCAGGACCAAGGTGGGGGAGGGGGTGATGGGGGAATGGGCCGTGTGGCCAGGGTGACCCCCACGAGACTAGGGCGGTGACCAGGCACTGACCATCGTTGCTGTGGCCTGCAAGATGGCCCTCTTGCTGCGCACCCTACTAACCATCTACCTTGGCCCCTGGTCCTGCAGAGTGACAGCGGCTGTATGGGTGCCCCCACCCCACAACCCAGCTCCCATCCCATAGCCTACGCTCCGCCACCCCCTTTACCACCCAACCGGCAGTCACCTGCTGGCAGGGCATCACATGGCCCATTCAAGGGCAACACCCACTGTAGTCCCTACGGGGGTGCCAGGCAAGGGCGACATCAGTTGACATTACCCCTGGCAACAGGGATGGGTTCCAGGGTCAGAGGCCCCCACAGTGCCGGGCACAGACGGAACCAGGGTGTGGAGATGGGGTGCGGCATGCGGAGGACAGAGCCTGCAGTGCCAACCGGGGCCACCGTGTAACCCAATGGGCGTGTTGGGCACAGGGGTATGCACTATGCTAACATGTCAGTCTTTCACCCCCCTGCAGACAATGAATATTGGAATTCAAACAGCAATGGTGGCCTTCATGCTAGTGGCCACAGCCATGGTGGATACCATGGGGCTGCATGAACTGGCGCTGCTCGAGGAGGAGGAAGCTGCAGCAGTGGAGCATGCACCAGAGGAACAGGAGGCAGCAGCCGAGGAGGAAGAGCTGCAAAGGAGGCGCCTCATGATGCCTTGTGTGTACAGGCAGTGCCTGTCATTCGAGGACTTGCTGGATAGGGCATGACATAGAAGATTCCAGCTGAGCAGGGAGACATATTTGCCTGATCATCAGATGGGTATCATGAACATCTGTGCCCGATACCCCAGCAGTGTGCACAACACCTTCATCTTTGAACACACGACGATTCCTGACATGATCGAGACGAATCCCGGCTCAGTGCTTGGCTCCTGAGTGACAGGGGTTATTCACTACAGTCGTGGCTGATGATGCCTATTCGTAAGTCACGGACTGACACGGGTATCCGCTACAACGACGCCCATGCAGTGCCCAGGAGCATGATCAAGCGGTGCTTCGGCATCCTGAAGACGCGGTTCAGATGCCTGGACTGCTCTGGAAGGGTCCTCCAGTATGACATTGAGAGGGCTGACGCATCATAGCAGCCAGTTTCTTCCTCCACAACATCATGCTGCAGAAGGTCAACATACTGGAGGTGGAGGATGAACACCAGTAATCGTCCGACGAATAGGACACAGGGGAAGGCAGGGTGGGCAGGATATAGGGCTCAGGCAGGCACAGGAGGTCGCACAATGTGTGCGACAGGGCCTACGTGCACGGAACCCTCTGATTGTCTCCAGATTTAATGACTGGGGGTGGGGGGTGTCATAATATACACACAAGTATATGATGGTGCACAGACAGGCATTGATTGACACACAGGATGACCAATGAACACACAGAACACAGCAGCCAATCACCAGACAGGACATGACCAATATATAGCCAGAGGGCACTAGTTTTCCCGCTCTCTTGGGATCCAGCCTCTGAGACAGCCAGAGCCCGTGAGCAACAACTAGAACATCCGCCACGTGGTTGTAAGATAGTCTGGTCAGGTTAGCCTCAGGTCTCCAGTCAACTCAGCATAGTGTCAACCCACAGTTAAAGTATGTATGATAGTTGAGAGTTCAATAAAATCGAGTTGCATTTCTTCAAGTGTTGGAAGCCTGTCTCTCTCATTGCTACAGTAAACACAGTCCTCGCAGACCCAGCTTACCCAACACATCAGGGGGAACTGGCCAGGGGCACAGACACTGAATCACACCCCCACACTCACACCCCCTGCCTGCAACCCCCTCCGTGATACATACCTGCTGCACGACGGAGTGCGGGCCCTGGGTTGGCTGTAACACTGGCTCTGGGCCATGGATGGAGGATGATGCCAACCCGCTCTGCGATGAGCTCTGGTGCTCCGCATCGTTTGACAATGTCTGACTCCTGCCCACAACAGCACATTCCACTGTCCACCTGGGTGATCCCTGCATGTGAGCTGGTCATTCAATCAATCCCTGGGGTGATGGTGGGGACGTTTGGGGGGAGAGGTTGGATGCCCAGCCCACCTTTGGGTGCCCAGCCCACCAACAATGTCCGCCCATTACCCCCACACCCCCTCTCTGGCCAGCCTGAACCAGCCCACCCCTCACACCTATCTGACAGAGCACCAAGGCAGGTTGTAACAGTGTGAACAGGTGTTTAATAAACACAAATATTTACAGATATGTGCCCTAGCCCCTAGCACTAAACTGTGCCCTGCTCTCATGGCGACTTAATTGGTGTCTAACTTTCTGCCACCAACTTCTTGATCTGTGTCACATCAGGCAGTGACTGTGCCATCTCCCTCTGGGACTGGGCCGCCTCCCTCTGTATTTGCTCCACGTTGGTCAGAGCTTGGGCAATGCTGCCGACGTTCTCCACCATGGCACGCTGTGACTGGGCCACGCTCAGAAGTACTGCTGAAATTTCCAGGTGGCTCTTGCACATGGTTGCCTGTGAGGCGGGAACCTTGTCCTGGGCCTCGGTCAGCATTCGCACAGAGTGCCCCAGGCCTTGCGCATGCTGATCCATAGCTGCAACCCTCGCCGTCAATGCCTCCACAGCAGATGCCACCCGTACAATGTTGGCCTGGATGGCAGACAAGGCTGGCACCACCTCCTGCTCCTGCATGCAGTTGGACTGTCCCGACCCATCATCAGCAGGTCCTGCAAGACACAAGGCAAGATGCATGATTGGACTGAGGGGGGGGTGAGGGTGAGGCTGGGGGTTAGGGTGCCGGTGGGGTTGAGGGCAGGGCTGAGGGTGAAGGTGGTGTGACGGTGAGGGTGAGGGTGAGGTGGTGTGATGGTGAGGGTGAGGTTGTGTGACGGTAAGGGTGGGGGTGAGGTGGTGTGACGGTGAGGGTGGGGGTGAGGGTGAGGTGGTGTGACGGTGAGGGTGAGGGTGAGGTGGTGTGACGGTGAGGGTGGGGGTGAGGTGGTATGACGGTGAGGGTGGGGGTGAGGGTGAGGGTGGTGTGACGGTGAGGGTGAGGGTGAGGGTGAAGGTGGTGTGACGGTGAGGGTGGAGGTGACGGTGAGGGTGGGGGTGAGGGTGAGGGTGGTGTGACGGTGAGGGTGAGGGTGAGGGTGAGGTGGTGTGACTGTGAGGGTGAGGGTGAGGGTGAGGGTGGTGTGATGGTGAGGGTGGGGGTGAGGGTGAGGGTGGGGGTGAGGGTGAGGGTGGTGTGATGGTGAGGGTGGTGTGACGGTGAGGGTGAGGGTGAGGGTGAGGGTGAGGGTGGTGTGATGGTGAAGGTGGGAGTGAGGGTGAAAGTGTCCGTGGGGATGAGGGTGAGGGTGAGGTAAGGGTGGTGTGGGGTGATGGTGAGGGTGAGGATAGTGTGGGGTGATGTTGGGGGATGAGGGAGTTGGCGTATGCGTCATGGAGAACCGCAACTCAGCAAGGCCTCGCTTTCTCGCCCGCGGCCAATCTCTGTCAGCGACCTCCTTTCATCTGGGCCTCTGACCACGTCCATGGTCCTCTACTCAGCCACAGTGAGGGGCAGCAGGTCTGCCGGTCCCCTTCCAGTTTTTTCCCACTCCTGGCGATTATAAGCGGCCTTCTCCTGTCCGGGGAGGGGGGGAGCAGAAAATGACAGTGTTAGACAGTCCAACGGATGCAGCTCAGGGGGTGAGTAGCTGGTGGCCTCAGTAGCCAGGGCATTCAGCCATGGCGGCCAGTATCAGTACTGCCACGTGGTGCAGGGTGAGGTGTTGGCCGCCCACCGGGTTGCGGGGTGTGTGGTAGGGCTACGGGTGTGTGGGACTGGGGTTGGCTCCTGGGGCACGGTGCTGCCTACTCACCCTGGCCGCCCTGAGGAAGTTGTGCAGTTTTTCACAGCACCGCTGGCCAGTCCGGATGGTGTCGCTGGTGACGCTCACTGCTTCTGCCACCTGTGCCGAGGCACAGCGAATGGCACTGGGGGCAGCCTCCTTCCCAGGCTGCGGTACAGGATGGCTTGCCTCTCCTCCACCGCGTCCAGCAGGGTCTCCAGCTTGGCATCCATAAATCATGGGGCCACACGCCATGCTGCCCTCTTGTTGGCTGGGATGGTGTGTGTGGGGAGTGGTGTGTGTATATGCGGCTGCAGCTTGTCAGCCTCCTGAGTGTCAGTCATGAATCCGTCAAATCTGGCATTGTTTCTCATTAGAATCGATTGTGTTTACCCGGCGCCGGTGCTAGCCCCTCCACAGTCACTGAATCAGTCCAGGTAAGGCACCAGTTTTGCTGTCGTGGAACTCCACAAATCCTGCGCCGGCGTCAACACTTAGTCTCGGGATCGGAGAATCCAGCCCCATATTGTGGAAATTATTTGCAAGAGTGTTCTGTTGGTTTAATTATCTCCAGCCTGGTTGCTCGTTGCATAATACAAAGCCCAAAGTCATTTCATCCTTGTAGATTTGTTGGATAAATCTTCAAACAAAACTAGTGCCTTCTGATGCCTGTGACAGACACATTTACAAGTTATTTTCTTTATGATATTAATTAGATTCTAAATTTGCAATAACTGAAGAAAATCTGAGGTGTTGGTTTCAAAATGCCCTAAAGTAATGAAGCTCCCACAACTTTGAAGAAGAAAGGAAAACACTAAATAATGGAAAATCATCATTGATCAAAGAAATTCATGCATGCATAGCTAACAAACATAATACGATTTTAAAATTCCATCTAGCTTTAGGTTTTTGATGATGGTGGAGCTTATATGAACTTCACAGGTAGATGAAAAAACTTCCCTGATGTGCAGAAAATATCCATTGGGAGAGGATGGAATGTGGGTGCATGTGACACTGAAACAATCTACTGTCTGATACCTACTGAATCATGATGTATTATCTGTGCTGGTCTAACATCGACTGCAACGGGATGCAGTAAAACGAGAAACAGGCTTCCGACACAGGAGATGGTCCAACACTGTTTTATTGAACCTATTGATTGCTGTACATAATCTGCTGTGGGTTGACACTCGATTAACTTAACTGATAACCTCCTACTAGCTTGACCAGACTAGCTCTCTATCACATGGTGATGATGTTCATTGGCCTGTGAACTGCGACTATCTCCCTGGCCGTGTCCTGTGAGAGAGGGAGAGCCTTAATGCCCTGTGGGCTTTATAGTGGTGGTGTCCTGTCTGGTGATTGGTTGTTCTGTGTCGTGTGTGTTCATTAGTTATCCTGTGTGTCAATCACTGCCTGTCTGCATCTCATGATATACATGAGTGGATATTATGACAAATCATATAGCACCGAAGGAAATCATTGAACCGATTGTGCCTGCACTGGAGGGAAAGTTGCAGTGATTTCATACTTGCTGGGATATTTCACACATTTTGATAGTTCCAACATTACAACAGTGACTATTCTTCAAATGCAAAGCACTTTGGGATGGCCTGAAGCCATGAAAGGCTCTCTATAAATGCAAGTTGTTTTTATTTAGTTAAATCTACTGTTTTGCCTACAATACGCAGCAAAGAAACAAACCATTCAGCCCATGTTTATACACCTAGCTCTTCTCATCTCTCCCAAACAGCAAGACCTCCTATTCCTTTCACCCTTAATTAAACAAAAACTATGAATTCATGGGATGTGGGCTCTGTTGCCAAGGCCACTATTTGGTGCCCATCCCTAACAGCCCTTGAACCAAGTAGCTTGCTCGGCTAATGCCGAGGGCAATTAAGACTCAGCCACATTGCCAAGGATCTGGAGTCTAGTGTGTATCAGAGCAATCGAGGACAGCAGATTTGCTTCTCCAAAGTGCATCGGTGAAGCAGGTGGGTTTTTACAAGTAATGATAGTCTCATGGTCACTATTACTGGGAGTAGCTTATTTACGCTAGATAATATTTAATAGTGAATTTAAGCTACCATGGTAGGATTTGAATCCATGTCTGCAGAGCATCAGCCTGGCTCTCTGGATTACTAGTCCAGTGACATTACCATGACACCACCATTTTACCCATGTGTTTTTCTAGCTTCCATCCTAAACACTATTCACTTCAACTGCTTCTTGTGGGCCCAAGTTCCAGCTTCAAAAGAAACGTACGTTTACATAATTTTAAGGAAAGATGTACACCAAAGAGTCAACTAGCCTTTTCTTTGCCATATGAATAGTAGATTGGAAAAAAGCTGATTTTGAAGGGCTGAGAACTTGGGAAAATAAAATAGGTGGCAATATTGAAAAACAATGATGTAGGAAACAACGGGATGCATTGTTCGACAGAGTGCAGGAAACGTATATTCCGCTAAAAGAAAAGAACAAACTATGCTCTATGAAAATCCATGGATGGATGAAGGCAATGCGAACAAATGAGAATTAAGAAAGAGACATTCATTACGTACATAGATAGCAGAGTGCATGATAAGAGAGAACATAGACGATTAGGGGAAGTCAAGAAAACAATTAGGATGGCAGAGGAACTGTGAAATGACATTATCAATGAACATAAAACAAAATAGTAAAATATTTTACAGGCATACCAATAAAGGAGGAAGGCTGTTATGGGAATAGGACCACAAAGTAATAGATAGGAGAATACCACAGGTAACAAGAGAGAGACAACAGAAATATTGAATAATTTCACTTCAGCATTTCCCAGGGACCTAGATCAGATGGGCATGCCATTGTCAATGTGAGCAATTAGTTACGTCCATTTAAAATTAAAAAGAGGCATGTATTGAGTAAACTAAACAAACTCAAAGAGGATAAAACCCCTTGTCCAGGTGGATTCCATCCACATATTTTGAAATAATCCAGGACAGAGTGGCTAGAGGAAATTTTACACATATGTAAAGCTAGAAGACTGGTGGAAAGCTAATATAAACCGATATTTCAGGAGGGGGATAAAACATGTCTGCGGAATGATCAATCAGTCAACTCTAAGTCAGTGACAGGAAAAATAATGGAATCTTTACCAAAAGAGAGAATAGAAGAAAGTATCGAAATGAGAAACATAATCATGAACAATCAGCATGGATTTCAAAAGGAAAATCGTGTTTTACAAATCTTACTGAATTTTTTGAGAGGTCAGCAGGGAGAGTGTATGGTGGTAATGCAATAGGTGAGGTTTATCTGAAGTTTCAAAGCCCGATGATAAGTTGCACCAGAATGGACTAATGAACAAGGTCAGAGAATGTGCCGTCAGGGGACAAAAGTGGCAAAATGGATTGACTTCAAGACTGAAATTTGAGAGTGGGAGTACGGAGTGGGTATTCAGAATGACAGAAGCTGGAACGTTGTGTTCCATAAGGATCAGTGCTGGGACCGCTGCTCTGTTCACAATTTACATGAACAATTTGGACTTGTGTAGCAAAAACGCAATTTCTAAATTTGCAGGTGGCACCAAATTGGGGAGGATTATTAATACTGAGGCAAACTGCAGCAAATGACAAGAAGACATGAATAAAATTATAGAATGGGCAAATGGAAAATTAAGTTCGACACAGATAAATGTGAGGTTTTACATTTGGTAGGAAGGTTAGGGAGGGCACTTATTATTTTTGGAGAGGTGCAGGTTTAGATGGATGAGGGGAACAAAAGATATCTAAGAGTACAGATATATCAGTCACAAAAAGTTATGCCGCTGGTTAGCAAGGCCACATGACAACAAACTAACCACGAGACTTTGGGTGGAATTCAACCAAAACATTCCTACGGGCGGGATCCAATGGCCATGCTGCACCCGAAAAGCCGGGAGAACCATTCCCGGGATCTACCCGGCTCGCAACGTCTAGCGATATCCACTGTGGGCAGGACCACCTTCTGGCAAATCTGGCACATTTCTGGAGGTGTCGGGGATCGTTTTGGGGGCCTCAGAGGTCAGGACACCATTTTATACTTCCCAATCTGTCGCTACACTGGGGAATTGCAGCAAGCGGAGGTCCCCAGTGTACAACACGGGGCTATGCGCGGCTTCCGCTCGCGGAGCTCCTCAGTGCAGGAAATTATGCTAAGTGCAGCCTCAGGAGTGCTTCTCGCTGGGGCCCAAAATAGCAACAGAATGCCATTCGATATCCTGCCCAGAAATGACTTTTGTTTTTAGTTCGATTGCGCCCGTAAGTTATTTTTTTGGGCCTTGGGCAGTTTCTCCCCGATCAAGCCCACGCGTAGAAATGTTTTCAAGCGCATCACGGTGGGGCAGTGGTTAGCCCTGCAGCCTCACGGCGCCGAGGTCCCAGGTTCAATCCTGGCTCTGGGTCATGGTCCGTGTGGAGTTTGCACATTCTCACCATGTTTACGTGGGTTTCGCCCCCACAACCCAAAGATGTGCAGGTTAGGTGGATTGGCCACGCTAAATTGCCCCTTAATTGGAAAAATGAATTGGATACACTAAATTTATTTTTAAAAGGAGAAATGTTTTCATCACTGGGGAGCTGAACTTGCCGGCAAGATCAGTTCCTCAGAAATTGGGCATCAATTTTGAAAGGGTGCACAGATCTATAAGTGAGCTTCAGGGACCCAGACATCCCCAACCTATGGACAATGTCACCCTTACCCTGTCTCAGTGCCACCCTGCCCTGTCTCAGACACCCCAGGGTGTGGGAAACCCCCCCAGGTGCCATTCCGGGAGAATCTGGCACCTCGTGAGACGCCATGATCTGGATCTTGTCCCGGAACAGATCCAAATCGCGATGTCTCGCAAGGTTTGGTTGAATGTCGCGAGACGTCTCAAGCATTTCAAATCTCGCAAGAGGCCTCTCGCAAGAATTAATGGCCTCATCATGTCATCAAGCCAGGCATGACGAGGCCGGTAAAACTCGTCCTTTGTATCTAGAAAAATACAATTGAAACATCGGGATGTTATGTGATTGAACCTTGTTGAGACCACACTGACAATACTGCATGCAGTTCTGGTCACCAAATTATGCAACAGATATAGAGGCACTGGAGAGAGTGCAGAGAAGATTTACAAGGAGAATGCATACATATTAGGAAGGATTAACAGACTGGGTATATTTTCTTTGGAAATATGTAAGGCTGCAGTGTGACCTAATAGGGGTCTTTAAAATTATACAAGGATTTGATGGAATGGATGAAGTGAGAATGTTTCCTCCTGTGGGGAAGAGCTGAACTTGAGGCCATCATTATGAAGTAGCCTCCAAGAAATGTGGAACTCGCTACCACAGGAAGTGGTTGTGATGAATACTAAAAATGCATATCAGGGGAAGCTAGGCAAGCATTTATGGGTGAAAGGAACAGATGGTTACAATGGTAGATATGAAGAAGAAGAAAGATGAGGCTCGAGTGGAGCGTAAATGTCAGAATTACAGGGTTCGATAGGGTAGATGCCTTAGCTCTGGCATCTAGAACCAGGGGACACAGTCCCAGAATAAGGGGCAAGCTATTTAGGACGATGATGAGGAATTTCTTCACTCAGAGGGTGGTGAATCTTTGGAATTCTCTGCCTTAGAAGACTGCGGAGGCTCATTCATTGAGTATGTGTAAGACTGAGATTGAAAGATAGATACATCTCTAAATATTCAAGGGATATGTGGATCGTGCAGGAAAGTGGTGTTGAAGTAGAAGATCAGCCATGATCTCATCGAATTCTGAAGTCGGTTCAAAGGTCTGAATGGCCTACTCCTGCTCCTATTTCTTATGTTCTTATGGATTAGTTTGGCTGAATGGCCTGTTTCCGTGCTGTTTATTCTATGTAATGTTAAATGTAAGATGTTGATGAAGATGCCGTGTATTTTCACCATTTCTGTTTTATTTCCAATATTCTTCCATAGATGACAATGTAGTTTTACCCCAGTTTCGTCATTCCAAAAGATAATCTGCTAGTGTGGTATTCCTAAATGCTTTGATCGAAACCCAAAATGTAATTTCATTTTTAAAAACACAGATTTTTGGCCCTCTTATATTTAAGAATATAATTTTACTCATATATTAAGGGAAATGGCTTCAGCCTTGTGTTTTTCTGCATTAGAAAATAGACTGGTAAGAGTTCAGTTTGTTCCAGAAATTTAATCCAGCAGTCTGTGGGAGCAGATGGGCGATTTATCTATGTATGTGTTGTTCACACTAAGGTACCAAATATACCTGATGGAAGTTGAAAGATGTGAGGAAGTACTTTGGCATTCATTATCAAAGGATTTTATGTACATTGTCAGATAAACTATCCTTCAACCCAACAAATCATGTTCAAACACAATAGGATTTATTTATGTGTAACATAAACCAATGGACAATGGAAGCCCTTGGCATTGGTGCTAGGGTTTCACACCAGGGTGATTAAAGCAGGAATTTCTATAAGGCTGTAAAATGATCATCCTTTTTGAAATCTTTGCATGTATTCAATGTTTCTGGTTTTTGCTGGTGACCATAGAATGCTAGTTGACATGGACATCAATGTTGGTCTTTGGGCAGATGCAGTATCCCACATGCCCTAAAGAGGGCAATGCGCCATTTCCCACTCACACTTCTTTGCAATGCAAAATAGAGTCAACACTAAAGGGCAAAGACAAGTCTGCTTAACAGTGGACGGAGCTTGTTGCCCTGTCATATCAAACCATGGGTTATGAATATTTTAGCATTTAAAATATTACTGGCATTTTTCATTAACAAATATAATGCATGGTATAGATAAAAGAATTAACAGTGGGAGAGTGTATTGGGTAATCTGGGCATGACACATATGCACATGTTCCTGCCATTAGTTAATTATTTAATATCCTCAAATGATTAGAGTAACTAATATGGTGGAAGCAATTCTAAAACTGATTGGAAAGTTGAACTAGATTTGGGAAAGCGAAGAATTAACCGGATTGATAAATATAGGGGCAGACTTCATAGTTATGTTGCAAAAGATGAACGACGCAGAAAGCAGAATACAAAAATCGAGAAATAACTATTGCCGGCAAGGACCGCTATAAATCTGCGAGGCAATGCTTCGTCCTAAAATCAAGGGCGCAAGGAGCGGTACCGGTGGTTAAAAGTTGTGATTTTGCATGTAGATGATGAATAAAGCCAGGCAGAAGCTGTGGTTACTGATAGTTATGACTGTCCAGTAGTGGGGTTCAACAAAAGAAGAGAAAAATATTTTAAAGAAGTATGTTGAAGATTCAAGGATACACGACTGTGTGGAATACGTATATTGGATTAAATAAGTTATAATGGGAATTGGAGAAAACAGAAATAGATCTTTCAGATCTGTTTATATTGGCTAATGTATTGAACCTAAGGATGAAAGAGATAAAGTAACAAATAATATAACTGAAGATCTGAACTTATTCCTGAATGCATGTTTACTATAACAAGAAAAAAGGCTGATTGAGCAAGCAACTTTAACCCAATGGGCCAGATATTTGATTTCAGCAGAATTGGTGCTATTCTTGGTGATCTGTTTGAAGTTTTTTCTTGCACATAAACATATGGTCCTCACCTTGTTGGCTGTTGGTGGACTGACTAAGCTCTGCCGCAGATCTGCTAAAAGTGGGTGCAGGCATCTTTTTTTGCCTTCTATCCCCAAACTGTCAGTAAAACCTTCAGAACATTTATCAAAATAAAGCTTTGGAATTTGGTGCCTTTTCAGCCTTTGCAATCTGTCCTCAGTTATTCTGGATTTTAAAACCTAAAAGACCCTTTTCCTTGGGGCATAAAGTTGTCCAGGTATTCCTGGATATGGGTACAGACTGCTTCACAATCCCAGGAGTTACAAATGGTGCTGAAAATTGTGCAGCAATCAACAAACATTCCTACTTCTGACCTCATGATGGAGGGAAGGTCATTGTTGAAGCAGCTGAAGATGGTTGGGCTTCAGACAATATCCTGAGGAACTACTGAACTGATGATCCAAGCTGAGAGTCCACGAGCAGGTTATTGCTGTGTAAGTGCCGCTTGATAGCATTGTCGATGGCCCCTCCATCACTTTGCTGATGGAGAGTAGGCTGATGGGACAGTAATTGGCCTGGCTAGATTTGTTCTGCTTTTTTGTGGACCGGGCATACCTGGGAAATTTCTCATATTAGCAGACAGTAGCGAGTATTGTAGCTTGGCTAAGGGCACAGCTAGTTCCGAAGCAGAGATCTTCAGTCACATTACTGGAATGTTAGCAGGGCCCATATCCTTTGCTGTGTCCAGTGCCTTCGAACATTTTTTTTTTTTTTTTTTTTAATAATTTTTATTGAGAAATTTTGATTTTATACAACAATAACGCACCTTAGTAAAATACCGAAAATAACAATAATATTAACAATCATATACATTCGCCCCATCCCCATGAACAACCCAGCATTTTAACAACAACGCAAATTAACACACTATAAAGTTACAGAATAAACACTACAATAATGCACCCCCCCCCCCCCCCCCCCCCCCCCGGGTTGCTGCTGCTATTGACCCAGTTACCTATCTCTGAGCCAGAAAGTCCAGAAAAGGCTGCCACCGTTTATAGAACCCTTGTGTTGATCCTCTCAGGGCAAATTTGACCTTTTCCAATTTTATAAATCCCGCCATGTCACTGATCCAGGTCTCCACGCTTGGGGGCCTCGCATCCTTCCACTGTAGCAGAATCCTTCGACGGGCTACTAGGGACGCAAAGGCCAGGACCCCGGCCTCTTTCGCCTCCTGCACTCCCGGCTCCACCCCAACCCCAAAAATCGCGAGTCCCCACCCTGGCTTGACCCTGGATCCAACCACCCTCGACACCGTCCCTGCCACCCCCTTCCAGAATTCTTCCAGTGCTGGGCATGCCCAGAACATATGGGCGTGGTTCGCAGGACTCCCCGAACATCTGGTGCACCTGTCCTCACCCCCGAAGAACCTACTCATCCTAGTCCCGGACATGTGGGCCCGGTGCAGCACCTTAAATTGGATGAGACTAAGCCTCGCACATGAGGAGGCCTTCGAACATTTATTGGTTACACATGGAGTGAATTGAATTGGTTGAAGACTGTCTGGGGACCTCAGGAGGAGGCCGAGGTGGAGCAGCCATTCGGTACTTCTGACATAAGATTGGTGCAAATGCTTCAGCCTTGTCTTTTGAACTGATGTTCTGGACTCCTCCATCATTGAAGATGGGGATGTTTGTGGAGACTTCTCCTTCAGTGACTTGTTTAATTTTTCAGCACCATTCACGATTGGATGTTAAAAGACAGCAGAGCTTAGATCTGATCTGTTGGTTGTGGGATTGCTTAGCTCTGTCTATTGTATTGCAGTTTTTGTTCTTTGACATGCATGTAATTCTGTGTTGTCTCTCCACAGGTTGACACCTTATTTATAGGTATTCCTGGTGTTACTCCTGGCGTGCCCTACTGCACTCTACATTAAACCAGTGTTGAACCCTCGGTTTGATCGTAATGATAGAGTGAGTGATATGCCGGGCCATGAAGTTACAGATTGTCAGTGTATACAATTCTGCCGCTGATTACCCACAATGCCTCATGGATGCCCAGTCTTTGGTTTGCCAGATCTGATCAAAATCTATCCCATTTAGCATGGTGGTAGTGCCACATAACAAGATGTAGGGTATCCTCAATGTGAAAATGAGACTTCACCACAAGGATTGTGCGGTGGTCACTCTCTTTATTAATGATCTGCCTCCAAACCTGTCTCAGAAGTTCATCTATGCCAACGACATCTGCTCTGCCTACCAGGTTTTGACGTTTCTAAACCAGAGGCAGTACAAAACACTGATGTTGCAAAGCTGGCCAACTCTGTAAGACTTGGCGCTTTCAGCCAAGCAGCAACAAATCAGTCTCAAGTATATTCCACTTCCATAATGCCAGTGCCAAGAGAGAACTCAACATCTCCTTGAATGGCAAGGGACTGAACCATGAACATCATCCTGTTTATTTTGACGTTACTCTTGACTGAATACTGACATACAAAAAACTTTTGAGCAAGACAGCAGCAAAAATCAAAATGTGAAACCACCTCCTCAGCAAACTTCATGTGGTGCAGATGCTCAAACCTTAAGGACCTCAGCTGTTGCCACCATCTGTTTGATTGCAGAGTACTGTGCACCAGTATGGTCCAACTTAGCCCATACCAGTCTTGTAGCTATCCTTTACACAACAATGCTTATCATCTAGGGTACCATCAGTTCTACTCCCCTGACTCCCAGTCCTGAGCAACATTCTACCCCTCAAAAAAGGAGGGAGATTGCAACGTGAAAGGTCCTGGAGAAGGTTAATATCAAACCAAGTCTGCCACAAAGACCGTACCAACCTGCCTACTGTTCACCTACCATCATGCCAGCCTGTATGGCTAAGACCACCATGACAAGGAACAACAGGGGAGGCCCCATGGCATCAGCAATGGAACCAACATGCCACAATTAAAAGCCACTTCCTGATCGCAGATCCCACAACCTGCCCACCCAGCTTCAAACTGCCGCACCAACATTGGACAACCCTCAATTAGTTTCCACACTGGCCAAGGCCGCTGTGCAGCAAATCGGCAGAAGTGGCGACTTATGGGGAACCAGGACTGCAGCTGTGATGCACCCCAAGCAATGACACGCATCATTGAACACAGCCACTGACAAAATCCAGCGGAGGGCTCAGAGAACTCCATTTAACTACTGCGGAAGCTATTGCCAGCTTGGTGATCACTGCACACACTGAAAACAAACCTCCTACAAATACTGTCATGGACAGATGTATCTACAATAAATAGATCGTTGAGAACAAGGTCAAGTACGTTTTTCCCTCTTGCTGGTTGCCTCACCACCTGCCACTGACCCAGTCTAACAGCTATGTCCTTTAGGACTCAGCCAATAGTGGAGCTACCAAGCTGCTCTTCATGATGGACATTGAAGTCTCCCACCCAGTGTACATATTGCGCCTTTTGCCATCCTCAGTGCTTTTTCCAACTGCAATCAAAATGGAGTAGTACTGATTTATTGGCTGAATGGGGGTGGAGGGTGATGGGGGCACAGTAGATGGTATTGGGCAGTTGGTTTATTTACTCATGTTTGACCTGGTGCCATGAGACTTCATGGAGTCCAGATTCATAGATTCATAGAATCCCTACAGTGCAGAAGGAGGCCATTCATCCAATTGAGTCTGCAGCAACCCACTGAAAGAGTCCCCTACCTAGGCCCACTCCCCTGCCTCATCCCCTTAACCCCACCTAACCTTTAGACACTAAGGGTCAATTTAACATGGTCAGTCCACCTAACCTGCACATCTGTGGACTGTGTGAGGAAACTGGAGCACCCGGAGGAAACCCACACAGACATGGGGAGAAAGTGTAAACTCCACATGGATAGTCACCAAGAGTTGGGATTGAGCCCAGGTCCCTGGCGCTGTGAGGCAGCAGTGCTAACCACTGTGCCACTGTCAGTAGGACAGGACATACCTAGCAATGGTAATGGTGGTGGTGTCTGGGATATTGATTATGAGGTATGATTTTG
The DNA here is from genome assembly GCF_902713615.1 of Scyliorhinus canicula. NCBI lineage: Eukaryota > Metazoa > Chordata > Chondrichthyes > Carcharhiniformes > Scyliorhinidae > Scyliorhinus > Scyliorhinus canicula. The sequence continues at coordinate 17,231,557 of NC_052160.1, read as the reverse complement.
TTGGGCTGTTGCTCTCCAGATTTTGGCACATGCCCCCAGATGTCAGGGGGAAGGTTGAGAGTGCTGCGTTTGGTGTTGTCGTATCTGGTGCGTGGACCAATGCCAGGTAATCCATCTGGTTTCATTCCTTTACGTAGACTTTGTAGCAATTTGATACAACTAAGTGACTGACTTAGTTGCATCAAATTGTAAGGGGCGGCGCAATAGCACAGTAGTTAGCACAGTTGCTTCACAGCTCCAGGTTCCCCTTTCGATTCCCGGCTTGGGTCACTGGCTGTCCGGAGTTTTCACATTCTCCCCGTGTCTGCGTGGTTTTCCTCTGGGTACTCTGGATTCCTCCCACAGTCCAAAGATGTGCAGGTGAGGAGGATTGGCCATGGTCAATTGCCCTTAGGTTAGGTGGGGTTGCTGGGTTACGCGATAGGGTGGAGGTGTGGGCTTAAGTAGGGTGCTCTTTCCAAGAGATGGTGCAGACTCAATGGGCCAAATGGCCTCCTTCTGCACTATAAATTCTATGATTCTATGACTGGGCAATTTCAGAAAGCATTTGAGAGTCAACCGCATTTCTGCAAGTCTGGGGTCACATGTAGGCCAGACCAGGTAAGGATGGCAGGTTTCTTTATCGAAAGGGCATTAGTGGATCAGATGGGTTTTTATGTCAATTGACAATGGTTTCATGGTCACTGTTCCCAAGATTAGCTTTTTAATCCAAGATTTATTCATCAAATTGAAAGTCCATCAGTTGCTGTAGTGGGATTCAAGCCTCTCTTCCCGTGCCTCTGAATTACTAGTCCAGTGACACCAGCACTACACCACTGTCTCCCCTTAAAGGGGTAAGATGCCAAAATGTAGTTAGGATACAGCTCATCCATGATCTCTGTGAACTGATTCAAGGGCCTTAGCTTATTTCCTGAGCAGAATTCTCTGCGCACCCACATCCGCTGGTTTCCTAACGGTGTGAGGTGTCCATAATGGGAAACCCCGCTGGCCGGCTGCAGGAATGGAGACTCCCGCTGCGGCGGGGCGTGTCATGCCGGTAAACGCGACTGGCAGACCGGAGAGTCCCGTCCCCTTTGTTTCTAAGATATGCACAGAATCAAATCCATTGTCAAATCAGGAAACAAAAGGAAGTAAAAATATTATATTGTGCTTTAACCACTGCATTCGCATTCAGACCCAAGGCAACTCCATAATTCATAGGACAACAAATTCTGGGTTGCAGATTATAGAACAAGGAAGAAAGATGAAGTTCAAAAAAAGGCTAGGACACAATTTAATTTACTATTGGGTTGAAAAGAGAGCGATTAATTCTGAGACGCTTTTGCATGTCCAAGGGGATATTGATAAAATGGTGAAATTAGCAGAAAAGCAGCATATGAAATTCAGTGTAAGTAAATATGAGATGGTACATTTTGGTGAAGGAAAATAGTGATATTTTGAAGGAGAGAACGCTGGGCGATGTGAAAGAGTGAGCAGGAGATGGAATTCAAGAGCTCAAGTTCACAAGAAACTAAAAGCGGCATCTTGTTTTTAAAAAAATATTTAATTGAGGCATTTATATTACACATCCAACATAAGCACAAAATAAAACAAGCCAACAGGGCTGGAAATAACCAAATCAACTAAATACCTAACACCCCACCATACCACCTCCCATTCCCCAGTTTCCCTACCTCCCCATTTTATTACCCCCCCCCCCCCCCCCCCCCCCCCCCCCCCCCCCCCCCCCCCGACATCCTAACTGTTCTCAAAGAATTCGATGAACAGCTGCCATCTCTGGGCAAACCCATCCACAAACCCTCTCAAGGCGAACTTTATCTTTTCCAGCCTAAGAAACTCTGCTGGGTCACTCATCCACACCCCCGGTTTCGGGAGCCCCAAGTCCCTCCATTTTAATACAGAACAAAGAACAAAGAAAAATGACAGCACAGGAACAGGCCCTTCGGCCCTCCAAGCCTGCGCCGATCCAGATTCTCTAATAAGATCCGTCTCCGGGCTACCAGAGAGTCAAAGGCCAAGACATCGGCCTCTCTTGCCCCCTGGACCCCTGGGTCTTCTGATGCTGCAAAACTTGCCAACTCTGGACTTGGGACCATCTTCACCTTCAAAACCACCGGCATAATGTCGGCAAACGCCTGCCAGAATCCCCCAAGTTTTGGACAGGCCCAAAATATGTGGACATGATTTGAGGGCCATCTCGCACATCGCCCACACCTATCTTCCACCCCTTCAAAAAAACTTGCTCATCCTGGCTATCGTCATGTGTGCCCTGTGGACCACCTTAAACTAAGCCTAGCACACAACGAGGATGCGTTCACCCTCCTCAAAGCCTCCTCCCACAGACCAGCCTCCACCTCCCTCCCCAAATCTTCCTCCCACATACGCTTCACTACCCCTATCGGGGACCCCTCCCAATCCATCAACTCCTTGTAAATCTCTGACACGTTCCACTCCCCTACCCCTGTTCTTGACACCACCTTGTCCTGTAGCCCCTGGGGTGAGGTAAAGGAAGGTACCTGCTTCCGGACAAAGTCCCTCACATGCAAATACCGGAACCCATTTAAAAAAGCAGCATCTTATGGCCATAACAAGTGGCTAGAAGCCCCAACGTTTGTAGATCCAATAGGTCACTAAAATAAAATATCTGGGATGGGATTCTCCGTCCAGCGATGCTGGAATCACAAAATGTGATTGGACAGAGAATCACGCATGAGCCGAAAATCATGACCAGCGCTGCATGCCCGACGGAATGCCATATTCCGGTGCCTTGACAGTGGCGTCAATGGCATCTACTCTATTCTACTCTATTACATACAGTAAAGCCGTTACCATATCAATAACCGGCCCGACGCGGTATTCTCCAGTCCTCCGCCATGCTTGGTGATGGATACTGAAGGACCCCAGAGTACTTTCTGTGCCCTTGCCATTTCGGTGCTTCTTCCAAGTGGTGTTGAACACAATGCAATACTGATTCAACAAATGGGGGGAGAATACCTTTGACATATTTGACCTGATGCCATGAGACTTTATGGGGTCCAGAAGCAATGTTGAGAATTTTCAGTGCAACTCCATCCCAACTGTATAGCATTGTACCGCCACAGCTCTCCCAATTTTGGCACAAGTCCCCGGATGTTAGTAAGGGGGACTTTGCAGGCTCAACAGGGCTGGGTTGCCATTGTTGATTCTGGTGTCTAGGTTGATGCTGGGCAGTCTACCCAGTTTCATTTCTTTCATTGGATTATTAAAAGAACTGAATACGATGGGGAGGATTTTCTGGTCCCTGTGGCGTGTATTCTGGAAGGGGAGGCAGCGCGCCATTGGATTCAACCAGGACCTTCGGATCCCACCTAAGTCTCCGGCATTTTGCGTCGCTCATCTGTCCTGCCGCTGGAGAACCGGTCAAAGGGGGGTCACCTTTTGCAGGTCCAGAAGATCCAGCTGATGGGAAAGGCTGAAAACCCTGACCATGATGATGGGTTGAAAACACTGCATGTTGGGGATTCTAAACAATGGGCATTGAACACTAGAGGTGTGGATTCAGTCATCTGATTGATCATTCAGGCAAATATCAAGTCATCCCATTCCCCTAACCCCGAGGGATCTGACAAATGCAACATGCTTGGCGTATCAGTTATTAATTAAAGATTTCAGTAAATATTTTATCTATCCAGGACTAAACATGTCTGTGGATTGTGGCAAATATGATTTTAAGATAAACATGACAGTTTCTGGACTTTTACAGATGGCTCAGAATGGGGGGGATTTTCAGTATATCTGATGAAACATTGAAGCAAGATGAACATATGGCATTGTCCGAAGCAGCTTAAACAAACAGTCATTATTCAGCATGTTGAAGATGTTTCTTGGCAACATCCATCAAACTCCAGTTCTAACAACTTAAAGCTGCATAAGGATCTTAGATGGAAATCTGCAAAAGAGTCACATTTTTGTCGATAAATCATCCACGCTGACCATAGGCCACATTTTCGTGTCACCGTGTGCACTCTGTAACTTATTAAATCTTGCAAGAGCCAGTTTTGGTCTTGTTGATGATGTGTGCACCAAAGGCAAACCTAATGTAGTTAAAAGTAGCCATGAAGCAATTTATAATATATCTAAATTTGTACAAGGTGGGAGCAGGAGCAGGACATTCAGCTCCTTGAGTCTGCTCCTCGATTTAACGAGAACACAGGTCCACCGCAACACCATCTTCCCGCACTATCCCCATATCCCATATCATTGGGATCTAGAAATCTATCACTCTCTGCTTTGAAAATACTCACTGACTGAATCTCCACTGTCCTCTGGTTGAGAATTCCAAAGATTTACCTCCCACAGATTGAAGAAATTCCTCTTCATCTCAGTCCTAAATGGCCCACCTCTTATTTTGAGACTGTGTCCTTTGGTTCTAGACCCCAACAATGGAAACATCCTTCCTGTCGAGCCCTGTAAGAATTTTGTGCACTTCAATGAGATCACCTCCGTACTGACCCTCGACAGCGTGAGCCTCTCTCCCTCCGTACTGACCCTCGCACGGTAGCATGGTGGTTAGCATAAATGCTTCACAGCTCCAGGGTCCCAGGTTCGATTCCCGGCTGGGTCACTGTCTGTGCGGAGTCTGCACGTCCTCCCCGTGTGTGCGTGGGTTTCCTCCGGGTGCTCCGGTTTCCTCCCACAGTCCAAAGATGTGTGGGATAGGTGGATTGGCCAGGCTAAAATTGCCCATAGTGTCCGAAAAAATAAGGTTAATGGGGGTTGTTGGGTTACTGGTATAGGGTGGATACGTGGGCTTGAGTGGGGTGATCATTGCTCGGCACAGCATCGAGGGCCGAAGGGCCTGTTCTGTGCTGTACTGTTCTAAATTCTTCTAAACTCCAGACAATACAGACCCAATCTCCTCAATCTCTCCACATCTGACAATCCCAGGGATTGGCGGCATGGTAGCACAGCAGTTAGCACTGTTGCTTCACAGCGCCAAGGACTGGTGTTCGATTCACTATCTGTGTGGAATCTGCACATTCCCCCCATGTCTGCATGGGTTTCCTCCAGGTGCTCCGGTTTCCTCCCACAAGTCTCGAAAGACATGCTGGTTAGGTGACTTGGGCATTCTCCCTCGGTGTACCCGAACAAGTGCCGACTCGGGGATTTTCACAGTAACATCATTGCAGTGTTAATGTAAGCCTACTTGACACTAATGAAGATTATTATTATTGATTAGTCTGGTGAACCTTTGTTGCACTCCCTCCGTGGCAAATATATCCACCTTAGGTAAGGAGATCAAACTGCACACAATACTCAGATGTGGTCTCACCAAGGCTCTACACACGTGCAACAAGTCTTCCTTATTCCTGTCCCCAAATCCCTTTGCAATGAAGGCTAACATACCATCTGTCTTTCTAATTGCTTGTTGCACCAGCATGTTAGCTGTCAGTGACTTATGAACAAGAACACCCAGGTCCCTTTGGACATCAACACTTCCCAATGTGTCCCCATTTAATAAATGCTCTGAATTTCTGTTTTTCTACTAAAGTGGATAACTTCACATTTTTCAATATTATATCCCATCTGTCATGCTCTTGCCCACTCATTTAGTCTTATTTAAATCTCCTTGAAGCCTCTTTGCATCCTCCTCACAACTCAGTTATACCAAAGCGCTACAGGAAAGTTGCAAAGGAATAAAACTGGATGACACACCCAGCATCGACCACGGCACTGGAAATGACAACAGCACACCCATCCCAGCTGACCCTGCAAAATCCTCCTTGCTATCATATGGTGGCTTTTGCCAACATTTGGAAAGGTGTGCCACAGACTAATAAAGCAAAAATCTGCCCTAGTCATACTCATGGAAATATACAGTGGGCACAAAGGCATCTTTTTCTGCTCTAAAACTCGATGACTCTACCATCCACCCAACCACCCATCAACGTCCCTGGGTATATCCCGGCAGAGGTGGCGGCACAGTAGAATCCATTTGGGAAAAAGTTGCCATGGGAGTCTTCAGAATTGACTCTGGACCCCATGAAGTCTCATGGCATCAAGTTAAAGACAGGCAAAGAAATCTTCTGCTGACCACCTATTGTCCTCTTCTGGGCTTCCTTTTTTAGCACCATGTTGGAGATACTCCATTTGGAGTTACTCCCATGTCCGCTGGTAGCCATATTTGGGGTTTTGGAATCACCGGCACTTCACTCCAGGGTAGAGGCAGACTTTGTCGCCTTTGCCTGACTGATAGACCGGAGGCGATACTGCTTGGTTGGAAGTCTCCTGTTCTGCCCAGTGCCTCTGGCTTGTTAGGGGACTCAATGTCCTTCTTGCACTTTGAGAAAATTAAGTTCACCATCAGGGGTTCAATGGAGAGACTCTTCCTGAGATGACAACCAGTCATTTCCTTGGGGCTGCGATGAACGAGCAATAAGAATCTAGAGAGTATGATCATTTTTATTTGAATTTGTTTATTGTCACGTGTACTGAGATACAATGAAAAATATTTTTCTGCATGCAGCTCAAACAGATGGTTTAGTACATGAAAATAAAATAAAATACATAATAGGGCAACACAAGGTCCACAATGTAAATACCTAGACACCGGCATCGGGTGAAGCATACAGATGTGTAGTATGAATCAGGTCAGTCCATCAGAGGGTCGTTTAGGCATCTGGTGACTGCGGGGAAGAAGGTGTTTTTGAATTTGTTCATGCGTGTTCTCAGACTTTGTTCTCCTGCCCGATGGAAGAAGTTGGAAGAGTGAGTAAGCCGGGTGGGAGGGGTCTTTGATTATGCTGCCCAATTTCCCAAGGCAGCGGAAGTTGTAGATAGAGTCAGTGGATGGGAGGTGGGTTTGTGTGATGGACTAGGCGGTGTTCACGACTTTCTGAAGTTTCTTACGGTCCTGGGCCGGGCAGTTGCCATACAAGGTGTGATGCAACAAGATAGGATGCTTTCTATGGTGCATCTGTAAAAGTTGGTGAGAGTCAGTGTGGACATGCCGAATTTCCTTAGCTTCCTGAGGAAGTATAGGCGCTGTTGTGCTGGTGGACAGGATGGTGAAGAAGGCATTCAGCATGCTAGGTTTTATTGGTCAGAATATTGAATACAGGGCTGGGATTCTCCACTACCCGGCGGGGCGGGGGATCCCGGCGTAATGAAGTGGCGTGAACCACTCCAGCGTCGGGCTGCCTCAAAGGTGCAGAGGTCTCCGCACCTTTAGGGGCCAAGCCCTAACATTGAGGGGCTAGGCCCGCGCCGGAGTGGTTGACGCTCCGCTGGCTGGCGGGAATGGCCTTTGGCGCAACGCCAGCCGGGGCCGAAGGGACTTCGCCAGCCAGCAGAAGTCCGGGCATGCGCCGGAGCGCCAGCGGCTGCTGACGTCATCCCCGCGCAGGGGAGGGGGTCACTTCCGCCTCCGCCATGGTGAAGACTATGGCGAAGGCGGAAGGAAAAGATGGCCCCACGACACAAGTCCGCCCGCCGATCGGTGGGCCCCGATCGCGGGCCAGGCCACCGTGGGGGCACCCCCCGGGGTCAGATCGCCCCGCACCCCCCACAGGACCCCGGAGCCCGCCCGCGCCGCCTGGTCCCGCCGGTAAGGTAGGTGGTTTGATCCACGCCGGCGGGAGAGGCATGACAGCGGCGGGACTTCGGCCCATCGCCGGCCGGAGAATCACCGGGGGGGGGGGGGGGGGGGGGGGCCCGCCGACTGACCCGGCGCGATTCCCGCCCCCGCCGAATCTCTGGTGCCGGAGACTTCGGGACACGGCGGGGGCGGGATTGACGCCGGCCCCCGTCGATTCTCCGACCCGGCGGGGGGGTCGGAGAATCCCGTCCCAGGAGTTGGGATGTCTTGATGAAGTTGTAGAACGCATTAGTAAGACCACACATGGAATACTGCATTCAGTTCTGGTCACCGTATTATAGGATAGATATTAGAACTAGAAACACTGCAGAAGAGATTTAAGAAGATGCTACCAGGACTTGATGGTCTGAGTTATAAGGAGCTGGATAGGCTGGGACTTTTTTCCTTCTAGCGTAGAAATGATCTTATGGAGGTCTATAAAATAATGAGGAGCATAGATAAGGTAGATAGTCAACATCTTTTCCCAAAGGTAGAGGGGTCTAGAACTAGAGAGCATAAGTTTACGGTGAGAGGGAAGAGATATAAAAGAGAGCAGAGGGGAAATTGTTTCACACAGTGGGTGGTGAACATCTGGAACGAGCTGCCAGAGGCAGTGGTGGAGCCGGGCATAATGTTTTCCTTTAAAAAGCAGTTAGACAGTTACATGGGCAGGGTGGATATAGAGGGATATGGGCCAAATGTGGGCAAGTGGGACTAGCTTAGTGATAGAAACTGGGTGGTATGGACAAACTGGGCCAAAGGGCCTGTTTCCATGCTATAAACATCTATGACTCTATTACTATAAGTATATAAAGCTCCCTCCCACCACCTTTAATGGCATTTCCCCCTTATCAAACCAAATCTATGAATTGCATTTTAAAGGAAGTATTGATTCATTGCTATAATTAGAATCATTGGCTTGTGAAAACAACAGCACATACAAAATTGAAGGATGGTTCCTTCAACAACAGTGTTAGGGCTGAAAGGGATGATAACTCTAGCCCCAAATATAGACTGCCCTAGATTGGGAGCACTCCCTCAACGGTTTATCAGGTTTGTTTCGAATCACTAGCTTTCGGAGCACAGCTCCTTCCTCAGGTGAATGAAGAGGTGGGTTTCACACATATATAGACAGATTCGATGATGCAAGATGATACTTTGAATGCGAGCCTTTGCAGCTAATTAAGTCTTTACAGGTCCAGACCGTGCGAATGGAGAGAGGGATAATCACAGGTTAAAGAGGTGTGAATTGTCTCACGCCAGGACAGTTCACAACATCAATCCAAGGTCCTGGTTGAGGCCGTACTCATGTGTGCGGAACTCGGCTATCAGTTTCTGCTCAGCGATTCTGCGTTGTTGCATCCTGAAGGCCACTCTGGAGAATGCTTACCCAAAGATCACAGGTTGAATGCCCTCAACTGCTGAAGTGCTCCCCGACTGGAAGGGAACATTCCTGCCTGCCGATTGTCGTGCAATGTCCGTTCATCGGGCTGCGACAACGGATGAATGGGCATCGCAGTGTTGTGCCGCTGGCCCCCGCAGAGGAGGCGCCAGAACACTTCAGCACTTCAGGCCCCAGCCCCCCACTCTGCCCTTGGTGCATCTGGTGGGCGGACAGAACGGGGCGGCACAACATCACTTGGGATACCCGAGCAGCAGCCGGGCCCATCCAAGCCCGGTTGTCCCAGAAGACGCCTGCCAATGGGGACCCAGGTCGCAGGGCGGGAATCACAACAAGTCACCTCCACTCCTGCTCTCCCATCTGGGGAACAACCAAGACATTGCGTTAGGGCCCCTAAGGCCAGAAAGTTAGAGATTATGTTGGAACGGGTGCAGGGCACAGTTTAGTTATAGGGGCTAAAGCAGAAATCTGTATCTATTTGTTCACATTAAACACCTGTTCACACTGTTACAACCTGTCTCGGTGCTCTGTCAGATAGCTGTAAGGGGTGGGCTGGTCTGCGCTGGCCAGCGAGGGGGGGAAATTGGCGGACATTGTGGGTGGCCTGGGCTCTCCCCCCCCATCCCCTCCCCCAACCCCCCCCCCCCTCCCCCCCCCCTCCCCCCCTCCCCCCACTGTCCCCGCCACCGACACCCCAGGGATTCAATGGGACCTTGTGATGGAATGGCCAGCTCGCATGCAGGGGTCACCCGGTGAAACGTGCACCTATGGGCAGGAGTCAGACATTGTCAAATGATGTGGAGCACCAGAGCTCATCACAGAGCGGGTTGTCATCATTCTCCATCCCCATGGACCAGACTCGCTGTTACTGTCAACCCAGGGCTCCCACCCTGTAGTGTGGCAGGTATGTATCTCAGAGAGGGTTGCAGGCGAGGGGTTGGTGGGGGGTGGGAAGGTGTGTGGGGGTGGGATGCAATGTTTGCGCCCCTAGCATGTCCCCTCCCCACCCTCCCCGGTTGGTGAAGCTGGAGGCAATCAGAGCATCCCATGCACGTTGGCCTTGGTGCGCACGTTGTTTGGCCTCCCATGCCTGCCTTGGCTCCATGTTCTGCCCACCCTCCCCCTCCCCCTTCATCCACCTCATCGGATGAGGACTGAAGACCCTTCTCCTCCTCCAGCACATCGCCCCTCTGCTGTGTGATGTTGTGGAGGATGCAGAAGACCGCTACAATGCGGGCGACCCTCTCAATATCATACTGGAGGGTCCCTCCAGAGCGGTCCAGGCCCCTAACCCGCATCTTCAGGAGGCCGAAGCACCGCTCGATCACTCTCCTGGTTGCTGGATGGACATCATTGTTGTGGTTCTCGGTGTCGGTCTGTGGCCTCCGGGTAGGTATCATGAGCCAGGACCACAGTGGATACCCCTGTCGGCCAGGAGCCAACCGCCAACCGGTGAGAGGGACGGGACGGGACGGGGGGCTTGAACATTTCAGGAATTGTTGAGTGTATCAGGATGAACGGGTTGTGCATACCACCTGGATATCGGGCACAAACGTGCATGATGTGCATCTGATAGTCACATATGAGCTCCAAGTTCATCGGGTGGAATCCCTTTTGGTTTATGTAGAGCGGCCTGTCATCTGCAGGTGCTCGTAGTGGGACATGCATCCCGTAGATCACCCCCTGGACCCAGGGCATCCATCGATGGCGGTAAACCCTCTATCCGGGCATCCTGGTGGGCTCGGTGCACATTGAAGTGGATGTATTGAGCCGCCTGGGCATACATGACCTCCGTGACAGCACGGATGCACCTGTGCACCGAGGTCTGGGAGATTCTGGACAGGTCACCATTTGGCTACTGGAAGGACCGCGTCGCGTAAATCGTTCAGTGCGACCGTCACCTTGACTGCCACCGGGAGTGGATGTTCTCCCCCATAACCCCTGGTGCCAGGTGTGCCATGATCTTGCAGATATATCGTACTGTCTCCTCCTCAGCAGGAATCTTCAACAGCACGCCCAGCCTGGTAGGTCCTCAAATGACAAGCGCTGCCGGTACACGTGTGGACTCATGCTGTGCCTCCTCCTCCTCCTCGCCCTATTGGGCAGCTCGCTCTCCATCCTGGCTGCTTCCTGTTCCTCTGTGGCACGCTCTACTGCTGCACACTATGCGGCTGCAGCTTCCTCCTCCTTGGGCAGTGCCCGCTCGTAAGTCACACAGCATCCCCAAGGGCTGTCAGCGACTAGCAGGAAGGCCACCATTGCTGGTTGAATTCCAATATCCATTGTCTGCAGGGGGTGAATGGTCGACATGTTAGCATGGTGCGTACCTGCCCCCCCTCCCCCCGTGCCTAACCAAGTCCATCGGGCTACGTGGTGGCCCCTGGTTGGTACTGCGGGCTCTGCCCCCGCATGCACCCCCCCAATCTCCTTACCCTTAGCCCCATCATTGCCTGGCACCATGGGGACTCTGGCACTGGTGTCCATCCCTGGGGTACCAGGGGTACCGTTGGCTGACACTGACCTTGCCAGCGGTACACTCCACTCTGTGGCCCCCTCCTGGCACTCTTGTGGGGGCCACTGTGAGCAGTCTGATGCTCTGCCAGCAGTTGGCAGCCAGGTGGGGAGGTGGTATGGTGGTGGGTTGAGTGTGGGGATGGGGGGGAGGGTGGGTGCACCCATATGACCAATGTCACTCTGCAGAAGCAGGGTCCAAGGTGGGTGGTCAGTGGAGTGTGCAGCAAGATGGCTGCCTTGCAGGCCGTGGCAATGGCAGTTCGTGGTAGGACACCGGCCTACTCCTGTGGGGTGGGTCACCCTGATCTTGACCTGTTCTCCCATCAACCCCCCCCCCCCCCCCCCCCCCCGGTCCCCTGGCCCCAGACAGCCTGGTAAGTGACCGGCCCGGCAGCCTCTCCGTGTCCTACCTCCTCCTCTCTCTCTCATCAGCCACGACGTCCGTCTCACGACTTTTGAAGGCACAAGTGAACCGCGCCATCGGGAACTCGGCTCCTTGTAGGCGGAGAATCGCGGAGGCCCCGGTAAAAACCGGGTCAGGCACGGTAATGACATGCAAACGGTGTTTACTGTATGTGCGCTCCAGTACGCATGGACGCCACTGTCGAGGTGACGGAGAATTGCGATTTGGCGTCAAAACGGCACCTGCCATGATTTTGGCATTGAAACCTATTCTCCGCCCAATTGCATTTCGCGATTTCAGCGTCAGCCAATGGAGAATCCCGCCCCTAGTTTTTAAAGTCTGCTTTTCTAATCTGCTGAGGTAAGTTCTAAAAACATATTTTTAATAGATAAGGAAGAACAATACCATCGTAAATGCTTCTACAGTTTCTTTAAAAATGAATTTCAAGCTTTTTTCCTTATCTTTCCTTCGTGTTGGTGTTAATTTGTGCATGGCACAGATGAGGTCTCTTTAACACCTGTTGGAACAAAACTGTCGGCTAGTTTATCAACTTTCTCAATTCTAAAACAAGATGTCCCAAGTACATATAAATTCTACCTATTTATTCATGTGTTTCCTTCACTGGACAACTACTAATAAAGAAAGTACCTCACCAGGTGGTACCTCACTAATAGAAAAGGTTGGTTTGGTAACTGGAAGTAATAGTTACATTATAGGAGAAAGGAATGAGATAACACAGTCATTAATCTAATCATCAAAGGAAACTGTTAAAAAATGAAATGAATGTTGAACTCAATGCAGAATGAATCACCAGAAGTTTTGTGCAGAACAAAATGATTTTAGTTAGACACTTTGAGTTCAGATAATAGAAGTTTTGTTGGAAAAAGCCAAATTAATTATATTCTAAAGCACTGGGATGTAACTTGCTGACCTGTTTTTATTCAAATTCTTTTCATGACTGTGAATGGTGAACAGAGTAGATCATGGCCAGGATTTATACATATATATTATATATAAGAGTATGAAAAGGACAGCTTAGCATGTAAGTGTTGTATTATTTTGTGGTTGTGCTGGAATTATGATAATTTAATACAAAGGTCTTCAGCTGCTCTTACACCGGTGCTTGCAGCTAGACAGGAGTAACCTCTGGTGCCCTTCCCCCACGCTGCATATCACCACCGGTGCACAGGCTATTTGGCAATATGTGAATGAATGCACATATTACATCTTCCCCAGTTTTAGTTAGGACAGTGTGTAACTGCATGCAAAGAATAGTACCGAGATGGCAGTAAAAAACAATGGAGGATTTGAATATACAGAGCATGAACTTGAGTTAAAAATAGGCACAAAGCTCTTTTCAAAACAAGGACATATATTTAAGTTGGTATATTTAAACTCGGCGTTTAGCCTGCTCATCCGCCCGAAGCGTGTATTCACACAAGTTGCCCACCCCTGGGAGGCAGCCGAGTGATTGTCCGCATGGCGGATGGCACCAGGCCAGTCCAGGGTGGGCAAGGTGGCTGCAGGGCCTGTTTCATCATTGGCAGAAAGGGCCTCATTCTCATCTGGTCTATGAGGCACCGACTGCAGACTCAGTGTGTCAGCCTCTGGAACAGAAGGGAGGTCGTTTGAGGTACTTGAAGCAGATGACCATACTTGGCGCCATCTGAGGAAACCATGTAGCTGTCATAAACAAAGACAGAAAATACTGGACAATCTCAGCAGGTCTGACAGCTTCTGTGGAGAGAGAAGGGAGCTGACGTTCCGAGTCTGGGTGACTCTTTATCATGCAACTGTCAGGTTGGGGAGCATGGCTGCGCACAGCAGCCAGTTTGTCAAAACTGCACGTAGTTTGCATTCTGACTGTCTAGCCTGGCTCCGTAGTCTGCAGTTTGCAAACGTTGCAGTCATAGTAGCTCTTTCCTCTTTGCTGTCATTGCATAAGGGCTTTCTTCATATTTGTTTCCACTTCAGGCTGCAGCAGGGTTTAGGTAACAGGATATGGTCCTTCTGCATCTGGAGAACATTCCCTGTGCTAGTGAGGGCAGACTTTACCGTGGCAGATTGAGCAGACTAAGCCATGCAGCATAACAGTCTGAGTTGTCGTAGAGGCATTTTTCGAGGAGGTGCTTTGCTGAATGTACTGCACACTCTGCCAAACCATTTAATTGTGGACAAAAGGGGTTGCTTGTAACATGTTCAAAGTCCCATGTGTGTGCCAAGTTCTTCAACTCCCTGCACACAAACTGGCTGCCATTGTTCATCATTAGCTGTTCTGGAATGCCATGCATGGCAAAGTGTTTCTTCAGCTTCCAGATTGCTGTGGTGCTCTCCATGTCAGGTAAGTAATCAACTGCATACCAGCCTGGGAATGAATCAACAAGAACCAGATGATGTTTCCCATTCCAGTCAAATAGATCTGCTTTGGTGAATGATCATGGAAGGTCTGGAATCTCATGACGGTGCAATTTGTTCTTTGATTTGGTGAACGCATTGTATGGTGCACACCTGGACATCTCCCTCACTATGTCGCCATACATTGAGGGGCAGTACATTGTTTCTTTCGCTTTGTCACTTCATAGTGCTTTTGGTGGAGTTGCTGGATGTAATATTTCTGCAGAGAGATTACAAACCTCTGACCACACAGCATCAGTACATTCATATCAGTTCATAGGTTGTATGTGATGTTCATCCCAGTTATAATAAAACAAAAAGGCCCTCTGGTCCTCATCCCTCACACCCAACCAACACCTTTAAAAGCTGGCCTGACTCCATGAAAATTGCAGAGGACAACAGTATATATACCTCCACAATGAAGCCGGGCAGGTTGCAAGTGTAGGGTGTGGGCTGGTGACCCAAACCAGCCTGCACCCTTAAGTCACCCTGTTAAAAATTGGAAGCCCTGAGAATGAGGTCGGGAATCCTGGAATCGGCCATTGCCGTTATTTTCATACCTCTATGGAGTTCGTCCAACTCCATGAAAATTTAGGCCAACATTTCAGATCAATTACCTTTGATCAGTGTTGGAACCAACAATTCTACGGACACGTGCTTGTAGGATTAGAATAGCGGTTTTAATATACTTACAACAGAGCCAGCCTGTTAGCCGTTGAACTTTCGGTGAACTGGCTGGCTGACCCTGTGGCACGGATCTTTATACAGCAGCTCTAGGGGGAGGAGTCCTGGGCGGAGCCAAGGGAGGAGCCCAGTACAAACTCTCGAGTACTCCCAGAGCTACTCCCCTGGTGGTCAGGTAGTGCAACTGCACTTACAATATTGATACATATATATACAGATTATAATACTGTGTGAATCTCATTCACCACAATCAGCAATTATACAGAGGCAGGGGAAGGAATGTCTGTGGCTTGTCACTGTCGCTGGGTTTAATTTGCTGAAACTCCCTCCCTAGCAGCAGTGTGGGTGTTCCATTTACCACGTGGACGACAGCGGTTCAAGGGCATTTAGGGTTGGGTAATAAATAGCCTAGCCAGAGAAGCTCACATCCCTTTAATTGGTAAAAAAGAGTGGAAGGTATGAAAGATTAAATGACAAAACGGAAAATGATGCAAAGCAAAAGCTAATGATGGTAAAAAAAACCAAAAGGTGGATCTTGAGGGATGTAAATAGAACAAGCAGAATCAATCCATGTGCGCAATATATGTTCATTATGCAGGCATACTTCACATTCTGGGCAAAGGAGGCAGAAATGGTATAATTTTGGGGGAGTTGCTATCAGCCTGCTGGTCTCACCTACATTGATGTCAGAACAGACGAGAAATGGAGGGGAGAAGAATCCACTCACTGCCCTTTGGGTTTTGTCATTGCTTAAAAATGAGCAATTGTTGGAATGAACCTTGCCACACATTCCAACCCTGCCATCTTCTCCAGCGTATGTCCCCCGGAGTCCTGGTCCCTATTTTTTATTCTTTTACGGGATATGGGCATCACTGGCTGTGCCAGCATTCATTGTCCATCCCTAGTCGCACTTCAGAAGGTGGTGGTGGATGTAAATGTAAATAAATGTAAACAAGGAAGTGGAGAGTGCCATGAATGGAACCTAAGACAGACATTCTGGAGGAGATAATGTGGGCATTAGAGGAAAGGCCATTGCTGGAGACATTCCAGTTGGTTAGGGACCACATGGCCACAGCCATAGAGAATGTCATTGTAGACATAATCCATGGGTTGCCTCTAATGAATCAATCACCATGAGCCTTTGAAATTTCGGTGTAGTTCTTATATTGGTAACTATTCCGCATGTTAATCAAATACAATTTGAGCAACCCTTATTTGTAATGCTTGGGGCTGAGATTGTCTTGGCTTTAGGAATGATTTGAATATTGGAATACATGTACAGGTATAGTTGTGAAACATCACATAGTGAGCAGATCTCAGTTGAGCACAATGTTACTTTTTATTAGAAACATGATTTTGGCGCTCGAAAAAATGTCTGCATTACAGAGCTTTTCAAATTTAGAATAATGGGTGCTCAACATATATTGAATGAAATGATTCATAATGATTCACACAAAGTTGCCGGATTATCAATTTTTTTTGGATTCTTTCCTGCCCTATTTATATAGATCTGCATGAAGGACAGAATGCAAAAACAATGCTGTTCCCTCTATGCACCCTGACACAGTCAGAAATGTTATTAAAATATCCTAAAAGACTATTAATCATGTTTTGCTCTGATCGCCAAATCAGTGGAATAATCAATTTAATTCATTTATGTCGAAATGAGGTTTTGTTTATACAGGGAATTGTAGATTTATGAAGCTCAACCTTGGGTCTACGGTTCAATCAGTAATTATAGCCTGAGGAAATATGACATCACCTACTTAAACAATGAAGATTCTGTGCTGCCTGTGGTTTGAGTTGTGGTAAAATACATAGCCCTGACATATTGAACTGTGTACATCACACCAATGTACTTTGTATTAGAAAGCAAAGTTGACACAGAGGTCCTCAAACTGTTTCTGGCTTGGTAATTATAAAGCAAATCACAACATAAGTTTTTCATATTCCCACAGACACTCAGAGCCATCGTCAAAGTGATAGAACTACAGTCAATCCTCAAAATGAGGCACTGATTTGCACTGAGCAGGTGGTTGCTTCACTAGCTTGATGACATGGATGAGTGACAGGTTCCAGACATTGTTTTACTTTGACTATGTTGTGAGGAACCTGAGATCAAGATGAGAGTTGACCTTTTGCCATTCAAAATGTGCTTGTCTACCTGTTAGTGACCAATTTTAAAAATAAATTTAGAGTGCCCAATTAATTTTTTCCAATTAAAGGGCAATTTAGCATATTCAATCCACCTACCCTGCACATCTTTGGGTTGTGGGGGCAAAACCCACGCAAACACGGGGAGAATGTGCAAACTCCACACAGACAGTGACCCAGAGCCGGGATCGAACCTGGGATCTCGGCGCCGTGAGGCAGCAATGCTACTCACTGCGCCACCGTGCTGCCCGTTAGCGACCAATTTCTTTTTTAAAAGTTCATTTCCAGGGTGTGGGCCTTAATGGCTAGGCCGGAATTTGTTACCCATCCCTAGTTGCCCTTCAGAAGGTGGTGGTGAGTAACCTTCTTGAATCGCAGCAGTCCCTGAGGTGTAGGTGCACCCACAATGCTGATAGGGAGGGAATTCCATGATTTTGACCCAGCGACATTGAAGGAACGGTGATATATTTCCAAGTCAGAATGGTGAGTGACTTGACGCGGAACCTCCAGGTGGTGGGGTGTAGCCATCTAAGATGGCCACCTGCAAAGGACCATGGGAACTATGGCCACGCAGGACTCAGACAGATACACAGCCTCTGTCTATCTAAAACACAGGTAACCAGACCTGACCGAAACCCCTGTCCGTTTACATTTCAATGGCCCATTTTCCCAGGACAATAGAACTCCAACCAAGCAACCGGAATAGCCTCAGACTAATCGGCGCCACTTCCTTGCTCAGAAAGCACAACTGCCAAGGTCAATGACCGCTCAGGACCCGCCCAGCTACCAAGGCACCCGCCCCTTTATTGGCTGAAATCAAAGAGAGTGATCAGAGCCCTGTCGGACTATTGGGTCCAAGGTTAAGGACCACTCCAAAGAGCGCGAAATCCCAGGGGGTAAAAGAGAGCGCATCCATGTGTTCTGTCTCTCTTGGATCCGCCCTGTGCCTACCCAATTGCAGCAGGAACAGCGAGCTAAGTTCAAGGCCAACGATCGCTACCTAACGGTTGTGCTCAGCAGAGACAGAGCCACTTTCTTCGAATCAGCCAAGTGAAATCCAGAAAAAGGCCTTTATATTTGCACAGTGCCGGTCACCCTGAAGTTAAGTATAGGTTATTGTAGCTGATAGGTGTAGTTTAACTCTTAGTAGATATTGTGTTTGAATGTCGAGGTAACTCTTGTGTATGTAAATAAACCATCTTTTGAACTAACTAACTGGATGTGTTGTCATTTGATCGATATAAGGGAAAGGCATGTGGTTCACCAAGATAAATAAATAGAGCAACAGGGGTTCCCAGGTATCTGATGCATTTGTCTTTCTAGATGGTAGTGGTTGTGGGTTTGGAAGGTGTTGTCTAAAGAACCTTGGTGAATTACTGCAATGCATCTTGATGATGGTACACACAGTTGCCACTGTTCGTTGGTGATGCAGAGATTGAATGTTTGTGGAAAGGGTAGCAATCAACAGGGCTGCTTTTATCCTGGATCCTGCTTTTATCAAGCTACTTGAGTGTTATTGGTGCTGCACTCATCCAGGCAAGTGGAACGTATTCCATTACACTTCTGATTTGTGCTTTGTAGATGGCAGACAGGTTTTGGGGAGACTGGAGGTGAGTTACTAGCTGCAGGATTCCTAGCTTTTGACTTGCTCTGGTAGCCTTAGTATTTATGTAGATGGTCCAGTTCAGTTATGGTGAATGGTTACCCCATGATGTTGATGGTGGGGGATTCAGTGATGGTAATGCCATTGAATGGCATGGGGCAACAGTTAGATCCTCTCTTGTTGGAGATGGTCATAGCCTGGCACTTATGTGGCACTTGTGTGGCACTTGCCCAGGTCTTGCTCCATTTGGACATAAGAACATAAGAACATAAGAACTAGGAGCAGGAGTAGGCCATCTGGCCCCTCGAGCCTGCTCCGCCATTCAATTAGATCATGGCTGATCTTTTGTGGACTCAGCTCCACTTTCCGGCCCGAACACCATAACCCTTAATCCCTTTATTCTTCAAAAAACTATCTATCTTTACCTTAAAAACATGTAATGAAGGAGCCTCAACTGCTTCACTGGGCAAGGAATTCCATAGATTCACAACCCTTTGGGTGAAGAAGTTCCTCCTAAACTCAGTCCTAAATCTACTTCCCCTTATTTTGAGGCTATGCCCCCTAGTTCTGCTGTCACCCGCCAGTGGAAACAACCTGCCCGCATCTATCCTATCTATTCCCTTCATAATTTTAAATGTTTCTATAAGATCCCCCCTCATCCTTCTAAATTCCAACGAGTACAGTCCCAGTCTACTCAACCTCTCCTCATAATCCAACCCCTTCAGCTCTGGGATTAACCTAGTGAATCTCCTCTGCACACCCTCCAGCGCCAGTACGTCCTTTCTCAAGTAAGGAGACCAAAATTGAACACAATACTCCAGGTGTGGCCGCACTAACACCTTATACAATTGCAACATAACCTCCCTAGTCTTAAACTCCATCCCTCTAGCAATGAAGGACAAAATTCCATTTGCCTTCTTAATCACCTGTTGCACTTGTAAACCAACCTTCTGTGACTCATGCACTAGCATGAACAGCGGCATGCTTTAATATTTTATTGTTTAAATAATAATCCCGTTTGCTGTTATTCCTACCAAAATGGATAACCTCACATTTGTCAACATTGTATTCCATCTGCCAGACCCGAGGAATTTTTGAGGACATTACCAGTGCAGTAGATAACGGGGAGCTGATGGATGTGGTATATCTGGATTTCCAGAAAGCCTTTGACAAGGTGCCACACAAAAGGTTGCTGCATAAGATAAAGATGCATGGCATTAAGGGTAAAGTAGTAGCATGGATAGAGGATTGGTTAATTAATAGAAAGCAAAGAGTTGGGATAAATGGGTGTTTCTCTGGTTGGCAATCAGTAGCTAGTGGTGTCCCTCAGGGATCCGTGTTGGGCCCACAATTGTTCACAATTTACATTGATGATTTGGAGTTGGGGACCAAGGGCAATGTGTCCAAGTTTGCAGATGACACTAAGATGAGTGGTAAAGCGAAAAGTGCAGAGGATACTGGAAGTCCGCAGAGGGATTTGGATAGGTTAAGTGAATGGGCTCGGGTCTGGCAGATGGAATACAATGTTGACAAATGTGAGGTTATCCATTTTGGTAGGAATAACAGCAAACGGGATTATTATTTAAACGATAAAATATTAAAGCATGCCGCTGTTCAGAGAGACTTGGGTGTGCTAGTGCATGAGTCACAGAAGGTTGGTTTACAAGTGACAACACCTTAAAAACATGTAATGAAGGAGCCTCAACTGCTTCACTGGGCAAGGAATTCCATAGATTCACAACCCTTTGGGTGAAGAAGTTCCTCCTAAACTCAGTCCTAAATCTACTTCCCCTTATTTTGAGGCTATGCCCCCTAGTTCTGCTGTCACCCGCCAGTGGAAACAACCTGCCCGCATCTATCCTATCTATTCCCTTCATAATTTTAAATGTTCCACTAAATTAGTTAGGCATGACCTGCCTTTAACGAACCCATGCTGCGTCTGCCCAATGGGACAATTTCTATCCAGATGCCTCGCAATTTCTTCCTTGATGATAGATTCCAGCATCTTCCCTACTACCGAAGTTAAACTCACTGGCCTATAATTTCCTGCTTTCTGCCTACCTCCTTTTTTAAACAGTGGCGTCACGTTTGCTAATTTCCAATCCACCGGGACCACCCCAGAGTCTAGTGAATTTCGGTAAATTATCACTAGTGCATCTGCAATTTCCCTAGCCATCTCTTTTAGCACTCTGGGATGCATTCCATCAGGGCCAGGAGACTTGTCTACCTTTAGCCCCATTAGCTTGCCCATCACTCCCTCCTTAGTGATAACAATCCTCTCAAGGTCCTCACCTGTCATAGCCTCATTTCTATCAGTCGCTGGCATGTTATTTGTGTCTTCCACTGTGAAGACCGACCCAAAAAACCTGTTCAGTTCCTCAGCCATTTCCTCATTTCCCATTATTAAAACTCCCTTCTCATCCTCTAAAGGACCAATATTTACCTTAGCCACTCTTTTTTGTCTTATATATTTGTAAAAACTTTTACTGTCTGTTTTTATATTCTGAGCAAGTTTACTCTCATACTCTATCTTACTCTTCTTTATAGCTTTTTTAGTAGCTTTCTGTTGCCCCCTAAAGATTTCCCAGTCCTCTAATCTCCCAGCAATCTTTGCCACTTTATATGCTTTTTCCTTCAATTTGATACTCTCCCTTATTTCCTTAGATATCCACGGTCGATTTTCCCTCTTTCTTCCGTCCTTCCTTTTTGTTGGTTTAAACCTTTGCTGAGCACTGTGAAAAATCGCTTGGAAGGTTCTCCACTGTTCCTCAACTGTTCCACCATAAAGTCTTAGCTCCCAGTCTACCTTAGCTAGTTCTTCTCTCATCCCCTTGTAATCTCCTTTGTTTAAACACAAAACACTAGTATTTGATTTTACTTTCTCACCCTCCATCTGTATTTTAAATTCCACCATATTGTGATCGCTCCTTCCGAGAGGATCCCTAACTATGAGATCATGAATCAATCCTGTCTCATTACACAGGACAAGATCTAGGACCGCTTGTTCCCTCGTAGGTTCCATTACATACTGTTCTAGGAAACTATCGCGGATACATTCTATAAACTCCTCCTCACGGTTGCCTTGACCGACCTGGTTAAACCAATCGACATGTAGATTAAAATCCCCCATGATAACTGCTGTACCATTTCTACATGCATCAGTTATTTCTTTGTTTATTGCCTGCCCCACCATCTCGTTACTATTTGGTGGCCGATAGACTACTCCTATCAGTGACTTTTTCGCCTTACTATTCCTGATTTCCACCCAAATGGATTCAACCTTATCCTCCATAGCACCGATGTCATCCCTTACTATTGCCCGGATGTCATCCTTAAATAACAGAGCAACACCACCTCCCTTACCATCCACTCTGTCCTTCCGAATAGTTTGATACCCTCGGATATTTAACTCCCAGTCGTGACCATCCTTTAACCATGTTTCAGTAATGGCCACTAAATCATAGTCATTTACGATGATTTGTGCCACCAACTCATTTACTTTATTCCGAATACTACGAGCATTCAGGTAAAGTACACTTATGTTGGTTTTTTTACCTCTGTTTTGAATCTTAACATCTCCAGTTTTATTCCTTTTGTTATTACTGGGCCTATTCACTGTGCTCCCCTCAGTCACTGTACCTTGTACTGTCGCCCTTATGGATTTCTGACTATGTCTTCTCTGCCTTGCACTTTTCCCCTTACTTCCTTTTGTTTCTGTCCCTGTTTTACTACCTTCCAACTTCCAGCATTGGTTCCCATCCCCCTGCCACATTAGTTTAAACCCTCCCCAACAGCTCTAGAAAACACGGCCTGCCTCAGTGTCTGAGGAACCGGAAATTGTGCTGAATATTATGCAGTCATCAATGAACACCCCACATCTGACCTTAATTTGGATGGAAGGTCACTGATGAAGCTGCTGAAAATGGTTGGGCCCAGGACACGACCTGAGGAACTTCTGCAGTGGTGTTGTGGTCCTGAGATGATTGACCTCCAACTACCACAATCATCTTTCGTTGTGCCAGGCATGAATCCAATCAGTGGAGAGTTTCCCCCGATTCCCATTGACTCCAGTTTTGCTAGCGCCCTTTGGTGCTATATTCAAAGCTGCCTTGATGTCAAGGGCAGTCACTCTCACCTCATCTCACCTTTTGCACTGAGTGCTGAATTTGGGTGCATTTGAGTGCTATAGTGAGAGTTTGGTGACTGAGGGAGTTAGGTGAGGAGGGAGTAAGGTGCTCCTTTCATTTCATTTCCTACATTTCCTCGAAGAGCGTGAAGGGAGCCGGGAGTTTACGAAGAGTACAGCTAACTGGGAGCAGAGTCAGAGGGCGGAGTTCCTGTTGGTCCACAGTGCAGCTGTATTCTGTAATGGAGATGGAGGCGAGGGCAGTTGCATGCTCCTCCTGTAGGATGTGGGTGGTGAGGAATACCACTGGTGTCCTCGCTGACTATACCTGCGGGAAGTGCACCCAACTCCAGCTCCTCAGAGACCGTGTTAGGGAACTGGAGCTGGAGCTGGATGAACTTCGGATCATCCGGGAGGCAGAGGGGGTAATAGAGAAGAGTGACACGGAGGTAGCCACACCCAAGGTACAGGACAAGAGTAGCTGGGTTCCAGTCAGGGAAAAGAAAAAAACACGCAGACAGTGTAGGGACCCCTCGTGGCCGTTCCCCTTCAAAACAAGTATACCGTTTTGGATGCTATTGGGGAGGATGACCTACCAGGAGAAGGCTCTAGCAGCCAGGTCTCTGGTACTGAGTCTGGCTCTGGGGCTCAAAAGGAATGGGGGAGAATAGAAAAGCAATAGTGATAGGAGACTCAGTGGTTAGGAGAATAGATAGGAGATTCTGTGGTCGCGAGCGAGACTCCCGGAAGGTATGTTGCCTCCCGGGTGCCAGGGCCAGGGATGTCTCAGATTGTGTCCTCAGGTTCCTGAAGGGGAAGGGTGAGCAGCCAGAAGTCATGGTGCACATTGGTACCAATGACGTAGGTAGGAAAAGGGGTGTGGATGCAATAAACGAGTTTAGGGAGTTAGGCTGGAATTTAAAAGCCAGGAAAGACAGAGTTGTCATCTCTGGTTTGTTGCCGGTGCCATGTGATAGCGAGGCTAGGAATAGGGAGAGAGTGCAGTTGAACACGTGACTGCAGGAATGGTGTAGGAGGGAGGGCTTCAGGTATTTGGATAATTGGAGCACTTTCTGGGGAAGGTGGGACCTGTACAAGCAGGACGGGTTGCATCTGAACCAGAGGGGCACCAATATCCTGGGAGGGAGGTTTTCTAGTAGTCTTCGGGAGGGTTTAAACTAATTTGGCTGGGGAATGGGAACCGGGCTTGTAGCCCAGCAACTAAGGTAGCCGATGTTCAGGACGTCAAAGCGTGTAGTGAGGCAGTGAGGAAGGGAACACTGACCAAGGAGAATACTTGCAGGCAAGGAGATGGGTTGAAGTGTGTATACTTCAATGCAAGAAGCATCAGGAATAAGGTGGGTGAACTTAAGGCATGGATCAGTACTTGGGACTACGATGTGGTGGCCATAACGGAAACTTGGATAGAAGAGGGGCAGAAATGGTTGTTGGAGGTCCCTGGTTATAGATGTTTCAATAAGATTAGGGAGGGTGGTAAAAGAGGTGGGGGGGGGGGGGGGGTGCATTATTAATTAGAGATAGTTTAACAGCTGCAGAAAGACAGTTCGAGGAGGATCTGCCTACTGAGGTAGTATGGGTTGAAGTCAGAAATAGGAAAGGAGCAGTAACCTTTTTGAAATAAGGTTCAGACAGGGCGCTTGAGGGATACAAGATAGCCAGGAGGGAACTGAAGAAAGGATTAGAAGAGCTAAGAGAGGGCATGAAAAATCTTTGACGGGTAGAATCAAGGAAAACCCCAAGGCCTTTTACACATATGTGAGAAATATGAGAATGACTAGAGCGAGGGTGGGTCCGATCAAGGACAGTAGCGGGAGATTATGTATTGAGTCAGAAGAGATAGGAGAAGTCTTGAGCGAGTACTTTTCTTCAGTATTTACGAATGAGAGGGGCCATATTCTTGGAGAGGACAGTGTGAAACAGACTGGTAAGCTCGAGGAGATACTTGTTTGGAAGGAAGATGTGTTGGGAATTTTGAAAAACTTGAGGATGGACAAGTCCCCCGGGCCTGACGGGATATATCCAAGGATTCTATGGGAAGCAAGAGATGAAATTGCAGAGCCGTTGGCAATGATCTTTTCATCCTCACTGTCAACAGAGGTGGTACCAGGGGATTGGAGAGTGGCGAATGTCGTACCCCTGTTCAAAAAGGGAATAGGGATAACCCTGGGAATTACAGGCCAGTTAGTCTTACTTCGGTGGTAGGAAAAGTAATAGAAAGGGTACTGAGAGATAGGATTTCTGAGCATCTGGAAAGAGACTGCTTGATTAGGGATAGTCAGCCCGGATTTGTGAGGGGTATGTCTTGCCTCACAAGTCTTATTGAATTCTTTGAGGAGGTGACCAAGCATGTGGATGAAGGTAAAGCAGTGGATATGGTGTACATGGATTTTAGTAAGGCATTTGATAAGGTTCCCCATGGTAGGCTTATGCAGAAAGTAAGGAGGCATGGGATAGTGGGAAATTTGGCCAGTTGAATAACGAACTGGCTAACTGATAGAAGTCAGAGAGTGGCGGTGGATGGAAAATATTCAGCCTTGAGCCCAATTACCAGTGGCGTACCGCAGGGATCAGTTCTGGGTCCTCTGCTGTTTGTGATTTTTATTAATGACTTGGATGAGGGAGTTGAAGGGTGGGTCAGTAAATTTGCAGACAATACAATGATTGGTGGTGTTGTGGATAGTGAGGAGGGCTGTTGTCGGCTGCAAAGAGACATAGATAGGATGCAGAACTGGGCTGAGAAGTGGCAGATGGATTTTAACCCTGAAAAGTATGAGGTTGGCCATTTTGGAAGGACAAATATGAATGCGGAATACAGGGTTAACGATAGGGTTCTTAGCAATGTGGAGGAGCAGAGAGATCTTGGGGTCTATGTTCATAGATATTTGAAAGTTGCCACTCAAGTGGATAGAGCTGTGAAGAAGGCCTATGGTGTGCTAACGTTCATTAGCAGAGGGATTGAATTTAAGAGCCGTGAGGTGATGATGCAGCTGTACAAAACCTTGGTCAGGCCACATTTGGAGTACTGTCTGCAGTTCTGGTCGCCTCATTTTAGGAAGGATGTGGAAACTTTGGAAAAGGTGCAAAGGAGATTTATCAGGATGTTGCCTGGGATGGAGAGTAGGTCTAATGAGGAAAGTTTGAGGGTGCTTGGCCTTTTCTCATTAGAATGGAGAAGGATGAGGGGCGACTTGATGGAGGTTTATAAGATGATCAGGGGAATAGATAGAGTAGACAGTCAGAGACTTTTTCCCTGGGTGGAACAAACCATTACAAGAGGACATAAATTTAAGGTGAATGGTGGAAGATATAGGGGGGATGTCAGAGGTAGGTTTTTTACCCAGAGAGTAGTGGGGGCATGGAATGCACTGCCTGTGGAAGTAGTTAAGTCGGAAACATTGGGGACCTTCAAGCGGCTATTGGATAGGTACATGGGTTACGGTAGAATGATGGGGTGTAGATTAATTTGTTCTTAATCTAGGACAAAAGTTCGGCACAACATCGTGGGTCATAGGGCCTGTTCTGTGCTGTATTTTTCTATGTTCTATCTCTATAGTTCAGCTCTTTAGTCCATGTTTGAGCCAAGGATGGAATAAGGTCAGGAGCTGAGTGACCCTGGTGGACCTCAAACTGAGTGTCCTTGAGCAGGCTGTTGAAGACATCACTTTATCGGGAGTAGACTGACGAGGTGATAGTTGGCCGGGTTAGATTTTTCCTGTTTCACGTGGAACATACCTGGGCAAATTTCCACATTGGCGGTTAGATATCTATGTTGTAGCTGCACTGGATCAGCTTGGCTAGGGGCAAGTTCTGGAGCACAAGTCCTTCCGTACTCTTTCTGGAACATTATCAGAGCCCAGAGCCGTTGCAGTATCCAGTGTCTTCAGTTGTTTCTTGATATCACGTGGAGTGAATTGTATTGGCTGAAGACTGACATCTGTGTTGCTGGGGACCTCTGGAGGAAAACGAGATGGATCATCCACTCAGCACATCTGGCTGAAGATGTTTGCAAGTGCTTCAGCCTTATCTTTTGCACAGATGTGCTGGGCTCCTCCATCATTGAGGATGGGGATATTTGTGGAACCTCCTCTTCCTGTGAGTTGTTTAATTGTCCAACACCATTCACGGCTGGTCGTGGCAGGACTGCAGAGTTTAGATCTGATCTGTTGGTTATGGAATCACTTAGCTCTGTCTACACCTGCTGCTTATGCTGTTTGGCAAGCAAGTAGTCCTGTGTTGTAACTTCGCCAGGTTGGCACCTCAGTTTTAGGCCTGCCTGGTGCTGCTCCTGGGATGCCAACAAAACAATTGCAATTGGAAAGTTCAGGGAATGTTCAAGATGGCTTTACAGCAAGGTTCAAGAGGAAGTAAAACAGTCTGTCATTGGACTCATCCAGCAGCAGCAGTTGGCCAGAATCTTAGAGAATGTCAATTAACTGTAGCAAAGTTGGGGATAGTTAATGAACCCACCAGAAACTACGCAGCTGCAAGCTGTGCCCCACCCCAGCCCACTCTGACTGGTTAAACGAGGATATCCTGGAATTTATCTTGGGTCCTTTTCATAAACCACCAATCAGGAACCTCCAGGGACATATATCCCAAGTAAGGACAAATCTGAAATGCTCACCAGGATAAATAATAATAATAATAATCGCTTATTGTCACAAGTAGGCTTCAATTAAGTTACTGTGAAAAGCCCCTAGTCGCCACATTCCGGCGCCTGCATGCGGAGGCTGGTACGGGAATTGAATAAACTTAAGGATTACAAGATGAGTAGAGCCAGAGCTCACAAAAACGCAGCTGCTCCCGAGTTCACATCACGTGACCACGTTTCCCATTTCTGATGAAAGGTTATTGACTTGAAAGGTTGGGCTGGACTTTTCCAGCAAGCTTTTGCACCCTGGCATCGGACTGAAACTAGGTTCGAAATCCCACACTGTGCAGGAAGCAGTTGCACATTGTGATGTTCCCTGAGGCAGCCCAATTAGTGGCCAGATTGTGGGCTCTCTGTCCAATTAAAGATGGCGGGTCGGATCTCAAAGGTAAAGGTATTCACAACCCTTACAGTTAGGAAGGAGCAGCAGCCTGTGATGGGAGGTAGGCGAGGGAGAGGTTGCTGCCTGCAGGAAGATGGAGGCTTCCCCATCTTGCTTCAACAAACATCGTCCTGGGATGGGGTGCAACTGGGGGCACACTGGCGACAGACGTATTTTCAGTTCCCGGCCAGCTCTCATCCCAGACCCAGCAGGGCTTCAAAATGAACCCCCTTTAATCAGTTCCTCTCTCCACAGATACTGTCTGACCTGCTGAGTATTTGCAGAATTTTCTGTTTTTACTTTAGAATCAAACTCGATTCACATAAGGTATAGTGAGTGAAAGCAGCAGTGTCATTGGGTTATATGTGGATAGATGGAGGTTAGGTTGCAACTAGATACAACATGGTGGCTGAGCTGTTAAGTCTCCTGCTATGGCCTTGTCCCTAGATCTACTCCTCCAACAATGAAAACAATTCACCTGGTCTTGCCTGATGGTACACTAGTGAGATATTGAGATGTTCTCATTGCCCACAGAGGCAATCGGTAAACGGTTGCAATATAGCAACTACAATGGACATGGTAACCACTTGCAGGAGAATGGCATTGGGGTGGAAGTTTAACCATCATCTAATTGACTGGCAAGCAGGCTTAAGGGGCACAGTACCCTACTTTTGCTCCTATTTCCGATTTCCTATAATCCATCCGGGAATGTGTTATGAAACCCAATTTACCTTAATCTTGCACGGAGGTGATTTGCTGCACATGCAGTTCTGCATCATTGGGCTAGCCAAGTGCGCTTGTGTGGTGTAAAAAATGGTATGAAAATCTAGGTCAGGTGATCAGGATGGGGACACCATGGAAGACTCGTGTCCCAGACAGCGGACAGAAATAAATCTCAAAAGGTGGAGAGGAAGTCCCAGCCAGGGGCAGAAACATGTTTGAGTTAAGTTCAGTTAAAAGCAGCGAAACAGACTCCAAGTTAGAGAAAATGCTGTGGAGTACAGACTTTAAGTGAAGAGGGTTCAGGTGAAGCCATGGTAATTGAAGAGCACCACTGGGGAAAAGTGGTGAAAAAGTGGGGAAAAACCCCTTTGCAGCAGTAGTGTTCTGATTGGCACGACTGAATATCTGAAGTTATGTCGATAATTTGGCGCCTGAGTGTATAATCAGGAATCGTGGAGAATGGAATCTCAGAAGATGAGATTAAAACCCGGCAAGGTGGGTTGCTCGTGATGCTGTCAGGGTTTGGTAATTGAAAAGGGCTGAAAAGAAACCCTGGAGATCTAAGAAGGCAGCCAAAGGTTGGTGACGCCGTGACTTTGGTGCAGTGGTGGTCTGCTTGAGGTATAATCATGCCTGCAAGTTGGTGCTTGATTGCAGATTCAAGAAACCAAGGGCATAGAATCTTGGGAAACCAGTTTGAAACCTTCCGGTGTGGGCTGAAGTTGAAGCAGTCCAAGTTGCAGCGACCTTTAGAGAGAATTCCAAGACAAGATCTTTGAAGGTGAAAGTTGGAATCCCTCGTGAGAGAGACGGAGTGTCAGAAAGATTGGTTGACTCACAGTGTTTCTGATGTCTGGGTGGGTTGTTTGAAATCCGTGGACTCTGTTTTGGTTGCATCTGTCACTTGTTGTGCTGTGTGGTGTGTTCAACTACACTTTCCCTGTTAATTCACATGTGCATATTAACCATGAATGTTAACATTTTATTTTTCTGACCTTGTATAGTTAAGTTGATTTTGGTTTGTTCAGAACCTGTGGAATCTTGTGGATTTATTCACTGAACAAGCATCTTGAATCTCAAACTGTCATCCACTTTAAAGAAAATGTTATTTGTCCCTACCGGATCTTACCAACCACTTGGGTGTCATAGAATTTCATAGAATTTACAGTGCAGAAGGAGGCCAGCCGGCCCATTGAGTCTGCACTGGCCCTTGGAAAGAGCACCCTACCACTCTAAAGCCCACACCATGACTCTATCCCCGTAACCCAGTAACCCCACCCAACCTTTTTGGACACTAAGGGCAATTTATCATGGCCACTCCACCCAACCTGCACATCTTTGGACTGTGGGAGGAAACCGGAGCACCCGGAGGAAACCCATGCAGACACGAGGAGAAAGTGCAGACTCTGCACAGACAGTGACCCAAGCCGGGAATCAAACCTGGGACCCTGGAGCTGTGAAGCAACTGTGCTAACCACTATGCTACTGTGTGATGGCCAAGGGTGATAACAAAAACAACACGCACAAGAAACTGTGTTGCACCTTCTTCCCTGGAGACTAAAATATGAACTTATAGCTTGCCTGTTTATGTGCATTAGTGCAAGTAGTTGCTTTATTGATATTCATAGGATTTTAACAACATACCAGGGGAAACCTTTCATTCCATTGTGTCTAGGAGAAATGTAAATAACACTCCAATCAAAATGGTTTTGGTCCTTTATCATTCAAGGAGCTATCATGACTCTGAAAATTGCATGTTATTGAACTGATTAAAAGTATACAGTGGAAAGGAATTTCTCAACTTGCTATCCCTTTAGCTGCTTTGAAAATGCATTCGCAACTGCACAATTAGCAGGCTGAGAAATTGGCGTTTATTCAGCACACTCATGCAAGAATCTTTATCGGATATTTGTTATAAATCAATGGTATTAGCTGTGGCTCAGGCATGCTCTTGCCTCTGAATCAGGAGGTTGTGGGCACATATTCCACACCAGAAACTTGGACCCCAAAATCTTGTCTGATGCAGTCGTGAGGGAGTGCTGTCTTTTGGATGAAATGTTAATCTGAGGGATGCCATGTCTGGTCTCTTCGGTGGGTACAACAAAATCCCATACGATTAGTTTGAAGAGAGCAGGGAATGTTCCCTGTGTTTCAACCAATATTTATTCCCTTGACGAAAATCACAAACTAAAATGACTCTCTATTCATTGTTGTTTGTGGAAGTTGCCTATATGCAAATCAGCAGATGTGCTTCCCACGTTACAGCAATGACTACACTTCAGAAGTACTCCCTTGGCTGAAATGTGTTCTGGAGTATCTCGTAGTCATGGGAGGCGCTGTATAAATGCAAGTCTTTATTTCAATCAACTTACTTTTCATATTGTGTCACATTGAAAGTTAAGTAATCTATCAAATCAGTTACCTTCAAGTGTTTTCCTTCCCTCCACAGAGACATACAGCTGACACCAGAGATACAATGTGACATTTTGTGATGTGTATTGGAATGATACACAGAGGAATTCAAGTAACATTCTGTCTGAATCACACACACATCCAATCTTTTATTGAAAGGGCACAAAAAGATTTATGACATATAAGTGGCATACCTTTTTTGTTTCTCAATTCATTCAGCTTTTTTGCGAGAGGATATTCTTACATATTTCACAGTTTCCGAACTATTCCTGCCACAGTAGAGTTTTTTTTTAGCATCATTGACGTAGGCACTTATTTAGACCCTAGCTGAATCCAGTTCAGTTTCACGGTTTTAGGAACCAATTTTGCCATTTTCAAGAAGTATGACGTAGGTCAAGTTGAAGGATATAGTTCTATAGTGGCATAACTTGCTGTGGTGCACTGCACGAGGTGTGAAGTCTGGGGAGCTGGGAGGAGGTGGGCGGGAAAGCAGGAAATTATGTTGCTGGATACCAGGGAACTAAATGAAGCATTCCTGACAAGAAGTGAAGTGAAGAAGATTGAGATGATATCAAACCCGGACTGCGTCATTCCCATTGGCTGCGGGTAGGACGGAGGGGTGCAGGATTGCATTATGGTTTTAGGTTGTATCTGGGGAAAGGACATATAGCCAAAGAACAATAAAACAAAGTCTGGGTGGATACCAGTGCAACACAGGAAGTGGAAACAATTTGAGGCGATTAGCATCATATCTGAAGTCCTGAAGCTACAAAATGTTGTTCATACGTGCCAAACAACAACAACAACTTGCATTTATTTGACATTTCCAATATTGTAAAATGTTCCAAAGTGCTATCAATTAAAATTTTATAATATATCCACTGACCAGTGGTCAGTTCGCCCAGGACACAAGTACCCTGCTGGATGTCAACCCAGTATTTGTTCTGCCATTGGCATTCCTGTCTCTGATTCAGAAGGTTAAGGCTTGAAGTTCCACTCCAAAGACTTATACTGGGGGAGTGCAGCAGTGTTGGAGGTGCCGGGTAAAATGTTAAACCAAGGCTCTATCTGACTCATCAGGTGGATGTAAACGATCCACAGTTTTGAAGAAATGGCATTTTCTCTGATGTCCTGGCCAATATTTACCCCCAATTAGCATCAAGAGAACAGATTATTTAATCATTATCACACTGCTGTTCGTGAGACTGAGCTGTGTGCAAATTGGGCTGTTGTGTTTTAAACTGCACTTCCAACGTACTTACTTATCTATAAAGTACTTTAAGACGTCCTTAAATGGTGTAACGTGATACTTAAATTCATGTATTTTCTTTCATAGTCTAGTCCAGTGCTTCTCAAAGTGTGGTACGCGTACCGGTGCCGGTACGCGAGCCATCGTCTGCCGGTACTTGGAGTGTTTCCAGAAAAGAAAGAGACAGTAATCCTGGATTGGCTTGTTTCACTCACCGGTCCCTGGCACATTGAAAAAAAAAACTACCGGTACGCCACATCAGATAGTTTGAGATGCACTGGTCTAGTCTACACTTGCCAGTCTATACTGAACTGGAATGGGATGCAAAGCTCACACCTTCTGGGTCAGAGGTAGGAATTGTACCACCAAGATAAAGGCTTGTTTCTCTATTCTAACATACATACAGAATTTTTTGTTAATTACAGTCTTCTATCCTCAGATTCCAGGCAAACAATTAGAAATGCTGCGAATGGCTAAGTGTGACAGTAAGAGCAGTTGATATTAGGGTTCCTGCATATAATGTTGAGGAACAGCCAACCCACATATCCTGGTGAACTGGTCATGAGGCAGTATACTTGTTGCTATGCCATACCCCATCAATCTTTCCCTTTGCTAAATTAAACCCACAATGTTGTAATAACACACACATGTTGTTCATCAACACAATGCATTGCACGGAATTTACAGAACAGAAACTGTTATTTAGCCCAACTAGTCTATGGCAGTGTTTTTGCTTCATTTGAACCTGTCCCCACCCTTCTTCATTTTGTATTTTTCCATTTATATACCCTCATATACTCAGCTAGCTTTCCCTTAAATAGAGGCATGTTTGGTCAGTTTGGGTAAAGAAGATATAAAGAAAAAAGCACTAGTTACAGGAGAGAGCCTTTGACTTAGCAAATGAGTCCCCACCCCTGAGTTAGAGAGCTGCAAGACTTGAACCCCTGTCCAGACAGTGGAGACAGGAGTTCTGACTCTGAATTCTGGATTGACATGAAGCAGGAGACTAGTATCAGGTGGCTGTGGATGCTTCCATGATCACCCTCCCAGCTCCTCACCAATAGGCTACAGGAGCCCAAGACATTTAACAAAGAGCTAACCACACAATTGATGCAAGATCCCATCTCTGAGACCATGTTATTTAAGACTAGAAAAGTAATGATTGCGGAGACATTTGTTCCAATCCCATCGATGTTAGAACTGGACAGGAAGCTCCCAGAATGGAACCATGGCTCAAAAGACCGTAACTTTTACTTTTTGTATAACATGGAGGAACAGAACCACAGCACTGCTAATTAGATTTTAAAACAAAGGAAAAAACATTTATTAAATATGAAAATTTTGATTATTATACAATACTCCTTTACTCCCCCCTTAGTTTAACAATTACACAAAGGTTTTAGGATTATCACGGATTATAAAGTATATCTTAGTCTATAATGATCTCATTAACACAAAATCCCTTTTAAGCACACAAGATGACTGTGGTTAAATACACACACTCCACTCTGAACCCAAGTTAGTGTCAGTGGTCTTCTCCTCAGAATTCCCCCAGATGATTGTCACATGAGAGTTTCAAAACTCCACTCCCCAACACACCTTAAATTCTTCTCTCATAATAATGCCTTCCATTGGTGGTTTGCATTCCGAAATCCAGTCCAGGTTTTACAAATGATACTTTGAAATAAAGCTCCCACTCTACTTTTAAGAGCAAATCCAGTCCAGGGTTTCACACCAACTGCTTTAAGATTTCTTCGTCTTGAATACTGTGAAAACTGCTTGCATTTGCTTTAAACCCTGGTTCCCAGGCAGTATTGAAATGACATCAAACATTTTATCTACCTCTGAAGTCTGTTGTGCTGCTTTAAATATAATTACTGTGATTGCCTCTTTAACTCGGAACACTTTGTTTGCTCTTCCTTGAATTCTTCTGAACAATACCTTGGTTCCTGTTTTCTTAACTTCAGATGTCTTACGCAATCTTTTTGTCCCAATTCTGTGGTTATCTGAATTGTAATTTGCACCTTAAGAAGCCTGCGCCTTTGCAGCTCCCATCCTGTCCAGTCTCCCTTCTGAAGGTGTTCACTCCCGACATCCTGAATCCAACTGCTCCCACATTACCTAAACTAAAACTTATTTTTGTGGGTACTGTAGCCACCTAAGATGGACACTGGGCTACAAAAATGGGGAACTGCTAAGGCTGCAGGGAGAAAACAGTCTTAGCAAGGACAAGCAGTTTGCAGAAGGCTAATTAGCATTCTGCACGTACAGAAACCAGTTTATGGCCAGGTGCAGGATCTCAGCTAAAGGTGTAAATGGCAACAACGATTTGCATAGTAATGAGGTGATCCAAATCTAGGCCCACACAATAGAAACATTTAGGTTTGAATGGATACTTTGAGTGGACGCCCAGACGAAACGGCACCATAAGTATCCATCACAAAGCACCATAGAGACCGCCCCACCCATCGAGAAGCGACCCTCAGATTGGGGGGTTTGGAAAATATCGATTGGGAGAAGGCCCAATCGATACCTAGCAGGTGAAAGAGCCCGCCCCAAGGGGCACGGACCTCTAGGACCTATAAAAAGAAGGTCAAGCACATGATTCGGTCTGTTGCTTCCAGACTCCGGCCTAGGCTGTTGCATCCTGACTCCGACCCCAGCCTCCAGATCCTGTCTTTCATCACCGGCCGTTGAGCATCAGCCATCGTTCAGTAAGTGCCAAAACAACGCTCGCTACATGACCCAGGCATTGCTTATACTCTTGCCGACTATTAGTGAACAGAAGGTGCAGTCCAGAAAGGAACAAAGGCCTTGTCCCCTGACCTTTCTGGTTCCTACTTAGATAAGTATTTAGTCGTTTAATAGTAGAAATAAGTATTAGTCTTTAGCGTATGCATGTGTATTTATTAGATTTGTTATAATAAATATCAATCGTTTGAACTTACTAATCGGTGTACAGTTTTATTACTTTGAACCTGACCTTGATATACTTGTGAGGTGTCTAAATACGGCACCTGGCGACTCCAAGCAGAATTACATACACAGAGCTGTAGTAGTGTTAAGCACACGGCCTTTAAACGGAGGCGTGTTAATACACTCCAACAAACGCGTAATACACTCAAGTAAAACGTGCAACAGTACACACACAATGCTGCAAGGGAGAGAGCTCTAGGATTGTTATTCATCAAAGCTAAAACTTAAAAGCTTTTTACCTTACAAGGGCCTCCAGTTGTTCAGCAACAGCCACATGTTTATGCCTTTTTTCACACTGTAGCCCTGTCTAAGCACAACTGAAACCTAGTTGGAACTTAATCAACCCGCACACATACCAACACCTATCCCCAGCATGAATCTAGCTATAGTTTTCACCCTCCCAGGCTCAGAAAAATAATCAAACCCACTTAAAACTATACCTTATTTCAAATGTTTACCAATTGTCATGAAAGAGTACCTTCAAGAAATGGAAGTTTATAAATGGGTGTGCATATAAATATCTGTAGTGAGAGTATCTTTAGGAAATGGGTGTTTATTACTGCAGTGATGTCAGAGAGTGGGTGGAGCTGGGCTGTCTGTCAGTTTTTTACTTTTGTTTTAGGCTGTTTGCTGCAGGGTGAGTTTTAGTTTCATTTTCAGAGCTGAATAGCTGCAGTCACAACCAGAAGGTGTATGAATCTCTCTCTGTAATCTAAAGATTGTAAATCGATCCTGGTGATTTAAAACTAATAACAGTAGTGACTTTAACCTGATGTGCTTCTGGTAAAAGGTGTTTTAAGTTGTATGAATGTGAAAAGGAAAGCTTAAAGGATTACTTAGTGTTGTATTCTTTGGGGGTTGTATTGGAATTAATGGTTGCTAAGATGTTCACTGTATGTTTTTAAAAGGTTAACTTGAGTTCATAGAATAAACATTGTTTGGCTTTAAAAAATACTTTTCCATTTCTGCTGTACCACACCTGTAGAGTGGGCCGTGTGCTCCCCATACCACAATCTATTAAAAGTTGTGAACTCCATGACACACTTTGGGGTTCTCTAAACCTTGGCCCATAACACAAGGCAGATATAAATCCTTAAAACAATCTTTGTTTCCCGAGCACAAAGGACTGTCTGAACAATAACTGATTAAAAACATAGAAAGTAGGAGCAGGAGTAGGCCATTCAGCCCTTCAAGCTTCCTCTGCCATTCATTATGATCATGGCTGATCATCCAACTCAATACTCTAATCTCGCCTTCCCCCCCATATCCTCTGATCCATTTCACCCCAAGAGATATATCTAACTCTTTCTTGAAAACATACTCAGCCTCAACTGATTTCTGTGGTAACAAATCCCACAGGCTCACCACATTCTGGGTGAAGAAAGTTCGCCCAATCTCAGTCCTGAATGGTATAGCCTACATCCTCAGACTGTAACCCCTGCTTCTGGATTACCTTGCGATCCTTCCTACATCTACTTGTCCAGTCCTGTAAGAACTTTAGATTTTGATGAGATCCCCCTCGTTCTTCTGAACTCCAGCAAATATAATCCTAACCAACTCCTCAGATGTCAGTCCTGCCATCCAGGAATCAGTCTGGTACACCTTCACTGCACTCACTCTGCAGCAAGAACACCTTCCTCAGATAAAGAGACCAAAACTGCACACAATACTCCAGGTGTGATGTCATCAAGGTTGTGTATCATTGCATCCACACATCCCTGTTCCTGTACTCAAATCCTCTTGCTATGAAGGCCAACATATACTCTGCCTTCTTTCCACCTGCTGCAACACCAAGCTTACCTTCAGCGACTGGTGTGCAAGGACACCCAGGTCTGGTTACACGTTCCTCTTTCTCAATTTATAGTCATTAGGATATAATCTGCCATCTGTTTTTGCTACTGAACTGGATAACCTCATATTTATCAAAAATTATACTGCATCTGCCATGCATTTGCCCACTCACTAAACTTGTCCAAATCACACTGAAGCATCTCTGCATCCTCCTCACAGCTCATCATACAAGCTTTGTGTCATCCGCAAATTTGGAGATGTTACATTTACTTCCTTCATCCAAATTATAAAGAAATATTGTGAATAGCTGGGATCCCAGCACCAATCCCATTAGTTACTGCCTGACATTCAGAAAAATACCTGTTTATTCCTTTTCTTTGTTTCCTGTCTGGAAACTTGTTTCCATTTCAGTACACTCACCCCAATCCCTCACGCTTGACGTTTACACACTAATCTCTTATGTGGGACATTGTCGAAAGTTTCCTGAATGTTCAAATAAACCACATCCACTTTCTTCCCTTCATCAACTCTGCTCGTTACATCCTCGAAGAATCCCAGTAATTTGCCAGGCATGATTTCCCTTTCTTAAATCCATGCTGACTGATTCAGGCACTGTTTTCCAAGTGTTCTGCAATTAAATCTTTTGCAATGGACGCCAGAATTTTCCTCACTACCGATGTCAGGCTTACTGATCTATAACTCCCTGTTTTTTCTCTGGTTCGCTTTTGAAATAATGAGGTTACATTCACTACGCTCCAATCTATAGGCAGTATTCCAGAGTCTAAAGAATCTTGGAGGCTGACCACCGATGCATCAACTATTTCTAGAGCCACTTCCTTAAGTATTCTGGGACGTAGATTATCAGACTCTGGGGATTTATTGACCTTTAATCCCATTGATTTATTGGATGAACATAACCATATGCAGATATACAAGACCTTTTGTGTTATCCAGTCTAAGCTCTGAGAATTCTCCCCTTGAGTCTTTGTCATGTCTCTCTTATATTTTCATGCAGGCGGTACTGTTTCTCCAGTCCCACACAGTAACCCTTTCAACCCTGAACACCCTTGTACTACATTTCTCCTGAAGTCTTTGTTCCAATATATTTTACATTTATATTTACATACTACCCCATCTCTCCCCAAGTCTCTGACTTCATGGAAATTTCACAAATCTACACGATCATATTCTTGTCAGACTTGGAAGATCAGTCATCTCTCTTTGGACTTCTTTTATTTGGCTTAGTTGGTCTTTGGTAAGGATTGAAGTATCTGGTGCATTGTCAGTTTGACTTTCAACATCTGACTCTTCCACATGTACAATGGAAGGGTCTATTATCTGGACCTAGGCTTGGTCCTCTTTTTTTCTGGGTGTGCATTCCTGCTGGTTCCGTGTCATGCAATTTGTACCGATGTCAGCAGAGTGTGCGCGCAGACTTTGAGCAGATCATCATCTTGATTGCATGAGCAACACCCTTAGTAAACCTCTCATTGTGTTTTACAAGAATCCAGAGTATTAATAATAATAATCTTTATTATTGTCACAAATAGGTTTACATTAACATTGCAATGAAGTTTCTGTGAAAAGCCCCAAGTCGCCATATTCCGGCACCCATTTGGGTACATTGAGGGAGAATTCAGAATGTCCAATTCACCTGACAAGCACATCTTTCGGGACTTGTGGGAGGAAACCGGAGCACCCGGAGGAAACCCACACAGACACAGGGAGTACGTGCAGACTCCGCACAGACAGTGACCCAAGTGTGAATCAAATTATGACCCTGGCGCTGTGAAGCAACAGTGCTAACCATTGTGCTACTGTGCTACATTGTGCTACATTGTGCCCATAACATCTGCACCTGCTCTTTTTCAAAGATCCATGGACAAATTCTAAGTGGGTTGAATGGAGTGCAAAGTTATTTAGATGACATACCCATCACTGGTTCAAGTGAACAGGAACACTTGGAGCATCTGGAAGTTTGATCATTCCTCGACAAAGCAACTGGGTTTCAGTTGTCCTCAGTCATTGTTTTACGAGCCACGGTTCTTTGACGGACAAGATTGTTACATTTGCGCCTGCATTCAAACTAAAATTAACGATATAAATTTTGACATTCCAAAACATGTATCAGGGGAATTTGATTTCACCGAGGAAACATTGTTGTTCCTCTTCTTGTTGAGGTTCCATAATTTCATTGATGGCCTTGTGTGTGAAGATTCTCCTGTTATCCTTTGTGATCGAAATTTTAGCTCCGTGTATCTTTCCAAATATTCCAAACCTATTACAATGAAAGCATTGCAGGACACTGAGGTCCTGTGCGGTCTTTAGGTGCTACAGCGCTGGCATGGTTTAATGGCATCTTGGAGTTTTGTTGCATTCGAAGGTGCCTTCTTCGCTGGAGTGTCTTTGACATTCCTTTTTTTCAATAAGCTGTACTGTCACAGGAGATTTTCTGAGCCATGTTACCCAGTATTAGTTTTGCTCTATTTTGGTTACAAACCTCTGTTGTCTCACCAACTGCATTGCTTTCTCCAAAAGTATGTTGTCTTTGGAATACAATAGGTCAGATAGCATGTCATCTGTAGCACCGAGTACAATGTGGTCTTGCATTCTCTGAATTTTAAGATTTCTGTATTCGTAACCTTCAGCCAGTCGATACAGGTCATTGATAAAGGTATTGGTTCACCTGGTTTCTGGACCCTTATGTTAAACTTGGCTCTTTCTAAAATCTGTTACTCAATAAATTAAAATAATTATCAAAGACATTTACGATTTTGGCAAAGGTATCTGATGTTTCATTAGTGTCTTGTCTTGCTATAATATCATCTCAATTCCTCCTTCAGAGTACAAAAGTGTATTAACTTACTCAGCTTCAGACTTATTGCCCAATCTGAAAGCAATTCTGAATCTTAAAAAAATCTTTAAAAAGTCTTCCTCCATAGTGAACAAATTTTGTTTGATTTGGTCCTTCCCTGTGCCCAAATCAATCAGGCATAGGGAATTTGGAATCCTTTGC
Organism: Scyliorhinus canicula; assembly: GCF_902713615.1. Classification (NCBI taxonomy): domain Eukaryota; kingdom Metazoa; phylum Chordata; class Chondrichthyes; order Carcharhiniformes; family Scyliorhinidae; genus Scyliorhinus; species Scyliorhinus canicula. The sequence goes on along the minus strand of NC_052160.1, from coordinate 17,191,441 downwards.
TGCTTTAAGGTTGTAGGAGGTTTGCCTTGATTTTTTAAAACTTCAGTTGCAGTAACGGAGTTTCCTGCACAACCGGCCTATCGCTAGTACCCTCTCCAGTCGCTGACCCTTTTTGGTAATCGTTCCTGAACTTCACACGATTTTTAAAATAATTGCAGCAAGTTACTATTGAACTCTGTTCACTGCTTTCCTCCCACTGGGGAATCGTATTTAAGCAATCAATTTGTTTTTCAATTGTTACCACGCAGTCACCACATGTAATGGCACTGACCTCGGACCCAGACTGCATGGTATATCAAAACCCGTACCAGCCTCCCCGAACAGGCACTGGAATGTGGCGACTAGGGGCTTTTCACAGTAACTTCATTGAAGCCTACTCGTGACAATAAGCGATTTTCATTTTTCATTTTCACCCCGTGGTTGCTAAAAATGGAATTTGCCCAATGCTGTCTGCAAATTGCACCATTAAATAGAACATTTTCAAGGTTTGCTCACTATTCAATGATCGTTGCTAGGTTCTTTGACTCTGTTGCAACATCAGGACTTTTCACGGACCACCATGGACAAACATTAGTAAGCTGACCAGTCGATTTGTTTTTCTTTCTCTCTCTGCCCCAACATCTTTTATGGAACTCTTTTTGGAGATCTTCAAATGTCTTCCCAAAGTCTTACGTTTTGGCACCTTTTTCAGGTTAGATTTGTGTGGTGAATGTGTAAGCACTATAATTCACACTGTACATTACTGTGTCCCCGTGGGCTCCATCTGTGAGCCGTTGAGTGGCTCTGCCCACAGGGGGAGATGAGGAGCATGTACAGGGCTCCGCCCTTGGCTCCGCCCCCATCAGGAAGTATAAGTGCTGCGGTCCTGTGAGTCCGCCCTCAGTTCAGTACAGTCGCAGGCAGGCTCAGTTGTAAGCCAATTAAAGCCACAGTTTACTTCAACTCGTGTCTCTGAGTGAATTGATGGTCGCATCAATTTGCAAACTATTTTAAAGTTGCTTTTGGAGATTTAGGGGTCCATTACAGCTGCCGCCACCGCAGCCACCGGTGGCTGTATATTGGTTAATACCGGCTAAGGAACGTTTGCTGAGACATAGGTATGTCTGAACAATAACTGGTTTATTGGACGAATATACCTATACACATCTATACAAGACTATATGTGTTACCCAGTCTATCCATGAGCTTTCTCCTACTCGACTCCTAGTCATGTGATTCTCTCTTACATCATCATGTGGACAGTACTGTCTCTCCAGTCTCACATATCAACACCTTCAACCCTGAGCACCCTATAATCTGGTTGTAACACTACCTTTGCAGCTTTTTTGACAATGTAGCAGATCAATAAGTTATTACGTTAATTTATTTGCAACCCAAGTCTTTAAAATGGCCTATCTCCTTCTGACGATGACAATAAAATTTAATTTCATGTTAGACAGCACAACTGACGCATCAGTAATCTTAGTGCAATTTGTTAGAAACACATCTGCACGTAACTAAATCCATCATGGAAATAAATTTGAGAAGAATTATGCAATTCAAATTTCATGCTGCACACTATTTCTCTGCATGATAATGAAGCAAGTAGTTATCTTCACTCACACTGCCTGAAACTAATGAATGACTTCAACATCTTTAACATCTTTAGTGTCTTGTGGCAAGTTGAAACATTTGAATATTCTTCAGATTGACACTTAAATTGCTCAGCTGCAATCTGATAAAGGTATCTCATTTCTCATACTGAATAATCCAACCACATTTTTGATATCGGACAGATTATGCAGTAATTTAACAAAGAAAAGGAAAACTGCGGAAACAAAAAATTCTTAAGGAAGATTTTGAAGTAAAATCGAATAAACTTGAATGATTTGCTGAAAATGGACATGTGTGACACAGTGAAGCAGAAGTTATAAAAATGAAAACTGAATGGCACCTACATTTGTGTATATCGAGAATAGTGATCAAAGTAACGATCAATAGAGCAGTTAGGAAATTTACAACTTGGCCAGAAACTGCAGAATTTATTCCAACCCACACATACACACTCACGCTGGGAATTTGTAATGGAGAATTACTGGCCTCTTGTTGATTGCATTTCTAGTTCCCTGAAGTGCTGCAATTGGGAAACATCATAATATTGTTGTAACCACGTGAGGAGGGGTGAAATAGCTCCCCTATTTCACCACCCCAGGTATAACCATAACAGTGGGCAGGATTCTCAGTTAGCCGACGTCGAAATCGTGAAACACGATTGGGCGGAGAATCAGTTCCGATGCCAAAATCGTGACTGATTTTATGCCAAATCGCAAATCTCCAGCACCTCGACAGCGGCGTCAATGTGTTCCGGAATGCAAGTACAGTAATCACTGTTTGTATATCATTAGCCGGCCTGACCTGGTATTCTCCAGGGCCTCCACGAATCTCTGCCTCCGATGGGCCGAGTTCCCGACAACGCGGTACACTTTTAAAGATTGTGAAACCGGCGTGGTGACTGCTGTGGGAGAGAGAGAAGGGATATGGAAAGAATCTAACATCATCATAGTTTGCTGACAGTTGTGTGCTGGCCGGTGGGGGGGGCTTCTGCCAGGGCTGGAGGGAGTAGTGGAGGGTGGCCAGGAGGTGGGCTGTGGGGTCGGGGCGGACGGGCACGGAACACCATTGCTACAGCTGGCAAGGCAGCCATGCAGCTGCACACACCACCCACTTTGAACTTAGTGCCAAGGGTCGTATCGGCACCCTCTAGCCCCAGCCGACCCATTAACAAGATGGAACATCAGGCGCAATATCATTTAAAAAAAATTTTTTTTATAAATTTAGTTTACCCAATTATTTTTTCCAATTAAGGGGCAATTTAGTGTGGCCAATCCACCTACTCTGCATATTTTTGGGTTGTGGGGGCGAAACCCACGCAGACACGGGGAGAATGTGCAAACTCCACACGGACAGTGACCCAGAGCCGTGATCGAACCTGGGACCTCAGTGCCGTGAGGCGGTTGTGCTAACCACTAGGCCACCGTGCTGCCCTAGGTGCAATATCATCAACTCTTGAAAAGATGGATAAAGTTTTGCTAAAATAGATTCTCTCCAGAAGTTGAAGTTTACATCGATTGCAACTCCACTGATATTTCAAGACCATCATGTCCACAAACTCACTGTCACTCCAATCATGGCCATCCTGTTGGCACAGAATCCCCAGAGATTCCCTTCTCTGATTCCCTTAAATATTCTGATGGGCACTGGCACCATTTTAATAGCAGCAAATAGTATTGTTACAATCCCTCGCTCTTCCTTTCTTCCTTGTTCTCTCCTTTCCAACCACACAACACATATAACTACTACACTGTCTCTGCTCTCCTCTTAAAGACCTGATTCAATACCAGGATCTGTTCTATGATTGACAAACACAAAACTGTTCAATTTGGTGAGTGCCTCTCTCTTTGTAATAATTCTCAGGGTCCTCAACAGCTTACCAGAAAAGGCAGGCTGAAACCCCATTCTTAGCTGTTTATCTCCATGGCAATGCCATATTATAAGGACATTTCTTGGAACGTAATGATGTCATAATCAGAAAACCAATTAACCCTCTTTCAAAATATCCACTTGCCCATTTTGTTTTTATACTAAAGAGAAAAGAGGCCTTTCCCAGCACATAGATCACCACGCTGAGAATATATACTAATGAATAGAAAATAATTTTATTTTTTTTATTTTTTATTTTTTTATAAATTTAGATTACCCAATTATTTTTTCCAATTAAGGAGCAATTTAGCGTGGCCAATCCACCTACTCTGCACATTTTTGGGTTGTGGGGGAGAAACCCACGCAGACACGGGGAGAATGTGCAAACTCCACACGGACAGTGACCCAGAGCCAGGATCGAACCTGGGACCTCAGCGCCGTGAGGTGGTTGTGCTAACCACTAGGCCACCGTGCTGCCCTGAATAGAAAATAATTTAGCTAGTTACTGTGACATTATCATAAATGTAAGAACTGCAAGAGTTAATGAAATGTCTAGATCAACCACTAGAGGGAGCTAGAGTTACAAGTATATAAGACATTGATGCTGAGCCTTGTGGGGAGAGAAGTGAAGGAGATAGCTAGAGTACAGACTGAAGGAAAGATAGTGTGAGTGAGAGCAGGTCATAGTTTATATTAGTGTATAGATTGGTCGTAGATGAGTGTAGATTATATGTTAATTATCAACTGTGTATTATACAGGAGTGTGTCGAATCCGATTATGTAATGTTAATGAATTTATAGGTTTGTTCAAGTTAAAGCTATTTTGTGGTATTTGTGAACACTACGCCAGCCATCCTGAATTCAGCAACACAATGAACACCACAGTTGTGTGATGAATGGAGTATGAGGGGAGTAGATATGGGCTCCTCTGTAGATTTCATAAACACCATGCGGAAGATGTGCTGACTGATTCTCGTGTTGCAGTTTGTAAGCAACCTAACTTGCAAAATGCTTGCTTTCCGCATTAAATTGTGATTTATCATCCACAACATATTTTACAACAATGATTAAAAAGTGTTTTTAGTGCTGAAATTCCTAAGCGTAGACTTTTTTCTCACAGTAGTTTACATTTGTGAGTTTACTGCACACGAGGTCGCAGAGGGGCTATTTTCCTATCACCTGCAGCACTGTAAATCGCCTGACATTAATATTCTCTCCTCATGATTAGATATTTGACTACACCAGGAACAATGAGAATGAGAAGGGATGTCAAAAGTCAGGGAAATTACAATAAGAAGTTTTTTCTACTTTGTGCATTCCTAGCCAGGCCCTCAAGTTACATCCCCCATAAATTTGAGCTTATGCAAATCACTGTTGCCTGTATCCTTACTTGCACCAAGTTCCATTCACCCATCACCCCTGTACTCATTGCCTTACTTTGTCTCCAGGTCTTGGAACATGACTCCCTATTTTCGTAATCTCCTCCAGCCCAGCAGCGCTGTGAAATCTCTGTGTTTCTCCAGTTCTGCTTTCTTTTGCATCTTTGATTATATCGCTGTGCCCTTGATGGTCGTGACTTCAGCTGCCTCCACCCTAAGCTCTGGGATTCCCTCTCTAAAAGACGGCACCTGTTCGGGGAGGCTGATATGGGAATTGAACCGTGCTGCTGGCCTGCTTGGTCTGCTTTAAAAGCCAGCGATTTAGCCCAGTGTGCAAAATCAGCCCCTAAAAAATAAACCAGCCTGCTAAAAATAAAACCTGCAAAACACCTGGATAAAAGCAAAGATTTAAAATAAGTATTAAGAAAAAAGCTTCATTAATCCTTATTCTTCCAACTTTGCCAGATGTCATACCTGAAGCAGATTTAGTTTGAAAGTGTAGCAATTATCATTGAATCATGGAAAAGAAATCTGAGGTTGCAATTGTTTTGCACAATGTTTTGTAATGAAAAGACGGTAAGCATGGCAACAACTTAAGCCACTGCAACAGTTAATATCTTCTACGGAGTAATGCCTTGACATCTAATGGTTCATGTTATTTTTACTTCCAATCCAACAGCGACTACACAACAAAAGTACTCCACTCACTGTAAAACACTTTGAGATGTCCGGCAGTTGTGAAAGGCACGATTTAAATACAGGCCGTTCTTTCTTCCTTAGCAACTCACAATTAAAATTCCTGAAACCCTTTTTACACAGTGCATTTATGTGGATTTTACTTTTAAAAAATACATAATTACAACATTAAAAAGCTTTGTGGCTGCAAAGCCTTATTTCCTGTTGTCAGGTGTTTCCATTATGAAATGAAATGAAATGAAAATCGCTTATTGTCACGAGTAGGCTTCAAATGAAGTTACTGTGAAAAACCCCTTTGTATATCTCTATGTCCACAGTTCTAATGCATGAATTGCCTTTGGTAAGCCTGTCGTGCACCCTCCTGTCAGTATGACTGTAGGACCACAGTGTGTAGCTCCCAGCTGAGTCTATATTGAAGAGAAATTATTACAGTCCAACCAGCTCTACTTTGCTTTGAAATTGCTACTTGACTAGAAATGACAATATAAATCAAAGTATTATGTGAAGACAGGGACACAATGCATGGTTTTAAAATGGTGACAGAATTACATATTTTACATAGAATTTACAGTGCAGAAGGAGGCCATTTGGCCAATCGAGTCTGCACCGGCTCTTGGAAAGAGCACCCCACCCAAGGTCAACCCTCCACCCTATCCCCATAACCCAGTAACCCAACCAACACCAAGGGCAATTTTGGACACTCAGGGCAATTTATCATGGCCAATCCACCTAACCTGCACATCTTTGGACTGTGTGAGGAAACCCACGCACACACGGGGAGGATGTGCAGACTCCGCACAGACAGTGACCCAAGCCGGAATCGAACCTGGGACCCTGGAGCTGTGAAGCAATTGCGCTATCCACAATACTACCGTGCTGCCCTTATGAATGTCATAGCCAAATTATCTTCCACCCTCTGATCCTGACGACATTTGGGATTCACTCCCTGAGAGTAATGCCAATTACCACAAAAACAATGTGTATTTATATAGCACCTTCTAATATGGTATAATGTCTCAAGGCACTTCACAGAAGTGTTATCGAACAAAATTTGACACCGAGCCACAACTGATCAACGTTGACTTTTTTTAGATTCTCATTTTTATTTCCAGATTTATCCATGGGCCTTGCCCCACCTTGTCCCCCTCTGAAATAGCTACACTCCTCCATGTTCAGGCCTCTTGCACATCTCCAATTTGAATCATTCCATAGTGGCTGTACCTTCCAAGGTCCTAAGCTCTGGAATCTTCCCTCTAAACATGCCCAACTCTCTATCCCTATTTTCTCCATTAAGACAGTCCTTGAACAGGTTTTTGGTCATCTGCTTTGATATTTCTGTATCTGGCTCTGTGTCAAATTTTGTTTGGTAAAACTCCTATGAAGCACCTTGGAACATCTCACACCGTTAAAGGCAAATGCCGTTGCTGGTAGTAGTGGCGGGCATTGATATTCGGATCGGTGATTGAAAGATCATTGAAAGAGGCAGATTTTAAGGAGTATTTTGAAGGATGAGCAGGAGGTAGAGTGATGTGCCACCTGGGCGCCACACTAGCAGTGCCAGGGTGCCTGGGTGGCACTGCTAGGCTGGCAGGGTTGCTGCCAGGCTGCCGGTGCTAAGGTGGCATCATGCTTGTGCTGGGGATCGGGCCCAGGGTGCCCAGCCCTTATGAGGATGGATGCGAGGGGCCTGATGACCATTTTATTGGTGAGTTGGGGATTGGGCATGTCCGGAGGTTGTGGTAAGGTGTCGGGAGATCGGGGCGCCATTTAAAGATGATGCCCCGATCTCTTCCTTCATTGGCGTGTGGAGGCCGTTAATGCAGGAAATAGGACGAACTGCAGTCTCAGCGGGGAATTCCTCACCGAGGCCTGGAAATGAAGCAGAGTCCCATTTAATAGGGGGGTCATTCTCGGCATTGCCAGCACTGGGAACACCCGGGTAAACGCGCTCAACACGGGACTGTTTCATTTCATTAAATCCCCCCCCCCCCCCCCCCCCCCCCCGCCGTGTATTTATAAAACAGTGACAAAAGCGAAGTAGGTCAAAACTGGACGGAAATGCAAACAGTAAACAGAAATGGCAATCTTCAGTTCTTTAAGAAGCGATTAATAGCCAGTTAGCAGCAGATACAAAATCGGTGATGATGTAATAAAATTGTACCTGCAGTTTTCTAAGCTCTATTCCAACAAAGACCCGTGCTCCTGCGTCTGTGAGATTTGTGAGTCCTGCAGATTTCTGACTCAACACAGCTAGCTGGAGAATTAATCTCCCCAAGCCACAACTCCATGAGTGCTTTTGTGCTTCTTGAAATTGCGGCATTTTGAAAGGATAGACTTGCAGACCACAAAAATACAAATTAAACAAGAGCTTTATTGGAAAAGTGTTTTATTGCTGGCTGCTAGACTAGATTGACTGTTCGCCCACCCAAACCTGCAATGATGTCATCAGTTCATCATGTGACTTAATTTAATTTGGATTTGGATTTATTTTATTGTCACGTGCACCGAGGTACAGTGAAAAGTATTGTTCTGCGCACAGCCCAGTCAGATCGTTCCATACATGAAAAAACATAGGACGTACATAAATACACAATATAAACACACAGACACAGGCATCAGGTGAAGAATACGGAGGATAGTACTCCTCAGTAGAGAAGATGTGTGGAGAGGTCAGTTCAATCTGTAAGAGGGTCATTCAGGAGTCTATTAACAGTGGAGAAGAAGCTGTTTTTGAACCTGTTAGTGCATGTTCTCAGAATTTTGTATCTCCTGCCCAATGGAAGAGGTTGGAAGAGAGAATAACCTGGGTGGGAGGGGTCTTTGATTATGCTGCCCACTTTCCCAATGCAGCGGGGGGGTGTAGACAGAGTCAATGGATGGGAGGCATGTTTGCGTGATGGACTGGTCTGTGTTCATGGATCTCTGAAGTTTCTTACGGTCTTGGGCCGAGCAGTTGCCATACCAGACTGTGATGCAGCCAGATAGGATGCTTTTTATGGCGCATCTGTAAAAATTGGTATGTGTCAATGTGGACTTTTTTTTCATTACTTCATCAGATTTACAAAGCCAGAGCTCAGAGTGTGGACAGGGGAAAACCCTAATTCCAGCTCCTTGCCTGCTCCAAAAATTAATTCAAATTGAATCCAATTCATTGTCCCCACAAGAGAGACATTCCAGAACCAGGCATTATACCTGACCTCAAGTTCATCTTAGCCAAAAGGCCGAGAAGTGATATATCAATGTGGACTTGCCGAATTTCCTTAGTTTCCTGAGGAAGTATAGGCGGTGTTGTACTGCCTTGGTTGTAGAGTCGATGTGGGTGGACTAGGACAGGATTATTGGTGATGTGCACACCTAGGAGTTTGAAGTTGTCAACCATCGCCACCTCGGCACCATTGATGCAGACTGAGGTGTATCAATTACTAGCTCTTTAGTTTTGCTGATATTAAGGGAAAGATTGGTGTTGTTACAACAAGCCACTTTGATATGAGGTTGGCTGGGATTATGGTGTTGAAGGCAGAGCTGTAATCAATGAATAGGAGTCTGACGTAGGAGTCCTTGTTGTCAAAATGCTCCAGGGATGAGTGTAGGGCCAGAGAGAAGCCGTCTGCTGTGGACCGGTTGTGGCAGTATGCAAATTGCAGTGGATCAAGGCATTCTGGGATATGGAGTTGATGTGTCTCATGACCAACCTCTCAAAACACTTCATAATGATCAATGTCACGGCTACCGAACGGTAGTCATTGAGGCACGTTACCTGGTTCTTCTTTGGTACCGGCATGATGTAGGTGGGAACGGAGTAGGGAGGGGTTAAAGATGTCCGCGAACACTCCCGCCATTGGTCCATGCAGGATTTGAGTGCATGACCAGGGACTCCGTCAGGACCCATTTCTTTCCGAGGGTTCACTTTCAAGAAGGCCGATCTGACTTTGGAAACTGTGACGGTAGGTACTGGTGTGTTCAAGTCTGCTGGCGCAGGTGACAACAGTTTAGAGGTTTCCTGCTGGAAACAAGCATAGAATATATTGCGTGCATTGGGTTCACAGGAATATACAGGTCTTCACTTGGCAGTTTGTTGCAGAATCTCAGTTGGCTCCGTCTCTGGCAACCTTGTTCTAGCTGCTAAAAACTAATCAGTGTGCTTTCTCCACACAACATTGCCCTGAGTTTGAATGGTGAAGGAGACTGGTCCTGTCTGTGCCAAGATGATGGCATCTCTTTTTCACTGGTAGCATATATGTTGTTATGTGAGTAACATAAGCCGCTACTTGGTGTTTGCGTTGCTAAAGGATACTTCAGACTTTGAGGTAAGTTGAATGTATTTATTGAGCGATTAACAAAGCTCCTAAATGAGTTCTGCACTCTACTAATCTGACTCTAGTAACACACTACTAACTATATGAACTTGCTCTGGACCACATGCTATGGTGTGACGGGGCTGCTAACCACACACGTCTTGCTCGCTAGGTTTCTGCCGGTGGAAGGGGCAGGGCCAGTGTGCTGTGTCCTTTTTATAGTAGTCGTGTGGTGCCCTCTTGTAGTGATGCCACCGCTGGGTGTTCTGATTACCCATTGGTTGTGTCTTGTTCTGATGACCCATTGGTTAGATGTCTGCATATCATTACAGCGTAGTTCCTTGCCAATACAACTTGACCCTTATGAAAAACAGGATATTTAGCCCTGATCTCATAGAATCATAGAATCCCTATAGTGCAGAAGGAAGCCATTCAGACAATCGAGTCTGCACCGAATCACTGAAAGAGCACCCCACCTGGGCCAACTCCCCAGCCCTATCCCCGTGACCCCACCTAACCTGCTCATCTTTGGACACTAAGGGGCAATTTAGCACGACCAATCCATGTAACCTGCACATCTTTGGACTGTGGGAGGAACCCGGAGCACCTGGAGGAAACCTACAGGCACGGGGAGAAAGTGAAAATAGACAGTTACACAAGGCCCAGACACCTCGGCCCAGTTTAACTTGATTCTCTTCAGCCAGGTTCTCCCCAATGGGATGGATAGTTACCTTTAATGATGGGCACGGACTGGTCTGCGGTCTGTCCATTTAGCTGTATATTTACCTCGAGACAGCCCCTTAATGGAATCACTTCTCAGGTATCAGTCTTGAGTATTATCTTTGAGGGTTTCTCTTGTTAAACTGTTTTTGGTACCAATGAAACAGCTGCTCCAGTGTCTACCTCCATTTTCACCACTGTCCGTCCAGTAAAGGAGTGGCTCAGTAATGGTTAGTTACACCCAGAATGGCCAGCATATTCAACAACAGTTCGTCACCTGACTGTGATTCTGGTCCTTCTTCGCCTGCTTTTTGTAGCAAGTGGATACTTTTCCGTCTATTTGGTTTTTCACTTGATGTATTTGGTTCTTGCTTTTTATAATTGTTGGTTGAAACATGTTTCTTTCTCCAACACGCAGGTCGATGTGCCCCTTTTTCCCCACAGTTTTTGCAATTTGCATCGTTACTCCGGCAGTCAGTTGCTATGTGTCCAGCTTCTGTACTTTGGTGGCAATTTCAAAGCTAATGTTTAGGTTTCCGTCAACACTTCATGGATTTTAGTGCTCAAACTTAATTGTTGCGCTTCCTTAGTTGCTTTATATTAATGGCCTTTTCTGGATAGCTTCACTTCTTAACCCACACGGACTCTAATGGTGTCGCTGAAGACATCTCCAAACTCACCGTACTCAGCTAATTTCTTCAAAGTAGCTACAAATAGTGTGATTGATTTACCTTCTTGCTGGTTTATGTTTGTAGAACCTGAACCTCTCGGTAATGACCAAGGGTTTCAGTGTTCAGTGACAAATGGCCCTGCAATACCTTCACAATTGAACCACAAGTTTTTGAGCCTTGTTTGTTTGTTTGCACCAGACTTCACAGGAGGCTGAAAGCTTCACCTCCACCCCTCCCCCCCCCCCCCCCCCCCCCCCCCCCCCCGCCCACCCCGAACACCTTCCAACATGCTCGCCAAAATTTGGTTCACCTGGACAAAGTATTTGAATCTTTCAGTGTATGAACTGCAGCGCTCAGTGATTTCATCATACAGTCCCCTGGTGCCACAAACCCCCACCACTTTTACTACAGGAAATCTTGTATAAGCACAAATGCACCACAATGTTTTCAGCAATAGCTTGCTTCTTTGCCTTCTTGCAAATAAAGTAACCAGGAGCGCAGCCTGTTCCTTTTTTAATTTTTCAAGAGGTGGTGCAAAACAAGCTCTCAATTTCTTGCAGGGTATTTGTTACTTTACTTGATACTCACACCAGAGGGAGTATTGTTTCGGAACTTTCCGGGCAGAGAACATGGCAAGCTTGTTTTCAATGTTGTTTTCACCAAAAACCTTTGTTTACATTTTGGTTCATTCGATTGTTGCTACCAATTTTGGCAGCCTCTGTCACCAACTTTGGTGTAGAAATGTTTTTATCTTCTTAATCCTGTTTGGATGCCTGTGCACGGATTAACGGTATTTCGGTATTTTTTTTTCTCCAAGCGTTTACCAATGTGGTTCCTACCTCCTCCCGCCAGCTCCTTTGTGGTATTTTTTTAAAGGATAGGGTTGCAGACCACGAACCTACAAACAAACAAGAGCTTTATTGGAAAGGTGTTTTCTCACAGGCTGCTATAATAGACTGATTGTTAGCTTGTTAGATTGTTAGCCCACCCTAACTACTGATGATGTCATCAATACATCACGTGATCGAACTCTTAAAGTGACCTTGTTTCAACGAGGAACAAACATGAATAAACAACAGAAATCTTTACAAATAACACCAAAACTGTCCATACAAGAGCTTCCAGAGACCTACTGCATGTAAGCTCTTCCTTCCTTCAAGTGCAGATGGAAAGTCATTTCAGCAAAAATGTCCTCAGAATTATTAGGTGACAAATAATTTCTTAATTGAGTTCGATTTGTCCAAGAGTAATTTCAAAACCAATGTCTTGAATTTGACACTTGGCGTGGGAGAGTGATTGATAGGACCATAAACGGGAGTGAAATCCACTTCTGTCCTCTGTCAGCTTTGGACAATGATTTGACACTGGCTGGCCAATGAACTGGTGGCAAGCGTGAAATGTGCTCAGCAGAGGGGGATGGAGGGGCAGGGTGGGAAACGTGACAAGTGAGGGTGCAGGCAGGCGCTATCACATGAGCTCCCTGAAGGTCGATTATTGCTGTGAAGATGCCTCAGGGAGCTGCAGAATTGATGGAGGGATATCAGCAATAAAAAATGCCTCAAACTCTTTCTGATGACACAACGAATAACTGGCAGCAATAGCCATAAATCATCAAACCTCAAACATATTTCGGCCTTTTATCCTGTTCTGGACCAATAATGATGAAAGATGTGAACGCCATCTCAATGTGAAGCTTCAAAGCTCACAGCCACGTAAAAATTGGGACAAATCTCCTGTTTAATTGTTGGCGGATGCGCTTCCAACCTCCCTGCGTGCTAACTGGCTGTAATATTGCGGGAGGATGCGAAGACAGCAGTATGCGCGCCCGGTGATTTCTCGCGATTTTGGGTTGGGCACACTCCCACTCAGGCTAAGTAAAATCTGGCCAGCAAATTAAAGAGATCAATTGGCATCAAAAGGTAATACCCAAACCTCAGGTACACTATAATTTGAGATTGATACATACTTGGAGTACAATCTGTCAGATCCAAGGTGGAGTACCTGTTTGAGTACCTCTCATGAAATAGAGAGCTACGTGCCGAGTTCTTTTCACTGGAGTCTCAATGTCAGCTAACGTTAGCACTAGTGTGGAGCCAAAATACCAGTTAGGGAACATCTTTCTGCTGGCATGTAATTATGACATTCCCTCCCTCCACCAACGGCGCACAGTGGCTGCAGTGAGTATCATCTACAGGATGCATTACTGATGTAGCAACACCACCTAGAATAGAGTGGTTCAAAGTGGCGTCTCACCACCACCTTCTGAAGGGCAATTATGGATGGGTAATGGATGCTGGCCTTGCCAGCAACACCCACATCCCATGAAGGAATATAACATTACACAGCTACACTGCTTGTGCATGAACCAAATCCCGGAGCTGTTCAAATGGACTTATTTATGTCTGTACAGCAGTCAAACATGGGCACCGCTCAGTTACACAGGGATGGCCCAAAGAAAGAACTGTGAAAGACCATAGAAGCACATACTAAACGATTGATTGCTTTCTAAATGGATCACAATTGCCCAATTCAAAATATATCTTTCAACAAAGAATTTGAAAGCATACAGGTCACAAAATTGTAGAAAATCTCCAGAGTAGGCGGATGACACAGGGCATTGTTGTATGTTTCTGTTGATCCGCATATTTCTGTTCCTGGGTGAAATAAGAAACCAAATTACATGTACCAAAGTTTTTACTGTTGTCATTCAGAATGCAGACTAGTCATTGATCATATAAAGCAAATAAATTAATCAAAGAGATGAGCGATTAATTCAAACCAAATAAATTAGGCAGTAGTAAATACAAAAGCAGTTTGATGTCAGTGTCCTTACATCAGCATGAAGTCTGCAAGTATTAGTTAATGTGGAAAACTGTGACACAGGAATTAATCAAGTGCATTATTGCTGTGGAATTCCTTTATCAGAAGCGACTGCAATAACCAGAATAATGAAATATTATTTGAGACTAGAGATTGCTGATGGGATCAGCTTGTCAGGTGTAAGGTAAGGATGACTTTTCTACCTTTACTGAGTATAAAAATCAAGCTTTTCCAGATCATGCGTCCGACAGTGGAAACAGTCCGATCATTCTATCCTGATTCCTGACCAAGCATGAGCCTTGAATTTGATCTGAAATAAATGGCTCCACTCAATCAAGGTGTTCCCACGTCAGGGTTCATTTGACCTGGAAATTCAACCCACATGAAAACAACTGAAATAGTCCTGGACGCTTACAGAATAACTCAATCTGTTTCAGGATGACTACTCTGAGCGCCATTTTGGATGGGCAACATCATTGAATCATGAACATGATACTCTTTTAAAATAGGCTTACAGATAAAACAATAAAAATAATTTAACTGATTTTGATTCCCCCTCTGACCCTCTATGACACTCAAGGCTCATAAGTACCTACTTAAACCATACAATTACACTGTAAACTAGCCACTTAGGGTGCATTGCTGTAGATAGGTCAACGTTTTTTGATCACCAGTGGCATGAATCTACTTGTACTGCCCAGAAGCCTACCTGCAGTATTGTCAGCTGTGGTTCAATTCGAGGTTGCTCAGCTCTGAGTCAGAAGGCTTTGGGTAATGTGAGAGCATGGTCCCTTTAAGGGGTGAACCCCCCACAGCCACATGGCCTATGGGGTTGGAGCACGTGACCCTGATCGTATTGGGTGCCAGAGTTATGACCACGATAGCGGAGAATCATCAGCGTAGTCAGTGGGACAAGACCTGTGTTGGAGTTGTGTTGATCTGTATTGTTATGGGAGCGACGTTTTCAGAACCCCAAAATGTATGATGGAGTTCAACCAACCTCTCCCTTTAATGTATTGTTCCTTGTGAAGCACAAGACTTGGTCTCCAGGTGTGGTATGACAATTGTGGACGCGTGGGTTTTTAAACGCAAAACAATGTTTATTCCATGAATTCAACTTAACCCTTTAAAATAAACATTGGATCCCTTAACACCCCTTACTTCAAAGATAACCCCGAAAATAATACACTAAATAATCCCTCAAAATGTTCCTTCGAACCTCCAAAAGACTTAACACCTTTAAACAGAAACACATCAGGTTAAAGACATTACTATTATGAGTTTAAATCACCCAAATGACTCAGAGATAGTCTTTCCTGGCAGAGATCACGGCAGATCCAGCTCACTGCAAACACAGACACACCCAGCTTTTCCTCAAAACTGAAACTAAACACTGCAAAATGGCTGAGCTAAAAACCCAGCTCCACCCACACTCTGTAATATGAGCTGCTCCATTTCTTAAAGGTACACTGCTTAAACATCCATTTCTTAAAGCTACTCTCACATGACAGTATGGATAAAGTTCTTCCATTGTTAATAAATCACCATTATGATTTAACTCTGTCTCACCATATCACCTCTCGCTACAACACTGGCGATGAGAATAAATCCTACCCATCAGTAAAGGAAAAGTCATTAAATTTTGGAAGTAGGGGGATGGGTGGCCTCTCAGGAACCTGCAAAAAAGGTAAAGAATCAACTACGATCGAATAACTACACCACTATTCCGCAAAATCGATCCATTTGATCCGGAGGTTGAAAGTTGGGGCCAATACATCGAAAGGCATTAATACTTTTTCACTGCCAACAAAATCACCACAGAAGACAAGCAAAAGGTTAGATTACTCACAGTTTTCTGCCCACAAATGTATAACCTCTTGAGAAACCTAACATCTCCAGAGGCTCCGGATACCAAATCCTTTGATTAACTAGTGCAACTAGTGACAGACCACTACCATCCCCGACCCACCATTATAAGGCAGTGTTATAAATTCCATTCAGCCACTAGGGGCCCTGGAGAAACAGTATCCGTTTTTGTAGCCAGGCTTCGACAGATGGTGAAACACTGCAAATTTGCTCCATATCTCAGTGATACGCTGCGTGACAGGTTGGTCTGTGGTATCAGTAACTTGAGTATTCAGAAGAGGTTGCTGGCAGAAACCAGACTATCCTTAGCCAAAGCGGCTGAATTGGCTCAATGTCCTGAAAACGCTGAACAAGTGCTTTTGAACAGCTAAGCGTGCAAAGTGAGGTGCAACGGAGCCTGAGGAAAGAAAGAGTGACTATCAGTCACAGTGTCTAAATGCTTGTTATCATTGTGTGGGAGACCATACCCTAGACAGATGCACATGTAAATAGTTAATTTGCTCCAGATGCAATAGAAAAGGCCACATACAAGCTAGATGCAGAGTAAGTCAGAGTTCCCAGAAAAAAATGTTGGTGACTCCAGTGAATAAGCTTGTGGATGACCCGGAAGAAAAGTCCGATGTTTATAAGTTCAACATGATGAAGTTAAGCAAGACACCCCCCATTAAAATTGTCCTTATTCTTAATGGTCATCCATTAAATATGGAGGTTGATACAGATGCTGCTGCCACGGTGCCAGGAGAGCAGGCATATAAATATCTATAGGGAGGGCTGCAACCCTTGATACTCAGCAGTACAATGGCCACTTTAGCCACCTATACTGGGGAAGCCCTGAAGGTAATGAGTACGATGTCAACGCCAGTATCATACCAACACCAGTCTGGCCAGTTGCCCTTCATCATAGTAAAAGGACAGTGACCAAGCCTCGTAGGGCAAGATTGGCTGAGGAAAGTCAAGCCAAATTGTCTGGAGATAGTCAGCATCCAGAATTTTCCAGGAACTTCTGTAAAAATATCAGGAAGCTCTTCAGAGAGAGCTGGGGTGCATAAA
The DNA here is from genome assembly GCF_902713615.1 of Scyliorhinus canicula. Lineage (NCBI taxonomy): Eukaryota > Metazoa > Chordata > Chondrichthyes > Carcharhiniformes > Scyliorhinidae > Scyliorhinus > Scyliorhinus canicula. Next base: position 17,174,485 of record NC_052160.1, on the reverse strand, counting down.
AGGGTGAAGGTCAAAATATGCATGGACCCTGGTGCACTGCCAACATTTTGCTCTGCACCAAAATGTTGAAGTGGAGCTGAAACTTCTGGAAGACTTGGGGATAATTATACTGGTATAATTTTCGGCGTGGGCAGCACCAATAGTTCCAGTGTTAAAGCCAGACCACACAGTAAGTGTTTGCAGTGATTACAAGATGACTGTGAACAGGGCTGCTAAAATAGGTACATATCCTATTCCTACGACAGAGGACCTCCACTCAAAATTGGCAGTCGGCCTCAAGTACACAAAATTAGTTCTAAGTCATGCGTATCAGCAGCTTCAGTTGAAGGAAGAGTCAAAGAAATTCGTCACCATAAAAACACACCAAGGCTAATTCCCATAAACAAGATTGCTCTTTGAAATGTCACCTGCCTGCGCTATATCTCAACGCACGATAGAGAGCCTTTTACAAGGGATTCCAAAAGTTGTCATGTATCTGAACGATGTCGTGAAAGCGGGGACATCACCTGAAGAGCCTGGTGCCAATTTGGAAGAAATCCTCAGGAGATTCAAAGAAGCTGGTCTGTTGAAACACAAAAAGTGTACATTTCAGACCAATCAGGTTACATATTTAGGTCGATACAAAAGGCTGACATCCAGTCAAGGACAAGGCAAAGGTGACAAAAGGGGTGCAGGCACCAAGAAAAGTAACTGACCTGTGCTGGAGTTGTGTTGATCTGTACATACAAAGTTCTTCTATTGTGAATAAGTCACTTTTGTGATTTAACTCTGCCTCGCCTTTTTACCTCATGCTGCGACAGGTTCAAATTCCAGAGATTTAAGCACAGACGTCTGAGCTGACACCCCATTGCAGGACTGAAGGAGAGGAGCACTATGAGAGGTGCAGTCCTTCAGATGAAACATTAAACTGAGGCCCTGCACTGGCTGCCCCTGAGGTCGCTGCAAAGACTCCTATGGCACTACTTCAAAGCTGAGTGGGTGAGTCATCCCTGGTGGTAAATATTTATCTCTCAATCAATATTGCTAAAAACAAAATATCTGGTCATTATCACATTGCTGTTTGTGGGAGCTTGCTCTGCGCTAAATGACTGCCAAGTTTCCTATGCAGTGCAATGTCTCAAATCTGGCTGACAAAAAAACAGGGATTCTCCGGTCCACCAGCTGCGTTTTCCAGTGCGGCACGCCTCGCCGGCAGTGGGATTCTGTGTTCCCGAAGCCGGCCAATTGGGTTTCCCATTCTGGCCACCTCACACCGTCGGGAAACCTGCTGTTGTATGAGGAACGTTTGACGACTTTGGATCTGCACTTGTTGGAGTTTAGAAGTATGAGGGGGATCTTATTGAAATTTACAGGATACTGCGAGACCGGGATAGAGTGGACGTGGAGAGGATGTTTCCACTTGTAGAAAAAACTAGAACCAGAAGACACAATATCAGATGAAAGGGATGATCTTTTAAAACAGAGATGAGAGGGAATTTCTCCAGCCAGAGGGTGGTGAATCTGTGGAACTCTTTGATGTAGAACGATGTGGAGGCCAATTCACTGAGTGGCTTTCAGACAGAGATAAATAGGATCTTGATTAATAAGGGGATCAGGGGTTATGGGGAGAAGGCAGGAGAATGTGGATGAGAAAACTATCAGCCATGATTGAATAGCAGAGCAGACTCGATGAGCCGAGTGGCCTGATTCTGCTCCTATGCCTTATGGTCTTATGGACTGGAGGATCCCGCCAACGGAGAATTCCGCTCCAGACGTTTTTAGAAAGTGTCCGTAATCAATTTTTGGAAAAAAAATATTTTTATTCTCCTCCTTTTTCATATTTTCTCCCAGATTTACACTCACCAGCAATAATCAGCAACGAATGCAATGTCAATCCCCATATCAACAACAATCCCATCCTCCCACCAAACCCCCAAACATTAGCCCGCATGTTAACATAAACAAATAACAAAAAGGAATCAGGAATGAAATGAAATGAAATGAATGAAAATCGCTTATTGTCACGAGTAGGCTTCAATGAAGTTACTGTGAAAAGCCCCTAGTCGCCACATTCCGGCGCCTGTCCGGGGAGGCTGGTACGGGAATTGAACCGTGCTGCTGGCCTGCTTGGTCTGCTTTAAAAGCCAGCGATTTAGCCTGGTGAGCTAAACCAGCCCTTAAACCAGCCCTTAAGCAGGAATCACCCATGGTCACCATTAACACATACAGTCCCCCTCCACCCAACCCTCCCAACCCTCTAATGTTCGATGTGATCCAATTCTAAAAGTGCACAATGAATAACACCCATGAATTGTAGAATCCCTCAATCCTTCCCCTCAGTTCAAACTTAACCATCTAAAGAGTCAAGAATTCCAGCAGGTCCCCTCGCCACGCCAGGGCACAGGGTGGAGAGGCTGCTCTCCATCCCAACAGGATCCACCTTCAGGCGATCAACGAGGCGAAGGCTACAACATCTGCCTCCGCACCCGTTTCCAACCCTGGTTGGTCCGACACTCCGAATATGGCCTCCCGAGGGCCCGGGTCCAGTTTCACGAGCACCACTTTAGAGATTACCCTAAAAACCTCCTTCCAGTAATCCTCCAGCTTTGGACAGGACCCAAACATATGAACTTGGTTTGCGGGACCCCCCCCCCCAACGTTCATACACATCTTCTACCCCCTCAAAGAGCCGGCTCATCCTCGCCCTTGTGAGGTGTGCTCTGTATACCACCTTCAGCTGTAACAGCCCCAACCTCACGCATGAGGTGGAGGAATTAACTCTCCGGAGCACCTCACACCGGAACCCCTCCTCCATACCCTCTCCCAACTATTCCTCCCACTCTGTCTTGATACCTTCCAGTGGTGCATTCTCCTCTTCCAAAATAGCCCCATAAACCACCAACATTAACCCCTTCTCCAGTCCCCCTGTTGTCAGCACCTCCTCCAGCAATGTGGAAGCCGGCTCTACCGGGAAGCTCTGTATCTCCTTTCTGGCAAAATCTCGAACCTGCATCTACCTAAACATTTCCCCCTGCTCCAGCCCATACTTCGCTTCCAGCTCCTTCAATCCTGCAAACCGACCCCTAAGAAACAAATCTTTTAGTGTCCTAATTCCTTTCTCCTCCCATCTCCAAAAATTTCCATCACGCTTCCCTGGCTCAAATCTGTGGTTCCCCCGAATCGACATTTCCCTTGACCCTGCCCCCAACCCAAAGTGCTGGCGAAACTGCCTCCAAATTCTCAACGAAACGATTATTACCGGACTCCCCGAGTACTTCCCCGGGGCTATCGGGAGCGGCGCTGTTGCTAGCGCCTTCGATCCTGATCCCCTACACAAACTCTCCTCCATTCTGACCCACTGGGAGTCCACCCCTCTGACCCAGCTCCGTACCTTCTCCACATTGGCCGCCCAGTAATAATACATCAGGTTCGGAAGACCCAAACCCCCTGCCTGCCTTCCTCTCTGTAGTAGTATCTTTCTAATTCTGGCCACCTTCCCTCCCCATATGAACGAGGTAATCATTCCTTCAATCTCTCTAAAAAATGCCTTTGGCAGGAAAAGTGGCAGGCATTGGAAAACAAACAGAAATCGCGGCAACGCGTTCATTTTAACCGCCTGTACCCGACCCACCAGTGACAGAGGAAGACCGTCCCACCTTGCCAGATCAGCTTTGACCCTCCCAACCAAACTAGAAATGTTGTATCTATGGAGACCCCCCCCCCCCCCCCCAAAATCCTGAGCAACCTGAACCCCAGGGATTAAAGTAAGTCCCTGCCCTACGGATTGGCAGCCCCTGCTCCCCACCCCCGGCCGAGAAACCACAAAATATTCACTCTTGTTTAGATTTAATTTGCACCCCGAAAAAGACTCAAACATCTGAAGCAGCTCCGGTATTCCCCCTATAGACACACTCGGTTCCGACACGTATAATAACAAGTTATCGGCATATAAGGACACCCTATGTCATGCCCCGCCCCCCGCACTATCCTTTTCCATACCCCCGACATCTTAATGCGATGGCCAATGGCTCAATTGTGAGTGCAAACAGCAGGGGGGCATAGGACATCCCTGCCTCGTCCCACTGTGGAGAGAAAAGTATTCCGAGCTGATGTTATTTGTGCGGACACTCGCCCTCGGCTCCTTATACAGTAGCTTTACCCAGTTCACAAATCTTGGTCCAATCCAAAGCCGCTCCAGAACTGCCATCAAGTACCCCCATTCTACCCGGTCAAACGCTTTCTCAGTGTCCAATGCCACAATCACCTCTGTTTCCTTCCCCTCCACCAGTACCATAACCACGTACAATACCCTCCTAATGTTCGAAAAGAGCTGCCACCCTCTCACAAACCCCGTCCGATCTTCACCTATCACCTTGAGGAGGCAAGGTTGGCTCGTTGGTCAAGGGGTGTGATTCTCGCTTGGGGGCTTCCGCTGCGATAAAATGCGGGTTCAAATCTCGGACGCCCGACAAAACGCTTTTTTGGGCAACACGATAGCACAGTGGTTAGCACAGTTGCTTCACAGATCCAAGGTTCCAGATTCGATTCCCAGCTTGGGTCACTGTCTGTGCGGAGTCTGCACTTTCTCCCCATGTCTGCGTGGGTTTCCTCCGGGAGCTCCGGTTTCCTCCCACAGTCCAAAGATGTGCAGGTTAGGTGGTTTGGCCATGATAAATTGCGCTTAGTGTCCAAAAAAAAAGGTTAGGTGGAGTTGCTGGGTTACGGGGATAAAGGGGATAGGGTGGAGGCGTGGGGCTTAAGTAGGGTGCTCTTTCCAAGGGCCAATGCAGACTCGATGAGCCGAATGGCCTCCTTCTGCACTGTAAATTCTATGATTCCTCCAACCAACCTGCCAGGACCTTCGGCAATATTCGGCAAATTAAAAGTGACATGGGGCCCAGAGTCAATTTTAATTAAAGATACAACTTAGCCTAACATTTCAGCTAGATACTGCATTAACATGTTGTGGGGCCTGACGAGTTGTCCATTTTGCCCTTTGCCTGCCGGTCCATTCCCACACTTCGAATGACCCTTGACCCCACCTGACCCAGCTTGACCCGAACTGTCTGCTGCTCAAACCACTTCACCCAAAATCTGGCACGGCTTCGGTCCTGAGGTTGCTGGTTTTAAGACACTGATGACACTTCACAATTGTAAAGTGCTTTGGGATGCCTTGAAGCAAAAGGCACCATATAAATGTAAATCTTCTATTTTACCTGATTACCAAACTTTAAGATATGTCTGGGTAGCAGGATATTGTTATCCTGTAAGCCCTGATAACTGAGGGGATTAGTGATTTAAAAACAAATATGCCTTTCAGTGAAACATTGCTTGACATGATACACTAGAATATTAAAAATGCCCCTCTTGTTGGGTATCAATCTCGTAGCCAGTTACCAGATCCAAATGATAGATGAATAATTCTTTAAACTGGTTTGAATTGTGGCAGAGTGATGAAAGACAGCATGATTTGCACCCTTATGGCAATTTAAATGATAATTTTACACTCAATTGGTGCTTGAATTGTGACAGAAGTGCACGCAACATTATTTTATGGTGCCAAATGTCAATTGCTAATGTAGCCAGAACAAATATCCAGGACCACATCCTGGGCCTCTGTTCTAACTTAAAAATCATGCAACAAATCATCATTAAGTATACTTGGAGTGGTCCAAGAAATAATTATACGTGCCATCAGCTATGCCTTTATGTTTCGTACAGCATTTGCCCATTGATGCAAAAATCCCTCAAGCAATGCTCAGTGTCTTTGACAAATATTTTATTTTGGTTGGGACTGAAGTGATGGCGCAGCCAATACCAGATCCAGGAACAGGCGACCAACGTTCCAACCCGAAATCGATGCTCACCGTGGTTCTACTGGGCCTGGACAGGGTGAACCTCCGGTGGTTTATCGGATTGCTGACAGGCCACTGCAGAAAACAACAAAATAAAAAGGGGTGTCCACCAATTTGTGTTGGGCCAGGAGGATTACTAAAAATCTCACCTGCCACTCCTGCTTCTCCTCCCTCCCTAAACAAGGAATGCTTCAGCTCTTCAGTAAAAGCTTACTTTTGCTTCCGCTCTCAGAGGAACCGCTAGATTTTCTGTCACCCCACGTGCCACCCCCCGTCCCCCACCTAAAAAGTATTGGTGCCATTTTTAAAATTATTGCACAGAACATAAGCGAGCTGGCTCGGCAAACATTGTTTTAAAATTTAGAGTACCCAATTAATTTTTTCTAATTAAGGGGCAATTTAACGTGGCCAATCCACTTAGCCTGCACATCTTTGGGTTGTGGGGGTGAAACCAGTATTATTCCTTGTGTCTGAATAAAGCTCGTAGACTTACAGTTGAAGTACATGCTTTATTTCTATGAGTGTGTTCTCTCTCCAGCGCTTAGACTATGTTACATCTGAGCTGCCTGTCTGTGTCCTGCTCACCAGCTGCCGTTCCTGTGAAGAGAGAAAGGCTACTTCCTGTTTGTCTACGTATATATACATCTCTGGTGTTCCCTCTAGAGGTTACTTAGTTGTAGTGTATTTACATTAACCCTTTGTGTATATACAGTGATGCATATCACTACATCCCCCCTTTTTTCGTGTTACATATTTTCTGTATTTTGTTAAAGAAAATTGTACAAAACAGGTAGATAAATGATGATATGTACAAGTTGTGATGATATTGATGATTATATAAAGCCAAATAATATTTATCAGTCCAATCTTAATTTAAAAAAATTATGAGTCCAAACTTTATGAATTTGTTCAGTTGAGTTGCTTTCTTCTTCTGTTGTTGAAGTGGTGATGTTGATATTGTCATTTCTTTGTGAATGTTGTCAGTGTTCTTGTGTTTAATTAACCAAGAAGTCATCGGCAGGTGTTCGAATGGTTGAATCACTTTGTTGTCTGATTTAGACTTTTTTGTTCTATGCTTGTGGTAGCGATTCTGTATGTCATCTTTGTTGTCTGACCTAGACTTTTTCCTGTGCTTGCGGTATTGATTCTGTATGTCATCTTTGTTGTCTGACCTGGACCTTTTACTGTATTTGTGGTATTGATTCTGTATATCATCTGCGTTGAAAGCTGGTTTGCTTGTTTATAGTGGACCAAATGTGAATTTGTGAGATTCATTGTCATGCCATGGTATGTTTGTACTCTTGTCATTGGTTTGAGCTGTGCTGTTACATTGTCCTTCATGTGCAGAGTTGTACCATGTCGTACAAGTTGTTGTTTCACTGTTGTTGTTTTTGTCATTTCTGTCTTTGTTGTTTTTGTTGTCGCACTTGTTGCTGTTTTTGTCATGCTTGTTGTTTCTGTTTTTGTTGTTCTTGTTGTTGTTGGTGTCGTGTTTGTTGTTGCTGTTGTTGTCTTTGTTATGTTTCTTGTTGTTGTTCTGGTTGTTGTTCTTGTAGACTTTGTTGTTGTGCTTGTAGTTTTTGTTGTTGTTCTTGTTGCACTCAATGACTGTTCCATGTGGATAATTCGAGTCATTCTCAAAGTTATTTGTGTCAGTGTCCTTTGTGGTATTTGATGTTTCATTGAGCATTTCTTCTTGAGGATTGTGAGAATGATCTGATGTTGCATTGATCTTGGTGACATCACTCCTTTGTGGTTGATGTGATTCATCTTTGATTCCTTGGTGCTCCTCTTCAGGAGTCATTTCTGGTTCACTTGAATCATCTTTGGTTTCTTGATGCTCCTCTTCTGGAGTCAAAATCTTCAAGATTTCATTTTCTTGTGGATAGGTTAGAGTAGATGAGTTTTTACTTGACCTGGTCTCACTGAACTCAAGAGTAGTTTCACTTTGATTGTTCAGTGCTTCTGTACATACGAGCTGAGATCTGTCAGTCTCGCTGTGATCTTGCACATCTTGCATGAATTGTGATTTCTCCGTCACTTGTCTCACATACAGTGGGTGGACATTCAGTGTCTTCTTGTTGGTTAAATGAGCTGGATAGACTTTCATAGTCTGCTGCTGGTTGCTCAGATAAGGTTGATAGACCTTCATGGTCTTGTTCATGCATGGACTTCGCTATGGAATCTTGAGTTGCTTCCATTGTGGAGTCTGTCAACAAGCTCTCTGTATTGTGTTCTTCATGTTCAATGAACAAATCATCTTCTTTAATTTCGGATTTGTCATTGTGCTCTTCACTTCAGCTGGTGCAAACTGCGTGTTCCAGGGTGCTGCGGAGGTTATTGTCAACTGCTGGTAGGAGGTCAGGCATTGTTATGTCTTTCGAGGTGAAAAAATTGTGTTTTGTAGATTTAAAACTCTTTTGTTCAATTTTCGGACATTTCTCCTATAAGTGCGCGTGGTCCGGGGCTTCTGACGTCATGACGCTCGTGATGTAAAGCGTAGGAATGGGTTGCACATGCGCAAATTGCTTTTCCTTTACTGTGCGCTTTTTCGTAAATGTGCATGCGCGACTTGCGCATGCGCAGATCCCTCTTCGAGCTGTGCGCTCTTTTTGTTCAACCACGCATGCACAGCTTGCATGCGCCCAAAACGTCTTTTTTCACTTGTGCATGCATGGTTGCGGTTTCCTGCGCATGCGCAGACCCAGATTTGAATCCGGGGAGTTTAAAATGTGCTCAGACGCTATTTTAACTTCTTCAGACCCATGGAAAAGAACTTTTTTGCCATTTTTCCTTGTTAAAAACGTAAAGTTTTTTTGTTTTGCGATCTGCACTTGTCAATCGCGATTTCCAGCATTATACCTTTCTGTTTTCATGATTGTTTGAGTTTCACATCACTCATCCCCTGTGTAATTTGGTCTCTGAGCATTGAATGTCTTAAAGCAGCATTGTTACTGGTGTTACAGTAATCTTCAAATTCTTTAAGTAATTTGGTGTTGTTTTCACCTTTCAAGTAATTAAAGCAGTTGTAGATTTCTCTGGCTTCATGTCCTGCTGGGAGAAGTGCTATTTTCATTTCTTCTGAGGCCGTGCTCTACTCATTAGCTATGATATATAGTTTGAACATTTGTTTAAAGATTTTCCATCTATGACTTAAATTACCGGTTGTTTTCAGCTGCGGTGGAGTTCCAACGAGTTGCATCGACTCAGCAAAGTCTCCCCACGTCAGTTTTCTTCTGTTTTCGATCGTGTTTTTTCTGCATCTTGTGTAACTTTTCCAGGAAGCATTCTGAAGTCACCCCACTGCTGGTACCATGTATTATTCCTTGCGTCTGAATAAAGCTCGTAGTCTTACAGTTGAAGTAGATGCTTTATTTCAATGAGTTCGTTCTCTCTCCAGCACTTAAGACTATGTGACACCTGAGCTGCCTGTCTGTGTCCTTCTCATCAGCTGTCGTTCCTGTGAAGAGAGAGAGGCTACTTCCTATTTGTCTATGTATATATACATCTCTGGTGCTCCCTCTAGTGGTTACTTAGTTGTAGTGTATTTACATTAACCCCTTGTGTATATACAGTGATGCATATCACTACAAAACCTACACAAACACGGGGAGAATGTGCAAACTCCACACGGGCAGTGACCCAGAGCCGGGATCGAACCTGGAACCTCGGTGCCGTGAGGCAGCAATACTACCTATTGCGCCACCGTGCTGCCCAAGGCAAACATTTTTATTGCCCATCCCTAACCTCCCTTGGGAAGGTGGTAGTGAGCCATCTTTTTTTTAAACATTATGGGCGCGATTCTCCACCCCCCAAGACGGGTCGGAGAATAGCGGGAGGGCCTTCCCGACATTTTTCCCAAACCTCCCACTATTCCCAAACCCCCCCCCCCCCCCCCCCCCACGGCCGCCCCACGACACGAATCGCTGCTCGCCGTTTGTTACGGCGAGCAGCGATTCTCCCCTGGCCGATGGGCCGAGTTCCCAGGCCTTTACGGCCGTTTTCACGAACGCCAACACACCTGCTCTCACCGTTCGTGAAAACCGCCGCAAAGTGCCGTTCTCGACAATCATGGCACCGATTGGCACGGCCGCACCACGGCCGTGCCAAGGGTGGCATGGGCCCACGATCGGTGGGCACCGATCGCGGGCAGCGGGTCCGAACCCCGCGCACTCTTTGTTCCTCCGCCGCCCCGCTGGATCAGTCCGCGGGGCGGCTGAGGGGCATAACGGCCCACGCATGCGCGGGTTTCACGCATATGCGTGATGACGTCATCCGCGCATGCGCGGGTTGGAGCCGTCCAATCCGCGCATGCGCGGCTGACGTCATCGTGCGCGTCAGCCGCCGTTACCCTTGGCGCACGGGCTTAGCGAAGTTCGCTAAGCCTGTGATGCCGAGGTTCACGGGGCCCCGCTGCTAGCCCCGACCGGGGAGCAGAATCGGGTCCCGGGAGGGGGCGCGGAGGCTGCCGTGAAACACGGCCAGTTTCACGCCAGCCTTCACGACTCTCCGCATTTGCGGAGAATCGCGCCCTATATTGTTGGTGTGTAATGTACAACAGCTGCAACATGAAATACCATTTCTTTTATTCTGACATGTGTCAGTCCTCATCACACAGTTTGCACAATTAAAAAGGAACATACAGGAACAAAATGTCAATCAGTTAAAGAATCAGGGAGCACGGTAGCATGGTGGTTAGCATAAATGCATAAAAGAATAGGGCAGCACGGTAGCATGGTGGTTAGCATAAATGCTTCACAGCTCCAGGGTCCCAGGTTCGATTCCCGGTTGGGTCACTGTCTGTGCGGAGTCTGCACGTCCTCCCCGTGTGTGCGTGGGTTTCCTCCGGGTGCTCCGGTTTCCTCCCACAGTCCAAAGATGTGCGGGTTAGGTGGATTGGCCATGATAAATTGCCCTTAGTGTCCTAAAAAGTAAGGTTAAGGGGGGGGGTTGTTGGGTTACGGGTATAGGGTGGATACGTGGGTTTGAGTAGGGTGATCATTGCTCGGCACAACATCGAGGGCCGAAGGGCCTGTGCTGTGCTGTTCTATGTTCTATAATCAAGGAACAAAGCTTTCCTCTTTGCTGGTGATGTGTTTATTCTGTGCGTGTGTTCGATAGATAATTTACAGAGGTCAAAACTGAAAGAAGAATAACATGCAAATATAGTGCTTCAGGAGCAGTTTGAAGAGCTTAAAATTCCACAAGGCAACACATACCCAAAGAAGAAACAAAATCTCTCACCAATAACAATAATCTCCACAGGTTCACTTGCGATAAGTCTTATCAACACTCCCACGTCACTAACTTTCACACTTATTTTTAAAAAAACATGCAAGTCACTGATAATAGCAAGACTCTTTCTCTATATATTCTCTATATTTCTATTTTTATGTTTTACTACGATTGCAAATTTGTAGTTAAATTTCCTTTTATTAAACAAACTATATTGGGCGGGGTTCTCCGACCCCCCCCCCCCCCCCGCTGGGTGGGAGAATCGTGGGGGGTCGGCGTGAGTCGCGCCGCCCGCCTCGGAGAATGGCGGGTTCCAGTGTGACTCAATGGGAGCAGGGGCCGCCCGAATTCTCCGGCCCGCGATGGGCCGAAGTCCTGTCCGCCTGTATCGGGTCCCGCGGTGTAAATCAGAGTAGGTCCCTTACCGGCGGGACCTGGCAGCGCGGTCGGGCTCCAAGGTTCCTGGGGGGTCGCGGGGGCAACTGGCCCCGGGAGGTGCCCCCATGTTGGCCTGGCCCGCGGTTAGGGCCCACCGATCCACCGGCGGGCCTATGTCGTGGGGGCTCTCTATTACTCCGCATCGGCCGTTGTGGTCCTCTGCGATGGTCGATGCGGAGACGACCCCTCCCGCGCTTGCGCGGGGATGGCACCAGTGCGTGCTGGCGCTCCCGTGCATGCGCCGACTCGCGCCGGCTGGCGGGGGTCCTTCGTCTCCTTTTGGCATGGTGCCAGGCCCCTATCCCGCCGGCTGGCCGGGCGCAAACTACTCCAGGGTGGGCATAGCCCCTTATGGTGCAGAGGAACCTGCACCTTTGGGGCGGCCCGACGCCAGAGTGGTTCACGCCATTCCGTCCCGCCGGGACCACCCTCCCCGCCGGGTACGGGGGAATCCCGCCCCATGGCGGGAGAAGAAAAAAAGTGCCCCCATGGCACAGGCCCGCCCACCTATCGGTGGGCCCTGATTGCGGGCCAGGCCACTGTGGGGGCACCCACCGGGGTCAGAATGCCCTACGCCCTCCCCAGGACCCCGGAGCACACCCGCGTCGCCGGTCAGGTAGCTGGTTTAATCCACGCCGGCGGGAGAGGCCTGTCAGCGGCGGGACTTCAGCCCATCGCAGGCTGGAGAATCGCCGTGGGGGGCCCGTTGATCGGCGCGGGGGGTCCGCCCAACGGCGCGGCGTGATTCCCGCCCCAGCCGAATCTCGGGGGGTCGGAGAATCCCGCCCCTGATCTTTATTTTGAATGTTGCTTGGGAGTGATGCCTGAGTTGAGGAAGTTTTATCATACATAGGTCATTAAAGTTTACACGAATGAGAAATTATGAAATGAAAATCGCTTAATGTCACGAGTAGACTTCAAATGAAGTTACTGTGAAAAGCGCGTAGTCGCCACATTCCGGCGCCTGTTTGGTGAGGCTGTTACGGGAATCAAACCGTGCTGCTGGCCTGCTTGCAAAGCCAGCGATTTAGTCCTGTGCTAAACAGCCCCTCATACCAGTCTTGTGAGGTTTTTTTTAATGCTCGTAAGATAGAGCCACAAATTACTGCTGTGATCTAACAAGTAATGTGAGCCACCTTCTTGAACCGCTGCAGTCCAGGTGCTATCAGAGAGGGAATTCCAGAATTTCGATCCAGTGACAGGGAAGGAATCGCAATATAGTTCCAAGTCAGGATGGCGTGTGGTTTGGAGGGAACTTGCAAGCAGTGGTGTTCCCATGTACCTGCTGCCCTTGTTCTTCTATGTTGCAGAGGTCGCCACTAGGAACATAGGAAACATCAGAACCAGGAGTAGGCCTAGTAATGCTCCGCCATTCAATACAATGATAGATGATCGGACCCTTTGATGCCTTTTACACACACTATTCCCATAACCCTTTACGTTATTGTTAATCAGAATCTATCAATCTCCACCGTAAACATATTCAATGACTGAGCTTCCACTGCCCTCTGGGGCAGGGAATTTCAAAGATTCACAACCCTCTTTGGAAAGAAACTTCTCCTCATCTCAGTCTGAAGTGCCATCCACCTTATTTTAAAATTGAGCCCTCTGGTTCTCGACTCCCTAACTAGGGGAAACATCTTACCTGCTTCAGCCCTGTCTCATCCTTTAAATATTTTGCAGGTTTCAATGAGGTCACCTCTCCTTCGAAATGCTGGTGAATACAAGCCCAGTTTTCCCAAACTTTCTTCTTAAAATGGTCCCTCCGTCCCCTGTACAAGTCTGGGTGATTTCTCCGGATGAATGCACTGCCACAAAGAGTAGTTTGGGCAACTAGTATCGATGCATTTAAGAATAAATTGGATGAGCACATGAGGGAGAAAGGAACAGAAGGTCATGCTGGCTGGTTTAAATGAATTTGGGGTTAGAGGAAGCTCATGCGCCTAAACGTCTGCATGTACCAGTTGGGTCAAATGGCCTGTTTGCATGCTGTAAATTCTAACAAAAACCATGTAAAAATATGTATCCAAATCTAAAACTTCCCCAAGTCTTCAGGAGTAGAGGTGAGGATATTTTAGAAGGAAGAATTTTGTTCTGTTAAACTGCCTCCTGACTTATCGAGCTGCAATGGTGCCTACTGTCACTGCTTCAGTGCATTCCCAATGGTGATTGACATTTGAAGCTGTCAGTCAGGATTTGTGATGAATCTGTTAGGCTACTGGGGGATGTGCTGTCGAGAAAAACTAGCACTTCACTCTCGTCCAAGCTCCAGTATGAACACCATTGCAAATGGCACAATCGACGCAGGGAATTAAAGTTAGGAAGAAGACTGCAGCACTCACGGTTGTCCTCAGAGCCGGTTAAAGGCTACGTGAAAGTGAACAATTATGCATGACACAGGAAATAAAAAGTGGGCAAATGGGAGAAATGCATAGTTGGCAATGAATACTTGGCAGTTTCTGGATATTCCAATGACAAGTGAAACTACTGGAGTGGACATTCAGAGACTATTTCCTCGGGTGGATGTAGCTGTTACAAGGGGGCATAACTATAAGATTCAGGGTGGGAGATATAGGAGGGATGTCAGAAGTAGGTTCTTTACTCAGAGAGTGGTTGGAGTGTGGAATGGACTGTATGCTGTGATATTGGAGTCGGACACTTTAGGAACTTTCAAGCGGTTATTGGATAGGCACATGGAGCACACCAGAATGACAGGGAGTGGGATAGCTTGATCTTGGTTTCGGACAAAGCTCGGCACAACATCAAGGGCCGAAGTGCCTGTTCTGTGCTGTACTGTTCTATGTACTGAGCCAGCCCAAACTATAAACTTTGCCTTAACATTATTCCCATTCACCTTGCTGTTTTTCAATTTAATTTCCCATAATTTACATTGCTAGCTGGTTTTATTTGTGTCTAAAAGGACACTATTGACGTCCAGCAACAGCGCTTTTGGATAAATTCACAGTGCAGCTACTAGCTTATATACTTTGGGTTCCAGTCAGACAAAACTTTGTTCATACTGGCTAGCTCCTGACTGGCTGGAACCAATACAACCATTCCCAGATACAGACCTGGCTCATCCCAAATTCACCATCCTGCTGTCCCCCACTGCCCTCCCAACCCCACCGCGTGACAGCATCCAAAAATGACACATGTGCACTGATGACACTCAGCTCCACCTCACCACCACCTTATACAACCGCCTGATTAGCTTTCATTTGTCATTTAAAAAATTCTTTCATGTGATTGGGCATCGCTGGCAAGGTCGACTTTTGTTGCTATCCTTTTTTGCCCTTGATCTGAGTGGCATGCTTGGCCATTTCAGAGGGCAGTTAAGAGTCAACCACATTGCTATGTCTGGAGTCACATGTTGGCCAGACCAGGTAAGGATGGCAGATTTCCTTCCCTGAAGGCCATTAGTGAATCAGATGGGTTTTTCACAACAATCGATGATGGTTGTGGTGGATACCATTGCTGAGGCCCGCTTTCAATTCCAGCTATTGTTTATTGAATTTAAGTTCTACCAGCTGATGTGGGAAAAATTGAATCCGTGACCCCAAGGCATTAGCCTTGGGCCTTTGAATTACTCGTCTCGTGACATTACCACTACACTACTGTCTCTCCCCTATTGCTTGTCCAATGTGCAGCATTGAATGTTCAGAAATTCCTTCCTATTAAATTGGGGGAACCTTTATTTTTGGCTTGGTGCCAAAGTTAGTCTGCTTATGCTCATGTGGAGTGCCTTGGGACATTCAACTACATTCAAGGCACTTATGTCAATGTAAGTTGTTGTTGTTGCTGTGTACAATCAGGCATTGACTCTCTGTCTGAAACTGGCAGTGGATAACCAACTGGATGACTACACACTCATGACATATAGAGCACCAGGTTGATGGAAACAGGCCTAATATTGCTTCCTCTGCTCTAACCTCTTAGAGCAGACACTTTAAATAATAGTGTACTGCCAAAACTCAAACATATACTGTTACTAAAATTAGTTACGCTTTTAAAGATAAATGCCTGTGTCAGATGGCAACATTTATTCCTGATTTCTCTGTACAGTATTTGAGTGGATATAGGAAAGCACAAACTATATCATTATTAGGCTTTAGGATGCTTAGTGGACATTTTGCTTCAATGTCTTGACCTATCGCATGCCAATGTGCCCTACAGAGCTATTCTAAAGCAAATTGTAAACTAGAATAATATTTTTACTCAAATATTTTCTTTGCAGATGGAGGCTTACCAGAAATTTAATTGTCTTACATTTTTATCAGAATTTTAATGACAATCTTTATTAAACAATAGTCTATTGGCAGAATATAATTATAAATCCAAGCAGTTTATTTGCTTAAAACAAATTTACTAAGCAGAACAGAGCATTATATTATCACATGAGTTGGCACATCTATGGGGAAACAAAAACAATTTCTGTTTTATATTGTATTGAGTGTTGGGTGTACATCTTGCCATGGGCTTTACAAGGTAATCTCATGTAAATCCATCTCAGCACAGCTAATGTTGCCGTGCATGGGTGAATGACTGTAGAATTCTTGGTAACCTCTCTCTGGTTCCTTTATGCCATGTATAATGTTTACAAAATTGAATGGCTGACCTTAGGTATAACTGAACTTATGACTCATTCAGCTGTCAAGAGGTTTGAAGGTTAACATTCATACTATGCAAGAGCATTTCTTTTTTGTTTATTGAGACATTACGTTTGGTCAGTTTGAGACGAACAATGTCAGGCAAATGAGGGTAGAAAATATTTTTAAGCGTAAGAACGACAGATGAGCAACCTGATGAGCAACAATCAGTTTTCACGCCAAGAAGTGCATCTTTAGTTGGCGCGGTGGAGAGAGTTAAATTACTGCCTTCCAGCATTAAGATGTTATCATCATAGCTCGGAGGAATGGCTGCTCTGGGAAGCAGCAAGTCAGATTCATGGCTCAAGATAGCATCAAGTGAATAATAATTGGCCTTACATCCGCACAGATGAAACTTGTATCCAAAGAACACATTGCAATTAATTGGACTCATTTCAGTAGTAACAGAGGGTCTCAATTGTTTGGAGAGCGTTTGTGTCAGGTATTTTATTTGGCCCTTCACAGTCAGCAGAACAATTGGTTGAACTTTGGTCCCAGTCTATCAGAAACACCACCATTAGATGGTCAAACCATGATCTGGGTGGCTAACTTTCCCATTTGCTTGCCTCTGTTTAAATATGTAGTCTGCCAACACAGTGAGAAATGGTTGAACATGTTTGGACAGTTGTCAGCTCGTTCTGTTCATTGATCTGAAATTTCCCACATGTTATGCATTGCCTACACCAGTTCAGGGTATCAACATTAGTGTCAACACCCTAAACTAGTGCAGGCAGAACAGAACAGAGGATTAATTCCTTCACAAAGGAAAACACAACAGCATTGTATTTCTCACTGAAAGTTGGAGCCACTTACTGATGATAAATCACAGAACATTTCAAAACATGTTGACATCATCAGCTTTTCTGAGCCACACATAACGGTTGGTATGGCAAGGGATCAGCTGGTGAGAATTCTTTATCCACATATGGACTTGGTACATTGACCAAAAGCTTTTGCTTATAGAATCAAATTGTTTCCGTGATGTTTCAAATTCCCTACTGATTCTTAACACCAAAAGACCACACAAAGTATGCAGTAATCAAGGTGGCTTGCTTTGGACCAGCATAGTAGAGGTAGCACAGTGTTGTATATTATTTCCTTGCAGTACATGTTGATCAGATTGGACAAAATTGCTTATAACACAGGAGGCAACAATTCAAGTCTGCTTGGGTTCCAGCCTTACAGAGATGAGGTAATTGGTATTAATGGAATGATAGGGTCTGAGTGAATTGGACATTATAATACAAACAAAGCCAATTATTAAACCATTATCACTAAAAGAGAATATATAATCATCCCTTTAGAAAACTCCATTACTCACCGTTGATTATTAGATTATGTTTTCAGGACACAAGTTATTTTCAAGAATTCGCAGAAATTAAAAAGATTCCTTTCAAACATTGGCACAGCATCTAATAGATCTGAATGCTGATATAATTATCTGTTTTATCATCGTTAATTCCCACACAAGAAAGTTTTATGGTCAACACGTTCCATCTAAATTGGAAAATCAGTTTGCACATGTCAACCTAAATCAGCAAGATTGTGCCACATACTAAATAGGCATCAAAAGTTGAGCGCAGAGCTATGGTTTTCAATTTTAAGAGAGACACATTCTCTTTAAATGGTTTCATGCAAGATGTTCAACAGTCTTTGATAACAGAATGAAGGAGTTTGGTGATAGACGACTCTGTAATATTGCTGCAGTTTTAATTTGATGCAACAATTTTCATTTGTTACCAATAGGTGCTTAAGGTTTGCATTTGGTGATGTCTTACATTTTAGCACCTTCATGTTTTTCCACAGCAGTTTCACCACAAGAGCCCAAATAATTCAATGCTATCCAAGATAGGGCTCATCTTTGATTGCCATGGATGGAAATTCTGCTTTTTTCATATTTTAATTATATGTCTTTGCTCTTTGTTACACAAAATAATATTTCAAAAGTGGAATTGTGTTACAAAGCATTTTAACTCATTGTCACCTCATGAGATTACTAATGCTGGATACATCACATTCAACAAACACAACTTTCACCCCCACCTCTTCATACTTGAAATGAATAACAGATAGTTCTACAGGAGAAATAACTGGGTAGACAGAGAATTATAACATATTCAAGAATATATTGTGTGTTACTCAGTTCTCTGCAGCAAATCCAAACTCTTTGACATCATACTTTGTGCACTGGAGCCATCATAAGTTCCATAAGTTTAGTCACCATTTTTCCAAAGTTTTGTGACATTTTCTGGAAATGCTCTCAAACCAAATCCTATCGGGGGAGTGATTTTGCTGCATCTTGTGACTCACTGACATAAGCTTGCTTATCCAGGAAGTTCATCGCATTCATCAAAACCATAAGCCAGGAAATATTCGTGACTGAATAGATGCATGGCAGTGTACTGGAGGAGGACAGATCTGCCCAGACATACCACACAGCCTCATTAAAGAGCCATCAACACATAGCAAATGCTCGGTGTAATGATCCACCGGAGTGACATATTTTAAAAAGCCATTTAAACAAAATTTGATTGATGTTCAGTGCTACCTGAACATAAAACAGGTGATTAATACCCTTCCCCCCCACCCAACCAACTACCTGCCATCCCGCTCCCCATCATAGAATTTGTCCATTCTCTATTTCTGATTTGATTTGGTTTATTATTGTCACATATATTAGTATACAGTGAAAAATGTTGCTTCTTGCATGTTATACAGGCAACGCATACCGTACATAGGGAAGGAAGGCGAGACTATAGAATGTAATATTACAGTCATAACTAGGATGTAGAGAAAGGATCAACTTAGTACGAGGTAGGTCATTCAAAAGTCTGATGGCAGCAGGGAATAAGCTGTTCCTGAGTCGGTTGGTACGTGACCTCAAACTTTTGTATCTTTTTCCTGACGGAAGAAGGTGGAAGAGAGTATGTCCAGGATGCGTGGGATCCTTAATTATGCTGGTTGCCTTTCCAAGCAGCGGGAATTATATTCTGTTTATTTTATTGGAAATGAAAATCGACTGGTTTCAGTAATGGGTGGATGATCTATTCTACATTAGCTGTTTACGCCAAAGCAACATGTTGCAAAACTAACCCACCCTCCAGGAGTTACTTTTGTTTTAAGATACCAATGCCCCAAGTACAAAATAAACTTTTAACCCAT
Organism: Scyliorhinus canicula; assembly: GCF_902713615.1. Taxonomy (NCBI): domain Eukaryota; kingdom Metazoa; phylum Chordata; class Chondrichthyes; order Carcharhiniformes; family Scyliorhinidae; genus Scyliorhinus; species Scyliorhinus canicula. The sequence continues at coordinate 17,155,170 of NC_052160.1, read as the reverse complement.
GTTGAATTGGTTTCATTCCTAATTAATGAGATTGAACAGCCCTTGCGAGAAATATTCTATATTCTGTTTACAAAGATGCTCCTTAAATATGTTTTTTAAGAACCGATCTTCCACAGAGGCTTTTCCTGGAAATTCTAGTGGGAGGGTCACATGATGTGAGAGAACAAAGAACAAAGAACAAAGAAAATTACAGCACAGGAACAGGCCCTTCGGCCCTCCCAGCCTGCGCCGATCCAGATCCTTTATCTAAACCTGTTGCCTATTTTCCAAGGTCTACTTCTCTCTATTCCCCACCCGTTCATATATCTGTCCAGATGCATCTTAAATGATGCTATCGTACCCGCCTCTACCACCTCCGCTGGCAAAGCGTTCCAGGCACCCAGCACCCTCTGCGTAAAAAACTTTCCACGCACATCTCCCTTAAACTTTTCCCCTCTCACCTTGAAATCGTGACCCCTTGTAATTGACACCCCCACTCTTGGAAAAAGCTTGTTGCTATCCACCCTGTCCATACCTCTCAGAATTTTGTAGACCTCAATCAGGTCTCCCCTCAACCTCCGTCTTTCCAATGCAGCAGCAGCTGTGTTTTCATGAGAACTAGCTCTTCTCATCTATTAACCCATCTTTTCATCCTTGTGTTCACTTTTCTTGGGTTACATGGCTGGTGCTATGTTCCGGGAAGTGTTTAGTCAGTGTCATTGTGAGAGAGGGCCGAGATAAAATGTGAAAATCCTTGTTTGTTCGTGGCAACTGGAGTGATGCACTGTTGACATTCTGCGGGCTTTCACCTTGGCGCTGCTGTGTGCATCGGATGATGGCTGTTAAAAGAGATGTTGTGTTGGCTGAAAATCTCAGCTCTGAGGTGCAGGTCATCAGAGCTCACTTCCAAGTGTTGCAGGGAGCTTTAATGGAGGCAATGGTGGCACATGAGGAGGCTTTTGTACTTGAGAGAGCACTTTCCCTGGTGAGGGCCCGCCCCCATGTTGTTGAGATCCTGCTATCTGGCTTGCTGTCCATCAGGAGCAGGAGACTGAGCGGGTATTCCACTGGGCCTTGTCCCTGGCGAGAGGTGGTAGTAGAGATCCCGAGTGAGTTCAAGAATTGGCTGCCGTGTTTCGGTAATCCTGATTTGAAGGCTGGGTGTATCAGATTCGATGGAGCACAAAGTATCCTGTCTTCGAGGCTCAGGGTTGGTTTGGCCCACCAATCACTGGTCCTGTGTTGTCCTATCCCTGATGCTTGCCATGCGGGGTTGGAGCTGGCTGAACCAGTTGAGTTATTCCCCCCGGCCGGGTCTAGGCTGTGGACCGCTTGCGTGTTGGTGAGACGGCAAGGTGGAAGTAATGATGTCTCAATCATCAGAATCTTTGAGAGACCCTGAGAGGGCTGGTCGATGCTGTTTTATCCTTGGCTTTTGCTTTCTTTGATTGGGAAGATGTCTTTATTCTGAGGGCTGCAGTTTGTCTGTTTTCCTGAACATTACTCCCTGTTGATCATGTTGTTTTCTTGATGCTGTCTACAGGGGAGTGTGAAATTTGCGAGTGAATGCTGGTAAAATTGGTTATCCTGATTTCGCTATTGGGAAATGGGATTTGTGCACAGTTTTACTCCTAATGTAAAGGGTGTCTTATAAACCTTGTGCTTGGGGGAAGGGGTGTTCTTGGTTATCACCCCCTGTCTCGTTTAAAAGGAAGATGAATGGAGCCGGAGTGGAAACGGATGGAAGGTTGGGGTTGGTAATGTTAGTTTGACCTTGCTGTGATTGAGGATTGCCCCTCAGTTACAGCTAATACGTTTAGTGTTTTATTTTTCTCCTTCAATGTCCCGGATCAGACTTCGTGTTATCCTGGGGAGGACTGGTTTCCTTCTGACTCTTCTTTTCGCTTGCGTTTATCTTTTCTCCCAGTGTGGGTCTCTCGCTGTCTTTGGTACTATTGGAACTAAAAGTGTCTTGTCTGTTATTAGAGCAGACTGAAGTTTGTGGCTGAAGATTGGGATGAGTGTGGCCCTGAGTAAGGAGATTGGGATGGGAGTGTGGCCCTGAGTAAGGAGATTGGGATGAGTGTGGCCCTGAGTAAGGAGATTGGGATGAGTGTGAACCTGAGTAAGGAGATTGGGATGAGTGTGGCCCTGAGTAAGGAGATTGTGATGAGTGTGGCCCTGAGTAAGGAGATTGGGATGAGTGTGGCCCTGAGTAAGGAGATTGGGATGAGTGTGGCCCTGAGTAAGGAGATTGGGATGAGTGTGGCCCTGAGTAAGGAGATTGGGATGAGTGTGGCCCTGAGTAAGGAGATTGGGATGAGTGTGGCCCTGAGTAAGGAGATTGGGATGAGTGTGGCCCTGAGTAAGGAGATTGGGATGAGTGTGGCCCTGAGTAAGGAGATTGGGATGAGTGTGGCCCTGAGTATCCTTCATATGACGGTGGTTACCGTGAGTCAGTTTGGGTGTCCCCTAGCGATTATCCTATCCCTTCCTTGTGTGAGTGGGAGTGGTGCATTACCCTGGATGAGGTTGGGTGGGTGCACGTTTGATGCATTTTTGGGGTCATGTGGGAGGTCCTGGGAACCTAACTTCCTGAGTTTTCTTTTTGGACAGTGCTGGGCTAGGCCAGGCCCATGCCGTGGCTGGCATCCTGTGGTCCACGAGGATCGGAAGTACCTGCCTTTGAGTGCACCTGTGGGGGGGGAGGGGGGGGGCAGGCAGAGTAGGGGGCGGAGAGTTTGGGTTTGGTCCCTGGGTGCTCAGAGACTTGGGAATGGGCTGAGTTCTGTACTTAGTACATATCCTCTATTTGTTCCCTGGGATGGATGCGAGCCCTCCTTGTTGGTTGGCGGTTGGCTCTCCTCCTCACTGCTGTGTCTTTGAAGGATGCCCGAGAAATTGGAGGTGTGAGTTGCATACTCATTCCCGGTTATCAAATGGTTCTTGCTCTTTCTTCCTTCTTTTTCTCTTCTGGGTGGCCCCAAAGGTTGAGCTCTCCGCTGGGTCTCCCTCTTTGATTTTGCCTTTTCCCTGAGCTACTTGGATGTAACGTGTAGCCCTGGGGTGCGTTGAGGCTGGTTGGGTATTGGTGTTCTGATCGTTGAAGAGTGGGGCTACCTTGAGTGTTCCTCTTTGTGTCGGTGCTGGCCTTTCTCCTGGGTGGGCCTGGTTCGTAGTGTTGGTCCCATGGTTCTGGGCAGGATATGGTTGGCTTTCTGTCCCAGGATGCCCTATTGAGGGGCACTTTGGCAATTCCTTTCTACCAGGGGTGATGTCCCCCCCTTCAAGTCAGACAGCAAGATTATCCTTACTGGTTTTGTGCCTTGAAGGTTACCAAACTGTTCCCTTTGAGGGTGAGCTGACCTCTTCTTGGTGTGAGTGGCCTATTCCCTTTGAGGGTGAGCTGACCTCTTCTTGGTGTGAGTGGCCTATTCCCTTTGAGGGTGAGCTGACCTCTTCTTGGTGTGAGTGGCCTATTCCCTTTGAGGGTGAGCTGACCTCTTCTTGGTGTGAGTGGCCTATTCCCTTTTTGTTGATGGATGCCCCATGGGTGCTATGGTGAATCAGGAGCTTTTGTTATCCAGTGGATTACCTCTGATAGCTCTAGCCTTTCCTTTCCTCTTCTCTTTCTATAGGAGACCCTGGGTCCGACAACAACTTGGACTTGTTATAATCCTGTCTTCATAATTTTGTAATTACATAAATAAGATAAAGGGCAGCATGATGGCACAATGGTTAGCTCTGCTGCCTCACAGTGCCAGGGACCTGGGTTCGATTCCAGTCTTGGGAGACTGTCTGTCTGTGTGGAGTTTGCACATTCTCCATGTGTCTGGTGGGTTTCATTCGGGTGCTCCGGTTTTCTCCCACAATCCAAAGATGTGCAGGTTAGGTGAATCAGCCATGACCAATGAATGAGGTTATGTGGATAGGGTGGGTGAGTGAATCTAGGCAGGGTACTCCTTCAGAGGGACCGAACGGTCTCCTTCTCCACTGCAGCAATTCTATGGGATTCTATGAATTGGTTTGGTTGTGGGCCTGGCAGGGGTTTAGGATGCATATGTATGTAATTTCCCCTTAAACTATAAGGTTCAGTGTGGGAGATATAGGAGGGATATCCGAGGTAGGTTCTTTAGTCAGAGAGGGGTTAGGGTGTGGAATGGACTGCCTGCTGTGATAGTGGAGTCGGACACTTTAGGAACTTTCAAGCGGTTATTGGATAGGTGTAGCGCTAACAATTATACTCAAAGCCGAGAGACTGGTTCAATAGAGGCTTTATTGTTGTACGATGTTGTCCCTCCATCTGCAACTGTAGACTAAGGGTCTGAGCAGCTCTCATACATTTATACATAAGCTCCCTGTGGGCGGAGCTAGCCGGCAGGGGCTTACCGGAGGAACCTGTATTACAGGTACAGGCATACATCCCCCTACTGCAGTACACATAACTACAGTGGTTATCTCACCACAATAGGCACATGGAGCACACCACAATGACAGGGAGTGGGATAGCTTGATCTTGGTTTCGGACAATGCTCGGCACAACATCGAGGGCCGAAGGGCCTGTTCTGTGCTGTACTGTTCTATGTTCTGTGTTAAACTGGGGTTCGCACGGATTTTCTTTTGTCTTTTTGTAGAGTTGAGCATGAGGAATCTGCTTGTGGCTTCTGCATGATGCAGCTGGGTCTGATATGTGAAGGAGATGGCTATGTGGGTCACTGATACCTGTGACATTGCTGGGCCTGAGGGAATTGTACTTCAATGTGTACCCGCCTGGCTAAGGGAAGTATATCCTGGCTTCTAATGCTGGTTGTAGTCCTGTGTGGTGTGGGGTGGGTGTGTATGTGGGGTGGGTGTGTATGTGGGGGGGTCCACCATTTTGTCATGTCTTTCTGACTTTATCCTGTTCTTCCTCCAAGTTCTTGGTGGGTCATGAGAGCATGCGGTGTCGTTGAATCATTTTACCAACCCAGTTATGATGTTGCCCTCCTGTGCTATCCTGTGCACACGTATGTTATGCCATTGAGCCATTTTGTTTTGCTTCTTTTTATGTTTGGTATTATTTTGTAACTTGGTTGCATCAATTCTTAAAATGTAAAATCTGAATAAATATACTTTAAAAAAAAGAAATTCCAGTCTAACATTGTGTTAGTGTAAAGCAATTCAAGCAATGATTAATCAAAGTTATGCACTTTTATGGGGCTAAGCACAGGCGGATAACAGGAATGAAAGTGATTGGATATGATATGTGGTGATTCACTTCGCTTATGAATCCATAATCGTGTGAACTTCAGTGGGAAATCACAGCAGTAAAACATAATAAACATGATAGATTGCTGGTTCCTTGAATCATTAAAGTGTGCATGGTTCTGTTTCTTGCAGTTCTTCGTTTTTATATTACATCTGGGAACCTTAAGGCAGCACAGGGGCACAGTGGTTAGCACTGCTGTCTCACAGCTCCAGGGACCCGGGTTCGATTCCAAACATGGGTGACTGTCTGTGTGGCGTTTGCATGTTCTCTCCGTGTCTGCGTGGGTTTCCTCCAGGTGCTCCGCTTTCCTCCCAGCGGCCAAAGATATGCAGGTTAGGTGGATTGGCCTTGACCAATGTGCAGGGTTTCATGGATAGGGCAGGGAATGGCCCGATGTAGAGTGCTCTTTCAGATGGTTTGAGCAGAGTTGATGGGCCAAATGACTTCCTTCGACGCTGTAGGAATTCTATGGATTCTATGGATTGGTTTTGCTTTTGGACCTCGAAGGGGGTTAGGATGCGTATGTGTGTGATTTCCCTTACGTGGGTTTCTTCCGGGTGCTCCAGTTTCCTTCCACAGTCCAAAGATGTGCAAGTTAGGTGGATTGGCCATGCTAAATTGCCCCTTAGTATCCAAATGTTAGGTGGAGTTACGGGGATAGGCCGGGGAGTGGGCCTAGGCGGGGTGCTCATTCAGGGGGTCGGTGCAGACACGATGGGCCGAATGATCTCCGTCTACACTCTAGGGATTCTATGATTCTTACTCTCCATGTCTCCTTTTCTACTTACAAAAGTTCAAAATCTATTGGTTCAAGCAAAATTTATTTTTAGATAATATATATTGTTACTGACGTTATTATTTCAGAGTTTGTACTATTGTACATGACCTCACATAGAATGTCAGCAAACTGCTTTTTTTTTATGACAAAGACACAAAGAGTTGCTTTGCACTCTTTCTAGCTCTGCTTTATCTGAAAGGGTCTCATGTTGTGGAAGATCAATATCCACATTGATTTCTTTCTTATTTGTTCCTTTCCTTTTCTCTTCCTCCAGAGTTACAGCCCCTGATTTAAACCTCAACCTTCTGCTTGCTACCGTTCACCAGAGGAACCAATTGGCCTTCCTGTTATTTTGTGCTCTTGGTCCCTACATAACAGGGACAGGAGTGGGCCATTCAGCCCCTCAAGCTTGTCCCGCCATTCATTGAGATCATGGCTGATCTGTGGCCTAATTCTATACACCTGCCTTTGACTATTTCCCTCAATATCTTTGCGAAACAAAAATCTATCAGATTTAAAATTTACAACTGTTCCAGCTTCAACTGCTGCTTGTGGGATAGGGTTCCAAACCTCTGTACACTTCGTGTGAAGAAGTGCTTCCTACATCTCTCCTGAATAGTCCAGCCCTAATTTTCAGACTATGCCCCATAGTTTTAGAATCTCCGACCAGTGAATATAGTTTAATTTTATTACCCTGTCTTTTCCTGTTAATATTTTGAAGACTTTGATCAGATCAATGCTGGGCAGCACGGTAGCATTGTGGATAGCACAATCGCTTCACAGCTCCAGGGTCCCAGGTTCGATTCCGGCTTGGGTCACTGTCTGTGTGGAGTCTGCACATTCTCCCCGTGTGTGCGTGGGTTTCCTCCGGGTGCTCCGGTTTCCTCCCACAGTCCAAAGATGTGCGGGTTAGGTGGATTGGCCATGATAAATTGCCCTTAGTGTCCAAAATTGCCCTTAGTGTTGGGTGGGTTACTGAGTTATGGGGATATGGTGTTGACCTTGGGTAGGGGGTAGGGTGCTCTTTCCAAGAGCCGGTGCAGACTCGATGGGCCGAATGGCCTCCTTCTGCACTGTAAATTCTATGTAAAGATCACCCCTTAACCTCCTAAATTCTAGCGAAAACAGGCCTAATTTGTGTAAACACTCCTTGTAACTTAACCTCTGTAGTCCAGGTATAATTTTTGTAAACCTGTGTTGCACTCCCTCCAAGGTCGATGTATACGTCCAAAGGTGTGGGGTGGAATTCTCCGCTCCCGCGATAAATCGGGTAGGCCGTCGTGAACTCGGCCGAGTTTCACTACGGCCTTGAAGGCCGCTCCTCGCACCTTATTCACCCCCACCAGGGGGGGCTAGGAGCGGCGCTCCGTAACTCTCGGCTGCCGGGCCTTGACGTTTGCGCGCCGAGAATGATGCGACGGCGGAGCCTAAGTGACGTCAGCCGCGCATGCGCAGGTTGGCTGGCTCCAACCCGCGCATGCGTGGCTGATGTCACGCCGGCTGACGGCTCCAACCCACGCATGCGCGGTTGCCGTCTTCCCCTCCGCTGCTCCGCAAGACGTGGCGGCTTGATCTTGCGGGGCGGCGGAGGGGAAAGAGTGCGTTGCTTTGAGATGCCGGCCCGACGATCAGTGGGCACCGATCGCGGGCCAGTCCCCTCCCGAGCACGGCCGTGGTGCTCACTCCCCTCTCCGCCCCCCCACAAGCTTCAAACGAGCATTTGCCGCCCATGTTCACGACGGCAGCGACCAGGTGTGGTTGCCGCCGTCGTGAACCGGTCGGGAATGGCAGGCCGCTCGGCCCATCCGCCGAGAATCACCAGTCGCCGTGAAAAACGGCGAGCGGCGATTCTTCAGAGCGGGGGGTGGGAGAATCGCGGGGGGTGCCAGGGCGGCTTGTCGTGAGTCGCCCGGCCCTCCCACGATTCTCCCACCAGGCGTGGGGAGCGGAGAGTCGCGCCCCCGGTGTCCAGAACTGCTCACAGTGACTCCAAGTGGGGTCTAACCAGGGTTTTGTAAAGCTGCAGCATAACCCGTGTCCTCATACTCCAATCCTCTAGATATGAAGGCTAGCATTCCATTAACCTTTTTGATTATTTTCTGCACTTGTCCATGGCATTTTAAGAATCTACGCACCTGTACCCCCAAGTCTCTTTGAGCACCCACTGTACTTAACCTCTACCCATTTAGCAAGTACTCTGCTCTATCCTTTTTTGGTCCAAAATGGATAACTTCACACTTGCTCATATTGAATTCCATCTGCCACAATTTTGCCCATTCACCTGGTCTGTCAATATCTCCTTGTAATTTAATACTGTCATCTAGACTGTCTACAATGCCGCCTAACTTTGTATCATTAGCAAATTTGGAAAAATTACTTTCTGTGGCATCATCCAAGTCGTTAATGAATAATGTGAATAATTGAGGCCCCAGCACAGATCCCTGTGGTACACCACTAGTCACATCCTGCCAATTAGAGTAATTACCCATTATCCCCACTCTCTGTCGTCTGCCACCCAGCCAATTTCCGAACCATGTCAATAATTTGCCCTCAACCTCATGCGCTTCCACCTTAGTTAAAAATTTGTTATGTGGGCCTTCTGGAACCATATATATAATACCCACAGACATTCCTCTGTCCACTACCTTAGGCACCTCTTCAAAAATTTCAGTGAGATCAGTCAGGCCTGACCTTTGCTTCACGAGTCCATGCTGGCTCTCCCTGATTGACTGAAATTTTTTGAGGTGTTCAGTTATCCTATTCCTGAACATTGACTCCAGTAATTTCCCCACCACAGGTGTTGGGCGAACTGGTCTGTAATTCCCTAGTTTCCCCCTTTCACCCTTCTTGAAAAGTGGAGTGATAAGTGCAATTTTCCAATCCAGAGGGACTACTAATTCTAGGGAACTCTGAAAGATTATACAGTAGTTAGGGGCATTTACAATGTGCTCACCTACTTTAACACCCTCGGATGGAAACTGTCAGGTTCTGAGGCTTTGTCAGTTACTATGCTGTACAAAACGTTAATTTCCCAGTTACTATGCTGTACAAAACGTTAATTTCCCAGTTACTATGCTGTACAAAACGTTAATTTCCCAGTTACTATGCTGTACAAAACGTTAATTTCCCAGTTACTATGCTGTACAAAACGTTAATTTCCCAGTTACTATGCTGTACAAAACGTTAATTTCCCAGTTACTATGCTGTACAAAATGTTAATTGTATTAAGTCCCTGTCTTCTATTGACTATTAATTTTTTCAGGGTTTCCGGCAAGTTATCCTCCTTTTCAACTGCAATTACTGAGGCAAAGTAATTGTTCAACATGTCTGCTATTTCCCCATTATCGCTGACAATGGGCACAATTCAGCAGAGTCAAATTGAAGTCCGCTGAATGGTGCATTTAGTGGGTGTTTCTCGGTACCCGCAGCACCGAGAATGGCCCCGTTATTCGACTGCGAGGAACTCCCCGTTGAGGCCATTATAAAGTCATTTCCTGCACTGGTGAGCTCAGCTCGCAATGTAGCGAGACTACTCAGTCATTTTTAAAGGTAGCCCCGATCTTTCGACCCCCCTCTCTGCACACCCCCCCCCCCCCCCCCGCGGTTTCAAAGCCCCCCCCCTACTTCACTCAATTTATCTTTTCTGGGGTCCTTGAGCCCCCTCTCACCCCACCTCCTATGGGCAAGGTCCCCTGGGCCTGACCCTTGGCTTGGGCACCCTGGCACCTGGGCACCCTAGCAATACCCCTACCAGCCTGCCAGTGCCATCCGGGCACCGTGGCACTCCCAGGGTGGCAATGCCAGGGTGTCAATGTGGCAGTGCCAAGGTGCCAGGATGGCAGTTTTGAGGTACCGGGGGAGTGCCAGGGTACCAATCTGCCCTGTACCCGACCATCCAGTAACCTCAACACTCCAGCAAGATCTCTGAGGTGCCATCACAACTGGTTCACAACTTGGTGAAGCAATACCAATTGGCGCCAGTGGATGCATTGCTGGCAAAGCCGGTGAATCTGGGTCCCAGGTGAATGAGCCAAACAGCTCATTTAAATATGTGTGACTGGATCTCACACAGCAAGATTGAGATACAGAGCAAGACGCTCCGTGAGACTCCATTGAATCTCGCAGGATGTTCCGGGCATCACGATTCCCAAACCAGGCATCACCAATGGGGCAGACGAGGCCACTGAATCGCACCCATAATCTCCATTTTCAGCTTTTAGTGGGCCTATATTGCTCTTGGGCACCCACTTTTCCTTTATATAACTATAACATTTCTGTGGTGAACACCACGAGTGGTATATTATATGTATTACGACACTGCCCGTATATTAGAGGTACAAGGGTAAATTCCTGCCTGCTGACTCTGCCCAGCAGGCGGCGTATAAATGTGTATGCTCTTCTGCGCTGCAGCATTTCTGGTTCCAGCTACAGGAGGCACAACACCTTGTTTAATAAAGCCTCGATTGTTCCACCACTCTCGTCTTGTGGTAATTGACGGTGCATCAATTTCTTCTTATTGATTTGGATATCCTTGCAAGTTTCCTTTCACAATCTCTTTTAGTATATGTTTTTTTATTTTGTAAGCCCTTTATTTTAGTGTTTCCTGTCCCTAACCTCTGCAGTAGTCCATGGCTGTTTTTTTGAAACGAAGTGGAGCTCTTCCCCCTCAGGGGGACATGCTCTCTCTGTATCTTGTTAAATGTTCCATTGAATATTCTCCACTGTTCTTCGGTCATTTGACCCTTTAACAGATCTTCCCAGTTTACTGTGGACAATCTCTGTCTCATCCTCTTAAAGTCAGCCTTACTCAAGCCTAAAGTTCCCATAGCTGATTTGTGCTTTTCACTTTCAAATGCTACATTGAATTCCATCATGTTGTGATCATTATTTGATAATTGTTCACGCACAGTTAGGCTACTAATCACATTTGGCTCGTTACTCATAACTAAATCTAATATTGCCTGCCCCTTGTTGCATCTACAACATATTGCTGCAGGAAACTATGCCGGACACATTCCAGAAATTTACTACCTTTCTGACAGATGCTTGCCTGCCTCTCCCAATCTATGTGTAAATTAAAACCCCCCATTGATACTCCACTTGTTGTGTTACACACTTGCCTAATTTCTGCATTTATACAATCTAACACGGTAGCATGGTGGTTAGCATCAATGCTTCACAGCTCCAGGGTCCCAGGTTCGATTACCGGCTGGGTCACTGTCTGTGTGGAGTCTACACGTCCTCCCCCTGTGTGCGTGGGTTTCCTCCGGGTGCTCCGGTTTCCTCCCACAGTCCAAAGATGTGCGGGTTAGGTGGATTGGCCATGATAAATTGCCCGTAGTGTAAGGTTAATGGGGGGATTGTTGGGTTACGGGTATACGGGTTACGTGGGTTTAAGTAGGGTGATCATTGCTCGGCACAACATCGAGGGCTGAAGGGCCTGTTCTGTGCTGTACTGTTCTATGTTCTAACACCTCAGAACTGCTACCAGGAGGTGTATGTACAACGCCCATTATAGTTTTAGAACTTTTCGTGCCCTCAATTCCACCCATATGGTCCCCACCGGATGCTCTCCCCTCATTATCTCCTCCCTCATCGTTGAGGTGATAGTATTTCTAATCAGGAAGGCTACTCCATCCCCTCTGCTATCTTCCCTGTTCCTCCTGTAAACTTTATAACCAGGAATATTTTGTTCCCAGTCCCGACCACCCTGCAGCCATGTCTCCATAATGCCTGCTACATCATAATCTTCAATGTAAATTAGCGCCTAAAACTCATCTGGTTTATTCCTTACACGCCATGCATTAGTGCATAGAACTCTTACTTGGGCTAAAGCCCTTAACCTGTCCCTCAGCACCAATACTTTATTCCATTGTTTATTATTTTTCTCTTCTGGTTTAACCAGCATACTTCTTGTAGGTTTGCCATTACCTGCAGTTCTTGACTATTTCTTTTCTCTCTGCCCTGCTACTTTTTATGGAAGTGTATAGACTTCCCATAAGCCTCCCTCCACCCACCCCCCAATCACATTCATCATCTCGATGTGGAGATGCCGGCGTTGGACTGGGGTGAGCCCAGTAAGAAGTCTTACAACACCAGGTTAAAGTCCAATAGGTTTGTTTCAAACCTCAGGTGAAAGGAGCAGTGCTCCGAAAGCTCGTGTTTGAAACAAACCTGTTGGACTTTAACCTGGTGTTGTAAGACTTCTTACTGCATTCATCATCTCAAGGATGAAGACCCAGAAAAGAAGTATAGGACCCAAGCCATGCAAATATTTTTGTTTGCAGTCTTAATGTTTGCCAGGTTCAGAGTAATCAGCTCATGTGACTAGCAGTTTACAATCCCAGCATTTATATTGATCACACTGTTTAAATTTAACAGCCTCCACATCTGAACTTGGGAATCTACCAACTAACGCACTATTCCTGCCTCAAGTGTTCAGCCGTATGGTTTAATATTTTGGGCACTGCAGGACATCATAATTTTTTAAAAATACAATGTTTCAGATTTTAATAGGCTTTGGTGCTCCTGGGAAAAGTCAGCCGTACGTATCCTAACCATATCCACTTGAGCAATTCTTCATCAAGCGTAGACCATTATTCTGTGCATGCACGTATTAGCTATTCAGTGAAGATGAATTCCAAGTCTACTACTGAATAGGGAGTAAATAAGAATGATAAACCAAAGGTAGACCCACTTCATGCATTTCGACACAGAGTTTCCAGAGGGGATTCCTATAACTTAGATTATAAAGCACATACAGGGCCTGCTTTAGCACAGGGCTAAAGAGTTGGCTTTTAAAGCAGACCAAGGCAGGCCAGCAGCACGGTTCAATAAACGATTTTCATTTCATTTTTCATAATGAAACAAAATTGCTCACAAGAGTTTTTTTTTGCTGAACACAATCAGTGCCGATGCTAAATGTTCACAAGCTGGAGAGTTGCACATAGCTGCAAAGAAATCTGAAAATAGAAAATGTGTATTTGTAATGAGCACATTTTTTTCTTAACCTAGGTTATATGATTCATCGAAGCAGCCATAAACCATAGAATCCCGACAGTGCAGAAAGAGGCCATTCGGCCCATCAGGTCTGCACCGACACTTTGAAACAGCACCCTACCAAAGGCCCACTCCCCCTGCCCTATGCCCATAACCCCACCTACCCTGCACATCTTTGGACACAAAGGGCCAATTTAGCTTGGCCAAGCCACATAACCTGCACATCTTTTGACTATGGGAAGAAACCGGAGCACCCGGAGAAAACTCACACACAGGGGGAGAAACTGCAAACTCCACACAAACAGTCATCCAAGGCGGGAAGAGAACCCGGGTTCCTGGTGCTGTGAGGTAGCAGTGTTAACCACTGTGCCATCGTGCCACCCTCACAGGATTTGGACCTGCATCTTTCGGGTGTGATGAAATGGAGAAATTGTTATAGATTATATTTTATATTTGTTGCAGTATTGTTATCAAAAGCCTGGGTTACGGCAAATATTTGCTGCAGTAATATTATTAAAGAACCTAGGTTAAAGTATCCAGACTGTGTGTCTGTTAAAGCTGCAATTAAGAAGTCCTAATAGGTTAGGTCATGATTGAGCCGAACCATTTACTTTTTACATCTAGAGGGCTAATGGGATATTGCTGCAATTGCTGGAGATTCCCTGGAGGGCAGATAATTTATGAGGGTTGTATTTAGTCTTAGCTAAGCAGGTCATGTGTCATCTTAATGGGATACAGATGAAGTAATTAATGGGAAGAACCAAGTCTGTCTGTAGTTTTGCAGTCTGCCATAAGATTTGAGTCTGACAAAAGAGAAGGTTTTTAAGTTGAACAGCAGTTTTGCCAAATTCTACCAGGTTGAGCAGAAGTGTACTGGTTCTCCTGAAAGAATCTAACTCTCCAAAAGTCTCTACAAAACTAAGCAAGTAATCTGTTTGTCAACTTTACTTACAAGTGGCATTTGAACTGTATTGGGTTGCTTAATTAGAGTTAGTAGGCAGGCATAGATAATACTTTTAAGTTCTTCCTTGTGTTTAAGAACTTTTTAACTAATAATTGTAAAGCTATTTTATTTTATGTTAATGCGATTAATTCTGTGTTCAAATTAACATAAAAGATACCTATTTTAACATAAAAGATACCTATTGGTCAGAATCATCATTCCTGTGGTGAAGTATCCTTTCCTCGCTATTTTGAAAATTTTAAAAAATGTTTGGGGTTCTTGTTCTGTATCCTATGTTGGGGTCTGGTCCAGTATCCTAACACAGTACAACTGTGACTCTACCCTGTGAACCCATTGTTTACATCCAGGAAGATTATGTGATGAAAAATCTAAACAGTGTTTCTGAGGGAAAATAAACAGATGCATATTCAAAGGTGGGAACATCTAGCGTGAAAAATTCAGGCTTTTCCAAATTAATTCACCAGGCAGATCCGTGTTTTCCATTTGTTAGTCAGGGTGAGTTGCATTTCAGAACCATCAATTTTAACACCACAATGTCCCAGTTTGCAGGTGCCACACAGTGACAGAGTGAGGCTCTCTCCAACAACTCCTTTGGAACTGGAATAATGGAAGATGTCACCAGGCAGAGCAGGGTCACTGAGTGCAAAATCAACATTTCCCAAGGGTCCAAAACCTTATGTTAAATATTTTGTAATCTTGAGAGGTACAACTTGTGCTTACATTAAAAAAACAATCAAGCAAGTAGATAGTGTATGAGATATTTTTTGTCAAATTAAGTTCATTTCCCATGTCGAGGAGGAACTGAGGTGCAGTGGTGGGGGACTCATCAAGTAGGGTTTGGCTCTTTCTGCTTGGGGGGGGGCGGTAAAGCGGGGCTTAAATTCTGGTTGGAGAATTCATTGTTGTTCAGAGACCATGGAAATGTCCTTCCTGGAAATCAAACAACCTGAGCTAAATAATTGCAGTAGCTTCTCCCACGTGATTAACCAGGAGGTATGGGTCTTATTTTGTTTTATTTGGAATCGGAGGTGCCTTCTACTGACTGCAAGTTTCATTCTCTGGGTAACAAAAGTTTCTCCTGAATTTCTTGTTGGATCCCATATCTTGGAATTATCACCTCTGGCTCAATTACAAGTTTCAACATCCGCCGGGATTTTCCAAGGAGGTGGGAGGGTTGGATGTGGGGCTGAAAATCTGGATAGGAGGGTGGTGATGGTGGGTGGCTCCCCCATCCTTGGTCCAATTGAGGCCCTTTGCCACGTGGAGAGAGCTTTGCCCTGGCATCCTCCTTACTGGCTCAGAGGGGAGCCCTCCTGATTGGGCACATCAAGACTCATGAAGGTGCCCCCCCCCCCCATGACAGGAACTGCCCCACTCAGAAATACCTCCCCTCTTCTTCATCAACAAAACTCCCAACCCCTCAAGGCGCTTGCCTGACTCGCCACTGTGAACCCAAGCCCACATACTCGGGGGCCCCATCATTGCTGCTGCTGCCACAGTCAGGTTGTAACAGTGGCCACTGCTCCAGGTGGCACTACTGGCACTGGCGTTCTGCCAACCCTTCATTTGACCAACAGCTCCTTGGTGCAGGATGCCATCCCTTAAAGAACAGGAACCCAATTGCGGGCAGTTAATTGCCTGCTGCACAAAAAAAATCTGGTCAGAGTACGGTTTCAGATAACTGGCGGAAGAGAGGGCTAGAGCTTCTGGGGTGACCAGAGTCAGGGGCCTGCAGTTTGTCACAAGAACTAGCTGCATGTCAGTTAATGTCCAGCTTGAGGCCAATACCATCCACAACCTGAAAACCGTGGTGCTCAGGGCCAACATCACTTGTGGCGTCGAGGGGTCTCAAGTGTGGGGCGTGCTCCCCTCAAAATTAACCCCATTCAGATTTAATTCTGCATTGGTCCTGTGCTCCAACATCTCCCGCGGGAGCCGTAATCCCACAATTTGATCCGCCTTGTGGAAATTTCATCTGTGCCATTCCATTCAGCACGGAGGGGTTTCCCTCACCCTTTGCTTTCTTGCCTTCCTCCGCCCTCAGGGCATGCCTTTGTGCTCCGTTCTACCATTCTCCTGTGGCAGGCATTCGACATGGGGGTCCTCCCTTTTTCCTCTGAGGACCTGGCATGGAGGGTGTTGCATGAGCTGTGCCATGAAAATGTAGATTATGGTGATTCCCAGATTCCCAGGCCACAAAGCTTTTCTGCGGACAAGGGAAGTCCGTGTTTGACGTTTATGTAGACTGTCCATAGTTGCAGCCCTTTTTTCATTATTTGAGGGGAAGTGTAAAGTTATTCACTTTGGTCTCAAGAATAGAAAAGCAGAATATTTTAAAAAAGATATGAAAAGTGTAAGTGTTGTTAAAAGAGACTTTGGTGTACTTGTATAAGGAACAGAGGACCTGTATAAGGTGCAGCAAGCAATCCTGATGGCAAATGGCATGTTGGTTTCTGTTTGCAAGGTAATTGGAGTACGGGAATGAAGAAGTCTTTGACAAAGGGCCATCAGGACTTGAAATGTGAACTCTTTTCTCTCTCTACAGATGCTGCCAGACCTGCTGAGATTTTCCAGCATTTTCTCTCTGGTTTCAGACTCCAGCATCCTCAGTAATTTTGCTTTTATTTAATGAAGAAGTCTTACTACATTTGTAATATTTGGTCACACTTCAGCCGCATGCTCCTGATCTTCGGTCACCCGGTGCAGAGGGGGATGGCGTAACGGGGAGGGGGTGAGGTATGGAGGAGGTCCTGTTTATAAGCCTGCCCCTGAACCTGGCCAAGTTTGCTATTAACAGGTCCAGGGCAGCGATGGGTCATCCAACCCGTCTGTCTGCCCTGCTGCTCTGGCCACATTCACGCCTGGGTGGCTTTGGAGAGAGAACATGTAGCATGCACCGGCTAACTTCAGACTTCCCGTGACTAGTGGGCACCGCGGGGACTGAGGTGCATCGTCACCCCCAGGAATAATATTTTGGTTTAGTTATTTTACTGATTTATTTGTTTTATTAAAGATAGAATCAGGTGAGGCTCCTATGGCACCAAGACAAACATCCTCCCCAGCTTTCCTGCCAGTGGATGGGGCCATCGCTACCCTGTAAGATCCAGATTATCTTTTCTACATTTATCCTGTCAAACCCCTTCATAATTCATTATATCTCATTTCAATTAGGTCACCCCTCACTGGTGATGGTGGCCACCAACCTATAGTTGGTGTACTGCCTTTTCAAATCATGCTAGAAGCATATTTATACTGAGCAATAACTTCTACCTGATTTAATACATCAATGAACTGCACTTCCATAGAGTGAAGGCGAACTTGTAAGGAAGCTAGGCAGATCAGAAGAATTTTAAAATACATTTAAATGCATTTTGATATAGTTTTGAATTTCAGATGCGACAACATCTCTACAGTGATATTAATGCATACCAATGGAGTGTGTTTTGTGCTGAAATAAGGCAGAAGACACTTCATTAATCATTATGTCATTTAATTGAGCATTACTTATGTTCATATTTTGCAAGATGAAGGAGTAAATTATGCTGAAATTCTTATTTAATGTCAATTCTAATTTCCTCCATTTTCTTTTTCATTTAAACATTAATAAGCCTAGGATGTGAATGCAATACTGATTGCTTGACCGTGGCAAACACACTGGAATAATGACTTTGGACGATAGCCTCAAAGAGATGGCATCAATTCAGCCATTTGTTGAATATCTCTCCCCGTTTTCTATTCTATTGGTTGCAATGGATTCACTGATATCCCGCCTACTTTGCACTGATTCTAATTTTAACTGGCTCTTCTTCAGGCGTCCGCCATGGCTCAGTGATTGTCACTCTCGCTTTGGGTCGGAAGGGTGTGCATTCAAGAGTACCGGGAGTCAGCAAGACACTGGGATCAAACCATAGGCGGCTTGTGTAGAAAAAACACAAGCATAGGCGTGATGGGCTGAATGGCCAGTTTCTGCTGTGACGTTCAATAAGTCCAGTTTATGTGAACTACTGGACCAACAGTGGGCGCTCAAATGGCAACAAAGCAAAAGGGATGATGTTTTGAACCCCTGAGAAGCCAGCAATTTGGGAACAGTCTCCTTCCTCTGTTGCTGGTGGTTTGGGCCAATATTGAAATTGATGTCCATTATCTCAAGTTGGTGTTTTACCACCTAAAAAAAGTGTAACTTTCACAGCATCTGTCTGGCTCCAGAAATTCCTCATGTGGGCATACAAAATGTATTCATCATGTCGAAATATAATAATACTGTAAGTTTTACAACTGCACCCAGACCAATGCTTCCTGGGGAAGGCATGTGTAGGTATTCTTTACCCAGAGTGTGATTAGAATTAGGAACTTAGTATCACGTGGAGTAATTGAAGTGCAGAGCATAGATACATTTAAGGGGAAGCTAGACAAGTACAAGAAGCATATGGTTAGATGAAATAAGATGGGAGGAGGCTCATGCAAAGCATAAACATCAACATAGATCTGTTGGGTCAAATGGTCTGTCTCCATGCTGAAAATTCTCCTTTCATAATGTTTCATATATCAGTGACAGCCTGTTTACTAATTCTGAGCGTTCATACATTCTGCTCCTCGCTGACAAACAGGAAGCTAATTCCCAGCGCACACTGTAATTATCCTGTGGAAAGATAGTGCTGTGGCTCCTCCTAACTGCAGAGAATCAAAGATGATGCAGCACATAAGGAAGCCATTCGGCCCATCATGCAAGTACCAGCTCTTTGGTAGGCTCTATCCAATTAGTTCCAAAAACTCTGCTTTTTCCCGATAGACCTGCAAATCTTTACCTTTGAATATTTATCCACTCCCCCTTCGAGAATTACTATTGAATCTGCTTCCTCCACCCTTTCAGGCAACGCATTCCAGATCAGAACAACTCGCTGCGTTAAAAAAATCCTAATCTGAATGGTTGCGTCAAGAGTTGGAAAGAGGCAGAAAGCAAAGTATTTTGCAGTTACTGAATTGCACCATTGTTACCAGTGGCTACAGAAGTGCCTGTTCTATCTACAAGTTTGAAATTTATGTCTGGAGGAGCTTGAACATTCCGTCAACTGGTGCTTAAATTAAGTCTTTGCCACACACTGCGGGATTATATTTTTCCAGTTCCTTTGCTTTAGTGGCCATCCTTCTCTTGTTCTCCCTTTAGTATTTTCAGGAGCAAGAGTCCAGCAGAGACGAGACATTCTGCACGTTATGGCTCTCAAAGGCTCCTTTTCCTGAAGTTGCATTGTGCAGCTGAAAATACCGCCAGATGCAGAGTTTTACAGTGCCGAGTCTCAGCTGGAGTTCAGGCTACAGACACCAATGCATCAGCTGAAGAAGAAACACATACAATGCCACAAAATTGATGCTTGCCAAGGTCACGATGATCTTGACACAGACCATTCTCTCTTTCCTTTAAACACCTGAATGCTGCTCTTCAAATTTCATAATGAAACTTGAAAATAATAATGTCCTGCTCCCTGATTGACATTGCCATTAATGATTACACCCAACAGTCCATGTGTGCGTTTGGGTGAGGACATGGTTGTAGTTAGCTGTAATGGCATTGTGATCGAACAGCCAACCAACACTCTTCGTCAAGGTTCTTGCCTGAATATTGGATAGGCTGCCAGTAGCTCTGTAAATACAACATAGCAGGAAGCTACGTGGGAGAATGGGAAGAAATGGAAATGGAATATATATGCATATGTTTGCATTAAAAGCAAACTCAAGGAGGTTGATGTTGACTTCTTAAAAATTCTTTCATGCATGTAGATGTCGCTGGCAAGGCCAGCATTTGTTGTCTATCCTTGAACTGAGTAGCTTGCTCGGCCATTTTAGAGGTTAAATATGAGTCAACCACATTGCAGTAGGTCTAGTCACAGGTAGGCCAGGCTGGGTAAGGGCAGCAGATTTCTTTCCCGAAAGGACTTTAGTGAACCATATGGGTTTTGGCAAGCATGGGCGAGATCGTCCTGCTGTTCGCACTGGCGGAAACGTCTTTGCATGTTTCACAGCGGCGTGGGGTGGATTCAGTTAAAATCCCATTGACAATGGCAGGACGAGAAGATCCCATCGCTGGCCAACAGCGGGCCATCTCCTGCCGCTGAGGAACACACCACAGGGAGGCTAGAGAAACTCACCCCATCAATTATACATTCAAGGTCTCCCCTTATTGAGACTGCCTCTATGTTCCAGACTTTATTAACTGAATTTAATTTCCACAAGCTGTTGTGGTGGGATTTGAACCCAGGCCTGGAGGACATTAGCCTGGATCTCTGGATCACTGGTGCAGTGACATTACCACTCCAGTACCACCCTCCCACAATAGTAATAGCAATGTACCATAACATAAATTGGGTGATAGCAATTTCAATGAAGACAAAAATCGGGATGGATGTATGTCAGGTTGCCGGCTTGTTGTGCTATCACTCAAGATCTGCCCCATGGTTGGAATTCTCCCATTGGGACTGAATCCTGTGGTGGGTTTGGGGACGGGCAGTGTCTCCCACTGTGGAGGTCAAAGGGAAACCACACCACATCTTCAGGTCCCAAATTCATTAATTATGTAGCCGGGGTTTAGCGCCGTATTGCATGGCGTGACAATGGCGGGGCAGGCTTGATTGTACACATGTCACTGTCATTCCTGGGTACCATATTTAAAAGGCGCCCAACATCACTGACCCACCGGTGAAGAAAGGAAATGGGTCTCCTGAAGATAGAAGACGTGGCGGTCTCCATTCCAAACTCCGGAGGCATGCTGAGGCATTTTCCAGCCAAGTCCTGACTTCTACACCACTCGTTGTTCCAGACATGTTATGGAACTTGGTGTTTTCCCGCTGGTGTGGCGAGAGGATTCTGGTTGGGCCTTCATCTACATCCCAATAGCAGGGTACTGATCAGTTTCACGCCAGCCACCAATGGGTTTCCCAATCTGCCATGCCAGGCCCAAATGGAAGATATCATGGGAAACTGACACCGGCATAAAACCAATTTTTGGCCACCTGCCATATTCACCCACCTCGCCTGCCATATTCACCCACCTTGCCTGCCATTGAACCCACCTCGCCTGCCATTGAACCCACCTCGCCTGCCATTGAACCCACCTCGCCTGCCATTGAACCCACCTCGCCTGCCATTGAACCCACCTCGCCTGCCATTGAACCCACCTCGCCTGCCATTGAACCCACCTCGCCTGCCATTGAACCCACCTCGCCTGCCATTGAACCCACCAGCAGGAGCATTTGTGAATTCCACCCATGGTGTTTAATATAAAAACACGGTGGGTCCTTCAACAATTTGTTGCTTAATTCTAGAAGATTGAGCTGATGTGTGGTGTCGAAAGCTAAACTAATAGAAAACTAGGTAGAATGCATAACAGGTGAGCTTTAAGGAGATTGATGGCTTGAGATAGTTCAATATTACTTTTGAAGTTTCTGTCGACTTTGAAGAAATACAAGTACGGCTGCATTTAGGGGGTCATAGAATCATAGAAATTACAGTGCAGAAGGAGGCCATTCAGCCCATCGAGTCTGCACCGGCCCTTGGAAAGAGCACCCTACTTAAGCCCCACACCTCTATCCTATCCCCCTTTGTCCCCGTAACCCAGTAACCCCACCTAATGTTTTTGGACACTAAGGGCAATTTAGAACAGCCAATCCCCCTAACCTGCACATCTTTGGACTGTGGGAGGAAATCGGAGCACCCGGAGGAAACCCATGCAGACACGGGGAGAACGTGCAGACTCCGCACAGACAGTGACCCAAGCTGGGAATCGAACTTGGGACCCTGGAGCTGTGAAGCAACTGTGCTAACCACTATGCTACCGTACCGGGGTGGGGGTGATGGATGACTGGCCCCCACCACCCCTGCTCTCCAGCTGACTCACTCCACACCAGCTTGCCCCGCAGTCATGAGGCACTGTGGGCGGACTAAGCTGCCTGACAGCGGGACTTACGTCTCCCTGTGAAGAAAATCCTGCCCCCGGGAGCTGCCGACCAATCGGATTGGCCAGGAGCTCCATAATTCCACATTAATTCCACATCCACTCCATAACAAAATCCCATCAGTGGGAGCTGCTGGGCCTGCAACCATTTCCAAGATGGCCAAATGGATCCCGATTAAGGTAGGATATTGGGGCAGGGAGGGATCGCCCAGCTTAGGCAAAGTGGGCGGTGTGTGAGGTGGTGGATTTTGGAGAGCAGGTGGGTGGGAAGAACAGAAAAGTGGGGGGACTATCTTAGGGAGGCTGAAAATGGCACCCCAGCTCCTTTATTCCCGTTCTTTCAAAAACATGTGAACAGAAACAGTCTTCCCACTCCCACCTGACTGCCCACACTAACCATATTATGGTGTGAGTAGCGTATTATGGGGTCAATTGGCTTGTTAACAAGCTTAGTTAGCCCTCGATTGTTTATTTAAATATGGTGGATCGGCTGCCGATTTCAGTGTCTGCCCACCTACCATGTTATGCGGGTGAGCTGGGGGGTTGGGAAGGTGGTGGGATGGGTACCCGCCCGGGGTGGGCACCCGCCCTATTTTACCCACTCCCCCGAACCAAAAACATGCCCAGCTGGCACATGGAATATGCAGCCCTTAGTGTCAAACCAGCAAAAAGCAACAAAACTCCATCTCACTGTTTCAAGGGTATTAAAATTGCAGTAAATAAAATCTAATCAATAACATCTGGCACCAAAATATTCTCAGAAAACAATAACATTGTCTTTAAAAATAAGCATTATTGATCAGTTTTTAAAAATGCATTCTCTGTTAGCCTGACTCCTGACCTCTCAAACAGATGTGACATAAGGGCAGAATCTTGTGCCCACTCCCGTGACAGTTTTGTTGGTGGGGTTATTTAATCAAGAAGGAGGGGGAGTGATGGGTAGGGACCACTTAATGGTCAACAGCTCTTTGTCAACAGGAATTCCACCTTCGGGTCCTTAATCCTGGGGGAAGGCCGCCACTGGCCTGTTATGTGCCTGAATGGAGCAAGATGTGGTGGAAAAAGGTGATACAAGGCTCCCACAAGGTCTCCAGCTGGAGCTGCGACCCCCGTCGCCTCCACAAGGTAAACGGTGGAATTTAATGTCCTCTGTGGTGGGTTTCATGGCAGGGGGGCATTTAATCAGGCGGGGGGGGGGGGGGGAGGTGTGAGTATTGAGGGCCCTGCTGCCTTCTCACTGTCTTCCTGCCTCCGTGTTGTTTATGTCTGTGGTGGGAAGGCCTTGCTTCCCCACTGCCAATTGGGACTTTCAAGTGGACAATGAATGCCCACTGAAGGGCCTCATCCCAGCTTCCGCTGGTATTAACCCAGAGACAGTTCATCATGCAGGAAGCACGGAAATCAAACCCATGTGGGATGCCTGTGGGCTCCGGATTGTGCAGGAGTGGCGGGGGGGGGGGGGGGGGGGGGGGATGTTGGGACACCCGGCATTGGTCAGGGGGTGAGGGTGGCATTGAGAAACAGCTCCCTGCTCCTGCTGTGGAATCACAGAAATAGCATTGCAGAAATGCCTTGTTTTCAGCAGCAATTCGTAGGAAATCGATGACAAAGATGCAGGAGTCCAGTCAACCTTCTGCTTCTAAAGTTCATTCTACTCTTTAACCCTGTGCTGATCTGGATGGTGCAGTGAACATACAGTTCAATCATTCTGCAGCCTTGCAAAAATGTTCCCTTCTCCATTGTCAGCTTTGCACCGTAGCACATGCTTAGCTATTCGCTTGGCCAGTCTCTTAATGTTGTTGCTGTTACACCTGCCAGGCTATCAGATCTGGCCATTTACATGTCCTCAAGCAATATCAGGGTGAAATTCTGTTACACCTCACTGAATAATACCTTAGACATCCTAATGAATTTGCACAGGATTACAAATCCACCAATCCCTTAAAGTTATCATCATCATCCTCTTCTCCCTTATTTGTGACCAACATGATCTGGTCTTGGCTGCCGGTGACCTTGATGTGCGATAAGAGCCTAGTTCCTGTTTCATTGAGCCATGGAGCCTTTGATGATAACCATTCCTCAATGGATAATTTATTTTCCTTTGACAAACAAGTCCCACATAATCCAGTTTAATCTCGAATGGTTTAGCCCTGAATCAGTTGCAGAAATGTTCATTTTTCTTTTCACTTTGATCTGTTTTCTGAGCAGTTCTGTTATTTTGAGGTCAGTGCATGTTGTTTGGGACCAAATAACAGTTCAGCTGGAGATTTATCTGTCCTGTGATGGGGTGTCTGGTAGTTTGAGGAATCTGTGTAGCGTTCTCTCCCTCCCTGACTTTCTTGGCAACAGCAACTAAAGTAAATAGTCTTCCGCCTACGTTCCACAATATAGCTCTGGCTAGCACATTTACATTCTCCGCTGTCTTTAACTGAGGCCCAAAGCAAAGATAACAGATGCTCTAAACAGTGCATGTCACCAACAATGAGCAATGCATGCTCGCTGCCACCATTTAAACTGATATCAATCCCGCAACCTCTCCTGGAGGATACACAAGGTAAGGATCCATTATGGCTGGTTGATGGTCCCTGAATGGAAATTGTTCCCATAAATCTGTGCCTACTTCTTGACACAATCCTTCAGGCAATTTTAGCATCTGCAGTGACTGGGCCATTTTGTCAGAGAGGATGGCATGTAATGCTGTTAGCAACCAAGTTTGACCTATTGTCGACATGTTTGCCATCTGTTTTACTATTGATACTGAGTTGGATTTGGATTATCTTTTCTCAGCTGGATAACTAAGTAGGATCCCCACAGTGCAGGAGGCTATTTTGGCCCATTGAGTCTGCACTGACCCTGCATATGAGCATCCTACCTTGGCCCACTCCCCCACCCTAACCCCGTAACTCCACCTAACCTGCACATCTTTAGATCTTGGATGTACTGACCCATCTCCCTCCCTTTTACCACAAAGATTTTTTTCTGTGCTCGTTCCTCTTTCAATTTACCTTTGGTTTTCATTGTCACATAACTGTTCATGCAGCAATTTATCCATGTGGAAAGCTCTTTAGTGTTCCCCTTCCACGCCCTTATACATTAATTTATTTCTTCAACTGCACACAATTTGCCTCAGTATTTAATCACACAGAGCTGCTACTGAAATCACAAGTCGTTTTAAAAAAGCAGTGTGAAGCATGAAATATTTTAACCATCTGTGTTGACCTTCATTTTTCAATGGATGTATCCAATTCCTTTCATGCGCTAGGGGGTGGCATGGAGATCTAATGTTCAGAGGAGCGTTAATGGGTTTAAGGAAAGACTTTCATCCTCATTTGGGCAGAAGGTGCCACTTCAGGGAGCTGGTAGCCAATGGCCAGCAACTCTCAGATCCATCAACCTCTCCTGAAATTCATGTTCCATGGAGGTACTCATTTCTGAGTCCGTTAATGCCTTCAAGTATTTTGGTGCAGTGTCCTCAGTATTAACCATATCCCCTATTTTGTTGTAGTCCACAAATGTTGATATTCTACATTTGTTTCCTGAATTCAATCACATATGCAAATGTTGAACAACAGCAAAAATTGATGTCACACCTGTTCTCCCCCCACCACCAATCTGAGTGACTGGGCGAGATCTTCCGGCTCTTCAATCTGGTGGGATCTTCCGATTCCGCCAACGGTCCAGCGGCAAGACCAGAAGATCCCGCCACTGGGCAACGACGGGCAGCCAAGAAACATCCCGGGGAGGGGGCAGGACCAGAGAACCTCTCCCCGCGGCGTGGAGATGACTGGCCATTGGCCGGGTATTCTGCTCTCACTGCTGCCAATGGGATTTCCCATTGAATCTGCCCCACGCTGCCGGTGAAACCATGGCGGCGGCGGGGGGGGGGGGGGGGGGCAAGACTGGAAGATCCCGCCCACATGAACAGCCAGAAGAAGCCAGTTTGCTATCCGTTCTGTTGCTTATCCCCTGACTACCATATGCTCTGACCTTAGTTAGGAGCCCACAAACTGAAAACTTTCTTGAAACCTTTCAAAAGTCCAAATCCAGCCTTTTAAAAACAGGTACGTTTTATAAGCACAGCGCCCACTTATAACCTGTTTTCCCAAAATAATCACCCATGTGGTTTAGCTGCTCCCTGATTCTTTCTGCTCCAGCAATAGTTCCAGCTGCTTCAGTCCCAAGCTCTGGAGTTCCCTCCATAAACCTCTCTGCCTCCCCCTTTTGTCCCTCCACTGTTAAGACTTTCCCAAAAGCTACCTCTTAGACCAAGTTGTTGTTCACAAGTATCTCCTTTGTGGTTCAGAGTCAAATATAGTTTCATAATCATTTGGCGAAGCACCTTGGGAGGCTTAGCATGTTAAAGACGCTAAAGACGCAAGTTGTTGCTGTTGCATATGCTGGATATATGAATTTCTGGGATCATTAATTCTTCAGTCTCTGCTTACCCCAAAAATCAAATGTAGAGTATCAACCGGAAAATTAAATGGGGTCTAGTGTAGTGTGGAGGGGTGCAAATTTTTTTTTCTGGATTAGACCACCACAATTCAGACTAACTTTATTGTTTCATTTTCAGTGAAAGTCCCATGCTGACATCAGTTGTTTGCTCCAGTTGAATACCAGGTTCCATTACAGAATTGAAGCTGCAGTCAGTACCCACAGGGTGGGGCTAACAAATAATTTCCCCTGACCGAAACCGTCACAGAGTCATCACACACAATTTACGTATTGTTCCCCGCATGCTCTCGACCATCCTGCAGTGGTTATTGATGCTAATTGTCCTTGTTGAACAAGATGGCACTGCAGTAATATGGGACTCAGACACTACTGTCAGTGTCTTACTTCCCTGCCCACAAATAATAGGCGGATTCTCCATCCTGCCAGCCCCGTTTTTTTGGCATCCCCCCCCCCCCCCCGCCACCCTCTGTTGGTAGCGGCGTTCTCCGTTCCCACAGCTGGCCAATGGGGTTTCCCATTGTGGCCACCCCACGCCATTGGGAAACCAACGCTGGGTGCGCTGCCGGCGAAGCGGACGATCCCGCCGACGGAGAATCCCGTTGAATATTCATAAAAGCAGCGACAGACTAAATCCCTAAGTTGAAAATTGGGAGTAGTCCTTGATTGAGGTTGGAACCTCCTTAATTGCTAAATTGCAATTAAGTGGAGGGGAATAGGAAGTGGCATTTGGCTCATATTAGACTGTTGTCCCAAAAATCACCTAAAGAGAATTATACCAGGGTCCCAGGTTCGATTCCCCACTGGGTCACTGTCCGTGCGGAGTCTGCACGTTCTCCCCATGTCTGCGTAGGCTTCCTCCGGGTGCTCCGGTTTCCTCCCCCAGTCCAAAGACGTGCAGGTGGACGATAAATTGCCCTTAGTGACCAAAAAGGTTCGGAGGGGTTATTGGGTTACGGGGATAGGGTGGAAGTGAGGGCTTAAGTGGGTCGGTGCAGACTCGATGGGCCGAATGGTCTCCTTCTGCACTATATGATCTATGTTCTATACATTAAATTGCTTGAGGTTAACTTTGAATACTGCACACGTTTTACTCACACCTACTTCCTCATTAAAGTTAATGAAGACACTAGTTCTTTGCTTCCAGCCGTCTGTGATATCAGACAAGACCCATGATTGATTTGAGAATGACTTCTCTGTCTCCATGGTGACTCCCCGAGGTTTTTGCATGGAACATCTGTGATGAAGGGGCAACCAATACAGTCAGCGGCTAACATTTGTCTAAATCAAATCCAAACTCTCTCTCAGCTCAGGGTTTAATGTCAATAAATCTGAGGATATCAACCTCAGCTCTACCCTTTCTTTGTCCTCTTTGTCCAGCAATTCATTGTTATCTTTTGTCAGTATTGTGTGAGGAGAGTGTCTTAATTTTTTAAATCGCTGTTGTCCTATTTCTGAAAATAAATCACATTCATTAAGGACACTGATTTATTGTTTTAATTGAACTATGGATATAATTGCAGAGTTTGAACTGTAAAATGCAGAAAACAATTGTGGAAATATAGAATCTACAGTATAGAAGGAGACCATTCAGCCCACGCCTCCACCCTATCCGCGTAACCCAGTTAACCTCACTTAACCGTTGGACATTATGGGGCAATTTAGCATTGGCAACCCACCTAAGCTGCACATCTTTAGACTGTGGGGGGGGGGAAACAGGGGCACCCGGAGGAAACCTACGCAGACATGGGGAGAAAGCGCAAACTCCACACAGGCAGTCACCCAAGGCCGGAATTGAACCCGGTCCCTGGAGCTGTGAGGCAGCAGTGCTAACCACTGTGCCACCATGCCGAATCTCATGCAATAAAAATGAAATTGGCTTCACACAGTGACCATGACGTCAGTGGTCCCTAATCATTAAATAAGCACTCCCTCATGTTAGAATATGAATTGCATTATAAGTAAGGTGAACTGCATATATAGTTACTGCAGAATCAGTCTCATTGCGAATAGTATATATGAAGTGCATTTTATAATCAAACGGTTTCAAGCAAGGGTACATGAACATAGGTGTGTCGGTTTACCCAATATTTTCACCAATATTTCACCACTGGCCTATATTCTAGTTTTATTTTATTTATTTATTTTCAACCAAACTTTACAACACAAAATGATAACACAAATCCTGTGTAATCAGGCCCAAGGCCTTGTGTGTCTAAATGAGTGTGAATTGGGAAACAATCAGATAGACACAGGGATCAAATTTGTGCTTAGTTCGCACTAAAGCTGTAGTTGTAGATGGGAACCAGTGAGAAGGCTCCTCTGCAAGGCAAATTAAATTAGTGGGTGGGGATGTGTGGGGAAGTGGTCTGATTTTATTGAGGGCAACCTGAGGTGGGTAGGCCCCAAGGATTCCTTGTGGAAAGCACTCGCAACAAACCCTCTAGGCCCCCTTCTCGGCCTGCTAATCCTCAGCGGTTAGCACTTTCCCTCACAGCGCCAGAGACCTGCGTTCAATTCTGGCCTTGGGCGACTGTGTGGAGTTTGCAAATTTCCCTGTGTCTACGCAGGTTTCGTCCAGGTGCTCTGGTTTCCTCCTTCAGTCCAAAGATATGTAGGTTAGGTGGATGGCCATGTTCAAATGCGGGGATAAGCAGGGAGGTGGACCTAGGTAACATGCTCTTTCGTAGGGCCGGTGCAGACTCGATGGGGCGAATGGCCTCCTTCTGCACTGTCGGGATTCTGTGGAAGCAACAAGTTCCCTTTGCTGTAAAGGCCAGGATCAGCTACTGACCTCACTGATGCCTGCCTGCCTGCTAAAATGTGGTCAAGGTCTGAAAGGCAGGCAAGTGCCAACTTTGATCCATCAATACATATTCCATTAATACACTGGACCATTAACTGGAAGAATCAATCATCGAGGGTATCACTGAGCTGAAAACCACCCCCTCGGTCTGTGAATTAGAGAAAATGCTAGTCGCGGAGATGTATACGTGTTTGAGAAGTATATAGAACATAGAACATACAGTGCAGAAGGAGGCCATTTGGCCCATCGAGTCTAAACTGACCCACTTAAGCCCTCATTTCCACCCTATCCCCGTAACCTAATAACCCTTCCTAACCTTTTTTGGTCACTAAGGGCAATTTATCATGGCCAATCCACCTGACCTGCACGTCTTTGGATTGTGGGAGGAATCCGGAACACTCGGAGGAAACCCACGCAGACACAGGGAGAACGTGCAGACTCTGCACAGGCAGTGACCCAGCGGGGAATCAAACCTGGGACCCTGGCGCTGTGAAGCCACAGTGCTAGCCACTTGTGCTACCGTGCCGCCCACAGGTAGCAGGGAAAGAATCATGAAGGACAAAAGAGCCAGCGAGTTGTTGTGATCTGGATTAGGTTGGTAGAAAATGACTCGGTGAAGAATTTTCAAATGCAAACTGGATAAATAAGTGAAGAGGAATAATTTGGAGGCCCATGGGGAAGAGGCAGGGGAGTGGAACTAAAAGGGTAGGTCTTCCAAAGTGCTGGAGCTGGCATGATGAACACAGTGTCCTCCTTCTCTGTTGATTCTATGGTTCCATGACAGTGTAGGAGTATCGGCTAGGACACCCTTCTAATTTAAAAGCTATTCCTTGCTGTACTATTAACCAGTATATATCAGGCATGACAGGCTACAGGGCAGCACACGGCATCAGATCCCTGGGATATGAAGGATCTGCGCTTGAGCGTCTGTGAACCATGACTATGTTAGTTTAGTGTGAAGCGAGAGGTGTGACATAGTGTTGTTTATCACAAATGCTGTAATGCATTCAGAAGAGACTGATTTATTGCCTTGCGAATAAATAAAAATACCTTAAGCAGACTCGACTGTCTATCATTTGTACTTCAGTCCAACCTGGCCCTGCTTTGCAAGCTCCACTGTTTGGCATCCTGCCACGTCACACACATTCTGCCTCCGCAGATTTGCTCAAATTCACAAAGCATATTTACAGCAGCAATAACAATGGAAACACTTTATTTTTAGTGATTGAAATTCTTCTTTGTGCACTATTTTTATAATACCAGATAAAATATTTGCTTTGAATTCTTCAGCAAAAATCATTAAGCCATTCAACGTGACGCAAAAACACTTTAACCAATGCCCTAAAAATAGAGCACAGAGGAATGTAAAACCTTTAATGTTTAAGAATTCTGACGCAGAATATTAATTCAGGTTTAACAACCTGAAAAAAATTTTGACTTCATCTCTCGATATCAGAGCTCAGAGCATTGCTTTGAAGATGCACCGACTAGAGTTCTTCCTGACTGGTGGTGCACAGTTGGAGCGCTCTGCCAAATGTCTGTTATAATCTCAGTTGAGATTGGAATGCCTCAGGTCTCTGTGAAAAAGTACGAACCAAAACTTGCCTTCCACCACAATGTCCTCGGGCGCTGTTTTAAAATTAGGGGTCACCCTTTTAGGACGGAGATGAGGAGAATTGCCTTCCCTCAGAGGGTCATGCGACTTTGGAACTCTCTGCCCTCAGAGAGCGGTGGAAGCAGGGGGTCAATGAATATTTTTTAAGGTGGAGGTTAGATAGATTCTTGTTGGACAAGGGATCAAAGGTTATCGGATGTAGGTGGGGAATGTGAAACTTGACGCAAACAGATCGGCCATGATCTTATTGAATCGTGGAGCAGGCTTGAGGGGCTGAATGGCTGCCGTCTGCTCCTATTTCGTATTTTAGGAAGTGTTCCCATCTCAAAGTCTTCTGTGAGGATACCAGCTTTATAGACAGAGTTATTAGTATTTATGGCACAGAAGCAAGTCATTTGGGAGCCAATGATGGTCAGTAAGCAAAGGGGTGGATGGGACTTGGTACAAGTTGTGACAGATGGGCAGCAAAGCTTGGGATGATCTCAAATTTAGAGAATGTGAAGGAAATGGGTAGAATGGGTAGCTGGGGACCCAGAGTTGGGACTTGGGTCACTGTATATGTGGAGTCTGCACATCCTCCCCGTGTGTGCGTGGGTTTCCTCCCGGTGCTCCAGTTTCCTCCCACAGTCCAAAGATGTGCAGGTTAGGTTGGATTGGCCATGATAAATTGCCCTTAGTGTCCAAAATTGCCCTTAGTGTTGGGTGGGGTTACTGGGTTATGGGGATAGGGTGGAGGTGTTGACCTTGGGTAGGGTGCTCTTTCCAAGAGCCGGTGCAGACTCGATGGGCCGGATGGCCTCCTTCTGCACTGCAAATTCTATGATATCCAGTACAATTATCCCTTGTTTAGCGCTCCTAATCTATTCCTGAAAGAATGGCATGCTGAACAAAAACAAACTAACTTAAAATCACCGTCTCATGAGAAAGCATTTAATAAGGGTGGGTTATGTTCCTGACCTGTAATGTTTAGACTGAAAGCCTATTGCCTTGAACCCGCTGCCCCAAACATCTTTCCATTTACTACCCCTACTAACTTATTACTCTTTCCATTTGCCTCCTGTTTGCCACACCCCACTCGCTTCCTCCCACCACCCACTTGCCGCCCTCCTCTGCACTGCATCCCATTTGCTGTGCCTCTCCTGACCCATTCACTGCTTCCCACTTACTGCTTTCCTCGGCTGAGTCCTCTCTTTCCCCCTCGCTTGCTGCCTCTCTTGCCACTTCGCTCCCTCCCTCCCACACAGTCACTTCCTCCGACTTGCGGCCCTGCCCCCACCCCCTCACTCTGACTTGCTCACCGCGCCTCTCCAGAACCACTTGCTGAATTTTACACCCAGCAAGGGCTCAGCAGAGGGGTGGCGAGAGGGGCAGTGAGTGAGGTGGCGGCCAAGGAAGAGTAAGGAGATCAGGAAAGGGAAGTGGGAGAGAGTGGCGGTGAGTGGAAGGAAGTGAGCAGGTTGGGAGAGGGAAGTGGCAGGGGGAGGGAGAGGGAAGCATCAAGAGTGGGAGAGAGGGAAGCGATGAGGGGAGTGAAGCAGCGGCGCTCGGAGAGATTGGGAAGCGGAGAGGGGAAAGGAAATGGAAGCAGTGTCAGGGAGGGAGAGGGAAGCAGGGAGAGGGAGGGAGAGGGAAGCAGGGAGGTGTCATAATATCCACTCATGTACATC
Source organism: Scyliorhinus canicula (assembly GCF_902713615.1). NCBI lineage: Eukaryota > Metazoa > Chordata > Chondrichthyes > Carcharhiniformes > Scyliorhinidae > Scyliorhinus > Scyliorhinus canicula. Next base: position 17,122,717 of record NC_052160.1, on the reverse strand, counting down.
ATGAGATGCAGACAGGCAGTGATTGACACACAGGATAACCAATGAACACACACGACACAGAACAACCAATCACCAGACAGGACACCACCACTATAAAGCCCACAGGGCATTAAGGCTCTCCCTCTCTTACAGGACACGGCTAGGGAGATAGTCGCAGTGCACAGGCCAATGAACATCATCACCATGTGATAGAGAGCTAGTCTGGTCAAGCCAGTAGGAGGTTATCAGTTAAGTTAATAGAGTGTCAACCCACAGCAGATTATGTACAGCAATCAACGGGTTCAATAAAACTGTTGGACCATCTCCTGTGTCGGAAGCCTGTTTTTCGTTTTACTGCATCCAGTTGCAGTCGATGTTAGATCAGCACAGATAACTCATCAGGAGGGGGATGGAGAGGGAAGCGGTGAGGGGGTACAGTGAAAAGTATTTTTCTGCAAGCAGCTCAACAGATCATTCAGTACATGGGAAGAAAAGGGAATTGAACAGAATTCAAGAAAATACATGAGAATACATAATAGGGCAACACAACATATACAATGTACTACATAAGCATTGGCATCGGATGAAGCAGACATGGGTGTAGTGTTAATGAGGACAGTCCATAAAAGGGTCGTTTAGGAGTCTGGTGACAGTGGGGAAGAAGCTGTTTTTGAGTCTGTTCGTCCGTGTTCTCAGACTTCTGAATCTCCTGCCCAATGGAAGAAGTTGGAAAAGTGAGTAAGCCGGGTGGGAGGGATCCTTGATTATGCTGCCCGCTTTCCCCCGGCAGCGGGAGGTGTAGATGGAATCAAGATGGAGCACAGAGAGCTTCATCCACCCCGATACGGTAAGGCGCTGCTCCCTCGTGGTACACCCCATTAATCAGAGAATCTCCCTGGCCTCCAGATTGCACTCCGTGGAGATCAGGGGATACTGCACCGCCACCCTCACCATCCAGGGTGTAGAGTTCAGCGACTTCCGGCTCTACGTCCTCCCCAACCTCTGCGCTGCCTTGCTACTCAGCCTGGACTTCCAGTGCAACCTCCAAAGTCTAACCCTGAAATTCGGCGGGCCCCTACCACCCCTTACTGTATGCGGTCTCACGACCCTTAAGGTCGACCCACCTTCTCTGTTTGCAAACCACAGCCCGGATTGCAAACCCATTGCTACCAGGAGCAGACGGTACAGTGAGGTCCAGCGGCAGCTGCGGGAAGGCATCACCGAGGCCAGCAACAGCCCCTGGAGAGCCCAAGTGGTAGTTGTGAAAACTGGGGAGAAAAACAGGATGGTCGTTGACTACAGTCACACCATCAATCGGTACGCGCAGCTCGATGTGTACCTCCTCCCACGCATATCTGATATGGTCAATCAGATTGCACAGTACCGGGTCTTCTCGACAGTGGACCTGAAATATCCCTACCACCAGCTCCCCATTCGCAAGGCGGACCGCCCGTAGACCGTGTTTGAAGCAGACGGCCGCCTTTACCACTTCCTTAGGGTTCTCTTCGGCGTCACTAATGGGGTCTCGGTCTTCCAACGGGTGATGGACTGAATGGTTGACCGGTACAGACTGCGGGCCACCTTCCCGTACCTGGATAACGTCACCATCTGCGGCCACGACCAGCAGGACCATGACGCTAACCTTTCCAAATTCTGCCAAACTCATCAACCTAACGTACAACAAGGAGAAATGCATGTTCAGCACCAACCGCTTAGCCATCCTCGGCTATGTGGTGCAAAATGGAGTTCTAGGGCCTGACCCCGATCGCATGCACCCCCTCATGGAACTCCCCCTCCCCCACTGCCCCAAGGCCCTGGAACGATGCCTGGGGTTCTTCTCGTACTAAGCCCAGTGGGCCCCTAACTATGCAGACAAGGCCCGCCCACTCATTCACTCCACCTTTTTCCCACTGACGGCCGAGGCTCACCAGGCTTTCAACCATATCAAGGCCGACATCGCCAAGGCCGCAATGCACGCGGTCGACGAGACGCTCCCCTTCCAAGTCGAGAACGATGCTTCAGACGTCGCTTTGGCCACCACCCTCAGGCAGGCAGGTAGGCCTGTGGCATTCTTTTCACGCACCCTCCATGCCTCCGAAATTTGCCACTCATCCGTTGAGAAGAGGGCACAAGCCATCGTAGAAGCTGTGCGGCATTGGAGGCATTACCTGGCCGGCAGGAGATTCACTCTCCTCACTGACCAACGATCGGTGGCCTTCATGTTCAATAACTCACAGCGGGGCAAGATCAGAAATTATAAAATCTTGATGTGGAGGATCAAGCTCTCCACCTATAATTACGAGATTTTGTATCATCCCGGTAAGCTCAACGAGCCCCCAGATGCCCTATCCCGAGGTACATGTGCCAGCACACAAGTGGACCGACTCCGGACCCTGCACGACGCTCTCTGTCACCCAGGGGTCACCCGGTTCTTTCACTTCATAAAGGGCCACAATCTGCCCTACTCCATTTAGGTCAGGGCTATCTCCAGAGACTGCCAGGTCTGCGCGGAGTGCAAACCGCACTTCTACCGGCCAGACCGCGCGCATCTAGTGAAGGCCTCCCGCCTCTTTGAACGCCTCAGCGTGGATTTCAAAGGGCCCCTCCCCTCCACCGACCGAAACACATACTTCCTGAACATGGTCGATGAATACTCCCGATTCCCCTTCGCCGTCCCGTGCCCCGATATGACATCTACCACTGTCATCAAAGCACTCAACACCATCTTTGTCCTGTTCGGTTTCTCCGCCTACATCCACAGTGACCGGGGATCCTCATTTATTAGCGATGAGCTGCGTCAGTACCTGCTCAGCAAGGGCATCGCCATGAGCGGGGGGGGGGGGGGGGGGGGGGGGGAGGGGGGGGGGGGGGGAGGGGGGGGGGGAGGGGGGGGGAGTGGTGAGTGGGAACCGAACTCCCCTGCCCATGAAAATAGCCTCTACCTTGGCAACTGCCACTGTTACTTTCAAGTGAGGTTAAATGTGAAAGGATTGTGGTCGATTTCTCTCTAGTTCTGTACTCAGTGTAGTGAGGGATCTGATTTCCACTCTTCCATTCCTCTCTCAGACAGCTCCAGAGAGATTGCTAACTCACAGGTGTTACGATGGCACAGAGGAGGAACACACAATCGCCCTGTGGCAAAGAGTGAAATAAATTCTAATTGTACGAACGGAATGTCTCACATCAGTATGATTCTGAAGGCACAATGGCTCGGAAATTCATCAAGTGCAATAGTTAAGATTCCCCTGATGGAACATTATTCAGAAAGACTCATTAACTGTGGTTCTGAGCACTCTTCATCTTAATTTTCACAAAATGATAGCTTGCTGTGATGGCAAATCCCGCTGCTCAAATTTGCTACTGCAGGTTCTTGCCTCGCCAGTGCGTCCTGCCCAGAACATCTTTGTTAATATGTACCAGTGTTGTGCTGAATGCAGCGGCGTTGCTAAGAGAAAAGAAGCAATCCTGGTTTCTGCTGTGAAAAGTTACAGGTGAACGCCTTGGAACTATTTGTGGGGAAGAATACAGCGACGTTGGGGGTGGGGGGGGGGGTTGGTGAGTGTTGGAGGCGGCAGATTTCTTGCTGGGCTTGTCTATGGACAGCCAGACGAAGGACAGAAGCAGCAAAGGTCTCTGAATAAGTTACATGCACACGAAGGTGAGAGCTGAGAGACACTTCGATGTCTGAGGAAGGAGGAAGCACTGTCCTTTTTAAAGCCTTTGAAAGCAAAATCAATAATCCATTGCAAATGAAATCTCCAAAAAGAAAGCAGGTTATTCTTTCATATCAAGTATTCCAAATGTTTAGCTTGTTGGGACTTAAAAAGCTCACCCTCCCTAAGTGGATTGTTCCAGCTGACAATTTGTTGCCATGGTTACCACATGCCTGGAATATGTTCTACAGTGGATCTGTGTATTCCCTCTGCTGTATATGCATATATAGTGCCAATTTGCAACCATTATTGAGTTATTTCTCTCAATTAAATTAAATTATAATCTTATTAGTACTGAAAGAAGATCTTGATGAAATGTAATATTTTAGCTTTATGCATATGTAAATGCTTTTCCCTTTAAATTTGTGATTTCATTCTTTAAATTCTCTTAGTTTTACAAGTTCTAATATTACATTTATTGCAATTCTATTCCACAGCCTCTTGACAGGATTCACCAATCTACACACCACTTCTCAATTCCAGATGTTCTGGGCATAAGCATTGGAATTATTGCTGTCAGCGGACCAATCTCTAATATACTTTGCCGCATTCCTCTGTTGAATATTTTAACAAAACTGTTTAAAATAAATGGGAATGAATTAGAAATGAAGTTTCATAACGTAATGAGACATTTTTATTGACTTTGTAGCGATTTAGGCAACTGAGAGACTTTCTGGGCCATTTCAGAGGGCATCGAGTCTACCGCATTGCTGTGGGTCCGGAGTCACATGTTGGGCAGACTGGGTAAGGATGGCAGATTTCCTTCCTGAAGGGACTTTCTTGTTCACGTGATTAATTGCTTGATTTCATAGCTATATAAGCCTCATCATCACACACACTTTTTTTTTTACTTGTTCATGAGCGCTGCTGGCAAGGCCAGCATTTATTGCCCATCTTTAATTTCCTTAGAGCTGAGCCACCTCATTGAACTTTGAGGTGAGTGCAATAAAGCTTTCTGCCACTGTGCTGCGCTGCTCTTTATTTTCAGCACTCTGTCGGGGCAGACCAGTTTCTACCCTCCATCTCTATGCTGAGCTCCACTTCATGGGCAGCAACATGCAGTTGGGCCCATGGACCCTCCTGTGTCTCTGTCTTGGTTTACTACTGCGCCTAAGCTTGGGGAGTCCAGGGATCTCCTTCCTCCCCCATGCCACACACTAGAGTCTGGCTGGACACATGGGACTTGTGCAACCACTGAAAAGATCCAAAATTTGACCGGGGTTGGAGTTGAGGTGTGAAGGGGTGTGGAATGGTGGCCTGACTAAGACACGGGGGGGGGGGGGGGGGGTAAATGTGGAAGGAGTAGGGGAGCATGGCAAGGGCTCGCAATGGCAAGTGAAGGGGCAAGAAGGTTGATGAGGAAGATGAACAATGGAAGGCAGGGGGAAGACCGGGAAGCTGGACCCTGACAAAGCTGCACAAATGTTTCTCAAACAATGGGGTTCAGAGGATACCACATCGCTTTCCGGAGGTGATGGATGAAGACTCCAGAGGTAAAGGTCCAGGTTGGGCGAGGGGGGGGGGGGGGGGGAGTTAAATCAAGGAACAGGCTTCTTGAGGCTGCTAGCCTTTTCCCTCTTGGTTACTGGCATCCTGCACGATCTGGTGAAGACAGGTGAGCTGGAGAGAGTGATATGAATGAGCTGGACTGGTGTTTAAAAATGGCGGCCGGGACCTTCGAACCCCGTCAGCTGAGAGTTGGCAGACGTGTCAGCCGCCAGTCCGCCAGGAGAGTCGGAGGGGAACTTGCCTGTGCATAATTAATGAGGTTCCAAGGGTAGAATCTGGCCCAGGAACCCACAATTGTGATCGGCGGGACAGGTGTCACTGGATCTGCCCACCTTAGTTTCAAAATGGGTGAACTTTGCCCTTACAAAGAGCAATTATGATACCTTCACATTTTATACTGTATGTTAACAAGCTCTGTTTTTGTACTTGATGAGATTGGGTTTCATAATAAGCTAGTAATTTTGGTGTTTATTGAACGAAACTGGGGAATTGAGTCGGAAATTCATAGTTAAAGCATATATATGGTTGTATAGCTAGCTGGAAATTTCATTTAATTGTACGTGACCCATGGAGTAGCGGAACTAGAGACAGACAATGTACACTTTCCATCTTAGTCATAACACCATTCAATACAAACTGTAAATGCCCAGATTGATTGTGGCTCGCCTCCAACTGATTTGATGCAATATTTATTGTATTAAAAACAGAAGCTGTTGTTGTATTAGAAAGTTCTCACAGCACAGAAACAGGCCATTCAGCCCAACTGTCCATGATGGTGTTTATGATAGGTTGGTATAAGATTAATCCAATTCATATCTTCTTGCCTTTTGGTCTAATTGAGGCCCCTTAGGCCTAAATATCATTTGTGCCTCTGAACCAAACATGATCTGATGGAGCAGATCAAGGACCGAATGAAACTTATCCTTGGGCCTCATAACAATTCAGGAGAGATGTGGGGACCAGTAAGAAACGTAGTAGGCCTGTTCGGCCTAACCAGTTTGGGCTGTCGACAAGGTTCACAGTAAAGCCGAGGAGAGGGAGGTGATAAATGGGGGTGACAGTCAGGTGGCGAAGGATAGTACTGGAACCTACATTTATCCACTTTATAAGATTTTTTTTACAGAGCCGCATATTACAAACATGCATCTCCAAACCCAACCAGCACAGTCTCCGCCTCCTCCTAGATATCGGAGCACAAGTGAATCCCTTGTTAATGGCCACCTGAATGTTATCTAACACTCAATTGATATACGACTAACAATGTATAGGAGTGAGATATTTCGGTGGTCAGTGGTCAAGGGGTGACAGGAAGGCTTCAGGCACCCTTGAGGAATACAAGGTGATTGGGTGGTGCCTGCCCTGAACTATAGATACCAAAGCTGTGCTGTATTGGATGCACATATTTTCTCCACATCATCTTGTTGCCAAGTTTCAATTCTGGTACTTTATTTCCCTGATGAAGGAATTGAAGAAGTCTGCTGGTGAATTTGTGGACTGGTTTTTAAGAAGTCACCCGCAAAAGTAAGGAACTTTGGTATCCGGCTGCTCTATGACTCCTGCAATAGAACCTATAACATGTATAGGGACCGGACCACTGCAGGTGCTGTCACCCAGTGTTGCTGTGGTACCCAGGATCTCACCACTGCGCACATGCTTACTCCATTCAGATCATGAAGTAGAGGAGATTCCATTGAGCAAGTGTCGCTGGCCTACTGTTAAGCAGTTTCACAATTCCCAGGTCAAGAAGCATGAGTGTCTCTATACTGCTAAATCTAGAATGAGAGGTCACAGTTTTAGGATAAGGGGTAGCAGATTTAAAACAGAAATTAGGAATAATTACTTTTCTCAAAGGGGTGTGAAGGTGTGGAATTCACTAACCCAGAGTGAAGTGGATGCGGAGACAGTGAGTGAGGAGATAGACAATTTTAATTAGTGATGGGCTGAAGGGTTATGGAGAACAGGCAGGAAAGAGGAGTTGAGGCCAACGTGAGAGCAGTCATGATCGTATTGAATGGCGGAGCGAGGTCGAGGGACTGAATTGCTGACTCCTGCTCCTAGTTGTCATGTTCTAAGTTCTCTTTCTTGCACAGAATTTTGCATCAACAGCACAAGTCCCATTTCAACACCAGGAGATCAAGCAGTTCCTTCTGAAATGTACTGACTGTTGGAACTTTGTGAAAATAAAAGTCTGACAGGTAGAAAAAACAATGGACTGCGGTTGACAAGCAAAGAGAAACACTCTGCTACCTCTAGCTGCACGCCCCCACCCCCCACCCATCACCGCAAAGGCTGAGGGAAGTTTCAGGGCCCATGTTTGAACAACCCCCACCAAGCCTTTTATGGAACAGTCCTTGGACAGCTCAAGGGCCAGAGATACGAGTCGCAACTGGCGAATCAAACAAATCTAGGGGTAATGGTCTGAAATACAGACAGGCCACTCATTTCAATATTGACTTGAAGCATATGTTCATTTCAGGCAATTAGCAGGTCTGCCTAAAATAAGTGACCCCCCCCCCCCCCCCCCCAGTGAATTTATCAGTGAGTGACCCAAACATCTGTGCAAGTCGTGTGCGGGCCTCTGCACTGCCAAATTAGTTATTGTTCTGCCCATAAAATAGAGGCAGAGATGTTGAATTCTGGCACTTTCTCAACACAATCTTAACAGGTGCTCAAATCGAATCCCCTGTGCCCTTTGCTGAAGGCAATGAAACTCACAATGCCTGGCCACGAAGAACAGAACGGGATTTCAGCGGCACTCGTTCTTGATCTTGTTCTGCCGTACCCATTTCAGAATATAAACTTAATGCTCTGGGCAACTAGTCAACATTCACCTGTCTAATTTCCCTTGATAAAAAGCAGGAATAGCTGGAGTTACTGAAACAGAAAACATTAGAAGTGCGGTTATGAAAATATTCCAAGGTTAAATTATGTAAATTCACTAGTAAGCTCACTAATGAAACCGGCAGTAGCTGCTAGGCAACCATGTTCCATCTCCTGTAATAACAGGCACAGATCCTCCTCCTTGTCTGAGGTGAGTCGGTGTACAATCAATTGCTGAAAAATCATTTTGTTTCATTTGGTTCCAATTGCTATTTAAGTGAAGACAATAAAATTGCTGGACCATCAGCAATTTCAAAATAACAGAAATTGAGCACACCGTGTGATCAGTAAATAACTATATAAGTGGTATTATTGGTGTTTTTGAAAGTGTTGACTTACAAGGGTTTCCCTTAAATCGAACGTTGCTTAATCCTTTCCTGCACTGGGCAATACAATAATTTTCTCCCCCTTTGCAACAGTCGACAGTCTAAGCACCAGTAATTTCAAGTGTGCTGAAAACCCAGAGGAATGCAAAGAGCATCGTGTCAGGGTTCCAAGGTGGATTTGAACTTGTGGTGCGAAAAATTGAGAGCAACCACTTCAGAACACATTTGTGCTCCACATTTGCGCTCCCTCAAGATTTGGACTCGTATTTCCCAGAGAACTGACGACAGGCCTGATAGAGAAGGGAAAGCCACATTTCAGAGAGAATCGGTAGCCTGGGGTTGCCAAAATATTAATTGGATGGCTGAATTTGATTGCTAATGCATTGAAAGTGTGGGAATGCCAGATCATTGTGACTGCTGGGTATATTCTTGTGAAGCCATTTCAAATACACTGGCTGCGAATCCAGCAGCCAGGCTAACCCCGGGCGCAAATCCTGTAATGGCCGCTAAATCTCGTGAGTGGGCCAAAACGGGATTTGGGCCAGCAAGATCTCGGTTTCAGATCTTCCCCACAGTCTTACCGGTGACATGGTCAGGTTCGCCCAGAAAGGGCGTGAACCTGATTTCCATACATATTAATAAATTAACATGTTCTTACTGGTCTTGACACCGTGATGTCTGCCCACATCTTATCCTCTCACAACGTCACACCCGCTCGAATCATTACTCGTTTTCAATAACTAAAACATGTTGTGATGACCACACAAGGGGTATGGAGGTAAGTATAGCCCCTGGGTTGTGGGGGACATGGCCGGACAGTGCCCTCGCCCTGCCCTCTGGCACTGCTCCCTGGGGCAGTGCCAAGGGTGTACCCCCTGGGGTGTCCTATTGGGGTTTCCTCTTATGCGTGCCGTGGGGGGAGAGGGATGCAATGCTTGTGGGGGAGTCTTGTGCATGCACTGGGTGGGAGGGGGGGCCATTGCGTCCGTGGGGGAGGGGGGGGGTGATGTCTGGAGCCTGTAAAGGGGGGAGGGGCGTGGGGACGGTGCCAGTGATGCGAACTGGAAGTCGACCCGATGCCTGTGGGGGGTGGGGGGTGGTAATCCTGCTGAGAGGGGAGTGCCCCGATGCCAGGGGGTCGGGGAGGGGAAAGTGCCTGTGAAGGAGGGGTCGTCTCTGAGGGAGGGGGAGCATCCCAGTGCCGGTGGGGGGAGGTGGTGGAATCAGGTCACCCCGATTCTTGCATTGCGATGGGGTGCCCGGATGTTTATGTGTGGGTTGGGGGGAGGGTGGGGGGGGGGGTGTTCCCATCTGTTTGTGGGGGTTGGGGGGCGTCTGCCAGGGTCCCTGACCTCTGTTGAGTGGGGGGGGGGGGGGGGGGGGTCTGAAATATAGCTTTGAGCTCGAGGCACCCTCGCTGCCAGAATTCTGGCCTTGCCGTGTGTTTAGGCCCTGCTTCTCCAGCTGGCTGTGTGATCCTCATCAGCACTCTGAAATTGCAGAGTGATGTTAAATCAGGGAGAAAAGGCTGATGTGAAGCTGGTCGGTTTCACACAGCCTTTGTCGCCTGATTCAACACTACAATTTTGGGAAAATTGCACCCTCTGTCCAAGAAATTCGGTAATGAAGCATATCATTCGCCATGTTCCATTCTGTAGCACAGTCACTATTGTGTCGATGAATAAAACTGTGGTATTGTTTCAGTAACTGAAAATCATAGGAATATTTATTAACTCAATCTTTTACCCAACAGTTTGCAACGTTTTCCAAAGGCCAAATGTGATCTCACCTTGGTCCATATTTTGCTCAATTCGCTAACTTATGTGTAAAGGTGGATGTGTTCAAGGGACTTGTGGTGCTGGCAAGAGAAAGCTCTCCAAATGAATGACGACGTTATTAAAACATGCAGGAAAAGCTAACCTGCATCATTGTAAATCACGGAGCATAGAGAAAGGAGTACGCCATAAGGACAGATATGAGTCGGCCATTCAGCCCTTTGAACTTGCTCCACCATTCAATTCCTCAATTCTACCTCCCCATCCTTTACCCATAATCCTTTGGTTTCCTTCAGCTCTGAAAGCCCATTCAATTAGATCGTGACCTCATCCGTCTGCCTTCGATTCCATATCCCTCAATATCCTTGCGGAACAATAATTTATCAACAGCTAGCTTTTTAAAAAAATAATTGAATAATTGAAGCCCTCTCCTTTTGCTTTGTTTGTGGGAGGAGAGTTCCCTCCACTGCCAATTTGTGTGAAGAATGAATGAGGAAGCCACACTGCATTCTATGGCTGCATAATCAAATTGATGAAGAAGGCCATCTCACTTGGTCAGAGGTGGGTCAATGAGCTGAACAAACTGGAAAATATTGAAGTATCATAACCAAGGCAGAAGCAAGTTTCTGTGGTGTGGTGGGGATGAGGGCCGACTTCTGCTTCACACATGGTCCATCACATTAACTGCTATTTACCTGGGGAAATGAAGCAAGAGTTTCCCTGAGAGATGGGTAGAATATAGGCCTATTAATTAGTGCCTGGTACACAATTGGGGTAGCGCAGCGCTTAGCGGGCCGGAGAATCCGTTTTTACGCTGAAATCGGGGGTGCCGCCGTTTTTCGGATGTTCCGCCCCCTCAAAAACAGCATAATCACTGAGTACGCCGCACGCCATCAGCACGGCCTCAGGACGTCACCTGAGGCTCTCCCCCGATGCATGCTCCCAAAGGGCCGATTTCCCGGCGGCGTCGGTTGCATGTGCTCACAGTTTTCGGGGACCTTGTGTGGCGGCTGTGGACTGTGTCCAGCATTGTCACAGTCGGGGGGGGGGGGGGGGAGACGTTCCGTTGGCAAGGGGTCTTCGGCGGGGGCTGGGGGGACTGGTGGGGGGTAGTCCAGGGGTGGCGAGGGGGGTTACCGGGCGGGGGAACTATCTGGTAGGCCGGGTCCGAGTTGTACGGCACAGCCGCCACATGTTGCCGCCATGCGCATGCATGGCCGCAGACCCGGCTATTCTCTATCCGTATCTGCAGGTAAAGCTTTACGTGGAATGACTGCCAGCCTCCCACCGGGCGCAGTATCGGTGTTGGGACAGCGGCGACTTTTTAATTGTAAAACTAGACACTTCCTCCAGACATAGCCTCAAATTCGGAGAATCCAGCCCTTAGTCTCAGAAACGGAGAATCCTGCCCATGGTGTTTTCCTCATCAGTCATATTGGGCGGATTCTCCGTCCCGCCAGACCCCTTTTCTGGTGCGGATCGCACCCACCGGTAGCGGGATCCTCCATTCCGGAAGCCATCAATGGGATTTCCCATTGTGGCCACCCCCATACCATCGGGAAATCCGCGGGCGTGAGTGCACTGCAGGCGAAGTGGAGGATCCCGCCGATGGAGAATCCCGCTGAACCCACATTGAAATCTTTGGGGATATTTTCACATGCACAAAATGTGCTTTGAACTGACCATGCACCATAACCACCAGGTACTCCACCCCCCCCCCCCCCCAAATCCTGGGGGGTCCTCAATACCCCCAACCCAAGTGTGGGAGCCGAGCAGTGATGAGACAAAATTTAAGCCCGATAGGTTTCAATAAAGAACTGTCATTAATGCCAGACTGTTATTGCATTCTCTCGCTTTCTCCCATGAGTTTCCAGAATGCCTCTTTCTGACCTTAGCCAATAAGCTAGGCGAGCTAATCGGCAGTTTTGTTATGGAGAGGGGGAGAGAAGAACACATTAAACTGCAGTATTCCACCCCTTCCCACACAGTGTTACCTCTTAACTAGACCAATCCACCCACGATGCAATGGTCAGAAAGACAACACCAGTATCCCTTTGCACTGTAATTAATATTATAATGTCATTTACACTGAACACAACTGAACAAATGCAATCACACACTACACTTTAAAGCTAAGATAAAATAACAAATGAAGGACACAGCAAGCACTTGAATAAAGAGAAATTTTTGTTATTTTCAATCTATTATATAATTTGGCTTATTAATTATAGGAGCTGAATTCCCCATGCACCTTTTGCCAACATTAATTTATTACAAGATAAAAAGTCAAGTTTCTGCTGCTGAAAAAAGTGAAGAACACAGTGGGCGTGATCTTCCGGCCTAATCACGCGAGGCGTAAAAACGAGCGGGCCGGTTAGATAGTCAGAGAGACCGAAATTGGGAACCGGCCTCGGGGATTGGTTTCTGAGTTAACTGGCCGGTTTCTGTTGGCGACCTCCAGATCCCGTTGCGGCGAGTAACCGATACTTACCAATTACGTCCAATCGCTATAACCACTAACGGGAAGGAGGGTGAGTGTGTGGACCAGGGAGGGAACCAGCACCCAGTCCAGGTAAGGGTTTCCAGCAGGTCTGGGATACAGGGTCTGGGGTCCTGTGGCCAGGGGCCACTGCAGTGGCCGGAGGTGTGTGTGCAGGGCATGTTGGATGGCACCCTGAGGGGTGGCATGGGATGTGAGAATGGAGGAGGCCTGGGGGACCCAGGGGTCTCGGGGGAGGGGGAAGGGGGAGGGCAGCCATAACTGATTGTCAGTCTCGCACCCTCTCCAATTCCTTAGATGCCACATCAAGGATGAGGTTGTGGACCCTGTGGAAGCTGCCCTCACGGTGCTGCTGGCAGGCCAGGCCGCCTTCGTCGGAGGAGGTGGCAGCAGCAGCAGCATTGAAAGAGGCCCGAGGTGGTGGCCCATGTGCTGGTCCTGCTCCATACCCTGAGGACCCAGCTGCCCCACAGGCCCAGGATGGACCCAGAGGCTGCCGACGGCTCAAGGTGCACAAGGTGTAATGACTTACGTCGTTGGTCTTTTGAAATGATGCTGGAGAGCATGTGCTGCAGGAGGCTCTGCTTCAACAAGTTGGCAGTGTGGCACCTGTGCCATATCCTCGAGGACTTGGCATCACCTGGAGGAGGAGGCTACCCACTCCCTGTGGCCATCCAGGTCACCAAAGCCCTGACCTTTTATGCCTCGGGATCATTCCAAGTGGGGACTTGTTCGGCATTTCCCAACCAACAGCCCACCTGTGGCGTGAAGTCACGGGTGCCATGTTTGCCCCTGCAGTCAACTACATAAACTTTGAACCGGACCAGGCCCAAAATGATGCCCGGGCAGCAGGATTCTCTGCCATTGCAGGGATGCCCAATGTCCAGGGAGTAATAGATGGCACGCATGTCGCCTTGCACGCACCTGGCAGCTGGGAGTGCCCATCATCAACAGGAAGGGGGTCCACTTCCTGAACTTCCAGCTTGTGTGTGACCACCACCCGAAGGTCATGCACGTGTGTGCGCGCTTCCTCAGGAGGGCGCACGACAGCGATATCCTGTGGCAGTCGGAGATCCCCCGCATCTTCGAGGGACGCCCCAGGGCGACAGGTTGGTTCTTGGGGGGGATAAGGGATATCCACTAATGTCCTGGTTAATGCCAGTGACTGATGCGGAGACCCAATATGATGAGGCCCATGTGGCCACCCAGGCTGTCATTGAGGGGTGTCTCGGACAACTGGAAATGTGGTTCCGATGCTTCGACCGCTCTAGTGGTGCACTGCAGTACACCCCCCGGAGGGTCGCCCGCTTTGTGGGGGTCTGCTGTGTCCTCCATAACCTGGCACAGCAGTGGGGTGGTGTGCTAGAGGTGGAGGATGAGGATATGCAACGACGAGGGTCTGGCATGCCCACAGAACCCTTATCCTCGCCCGGTTCTCACAGGATGTACCTTTCTCCACCATCACACCCCCTCTCCCCATCCCACCCAGAACCCCCCCTACAACTGTGCCCCCTCTTCTCCTCCTACCACCTCCCTCCTCCCCCTTCCCCCCATCACATTGTTCCACCCCCCAGGGTCTGTAATACATCACTCCGGGGTGATTGGCCTGTGTCAGCACAGTCAGCGGGTCAATATACAAGGCAGGAGAGTGATGATAACCCACTGTGAGCTGAACTCTGGTGCTCCTCAATCTATACCAGCGTCTGATTCCTGTCTGTATGCTGAGTCTGCACTCACACCCATCATGTGGTGTGCCTGTGGGGGGTGGGAGCCTTGTCCAGTTGGAGGGAGCCTGAGGGCTTGGGCCTGGGGAGTGTTGGGGGGGAGGGGGGGGGGGGGCAACTGAAGGAGGGAGGAGGGTGTGCAGGCCGATCCGCAGTCTGGAATAATGTGAGGGAGGCTTTACATGTCTCGTGTGTAACGTGTTTTAATGGTGCACAAGTCCAATAGTGACCCCAACTGTCCCTAGCCTCCGACGTTATGTTCCCTGTTCTGCATGTTGAGCCGAGATGCACCATTATCAAGGGGGGGGTGGACTCGGGAGACCCCCGACGTCTCCCGATAGAGCATCCAGCACTCCCTCCTTCTGATTGGTGCCCGTAGGGTCCTGGGGATCACCTCAGGATGGATGGGAGGCTGGATTGGGCTCCGGCTGCCCCTATGTCATCTAGCTCTGCCAGTCCTGGCTGCTCCCCAGTGTCTGCACCATAGTGCCAATGCCCTCAGCGATACCCCTCTGTGAGCTGGCCATGCTCTGCAGCGCCTCACCAATATTCACCTGTATTTGGGACATGGTTTCCCAGCATCTGGGAAATGCCCTGGAGCGCCCCGGCAAAGCCTACCTGAGACTGGGACATGCTCTGCAATGCCTCAGAAAGGTCTACCTGCATTAAGGACACATCCCCCAGTGACTGGGACATTTTCCGGAGGTGCTCAGCCATGGCCGTCACTGACTAGGCAATGCCTTGGACACCACCATTCATGCTGCTGACACCGTGCTCCGGGCTCTCCACTGCGGTCGCCACCCTAGCAGTGTTGGCCTCAGTGCCACTCATTGCCGGTGCAATCTCCTGCACCTTTGGACTTTGGGACTCTTCCAATTGACTATGGCCCTGCTGGAGTGTCACTGACATTCCTCTCTAAATCTCACGGCTGCACCAGCCCCAGGACAGCCTGGTCCAGTGGCTCAGCGTCTTACTGGAACTCAGCTGGGTCCTGGGATCCAGCAGACCTCTGACTGCTGTCGCCCCTGGATGGTCCTGCCTCCACCTGATGTGCATCTGTAACTGTGTGCTCACCAGATTGTGCCCCAGAAGCATGTCCACTACTTTCACCCACTGAGATGTGTGTCTCTGCACTGGTGAAGGGTGAGGATGATAGCTGTGGTGCATCGTGGGTGCCAAGTTGTGCTGGGAAACGGGCACGGCATGGTGCTGGGGTGGTGGTGCCAGGCACAGAATCGGGGGGGGGGGGGAGGGGGGGGGGGGGGGGGTAGGGTTGAGGCCCGGTAGAATTCGTTGAGCTTCTTGCGGCACTGGGTGAAGGTACCCCTGGTCACACTGCTCACGCTGACGTCTGCTGCCACCGCCTCCCAGGCAGCACTGTGGCTGACCCTCGGGCCCCCTCGGGGGAACAGGTTATCCATCCTGTACTTGACCACGTCCATGAGCCTGGCCAGGTCGGCATCTCTGAGTCGCGGCGTTGGTATACGTGATGGCATGGCTGTGTGCTGTCAGGGGTTTGCTCAGCGGGATCGGCTACTCCCCCTTATTAGCAGGAGCTGCCGGCGTGTAGCCTGTGGGGCATCGTTAAGTGGCCTGTTATGCGGGCCATAGCTGTCGGCGTGTGGCGGCAGCGAAAGGTGGGTGTGTGAGGATAGAATGGAGGAGCTGGGTGTCAGGCTTGAGGTCTGAGAGCCAGGGAATGCTGCTTGCTGAGTGATGTGGATGTGGAACACTGAGCTAATATGACAGGCAGGAGGTGTCACGTGAATATACACTTACTGACAATGAGCTCATGCGTGAAGTGATTAGGCTTCTTGGAGCTTGGCACCAAGTCTGGTTCGCCATACCAGTAACAATACCACAACCCCATTGCCTTCATGTCCAACAGCTGAGTAAAATTATAAATTCAGAATCATCTTATATTATCATCTTCTATTCTTCATATTGATGCTGAAAACGATCTAAACTGAATTAAGTTCAATTTTTCGTACAAGGAAGTCAGCAAAAACAAGGCTGGACAAGAAAGAAGTAAAAATTAAAAAGTAATTGAACTGCGATAGGGGGATACTATCAAATGGACAGTGTGGTGGACATGTAAAATATTGCTGGATTCAATCTTTAACCTCGCCCTAGGATGTACCACTGTATGAAATATGGAATAGATTTGAAGCTTAGTTTGGTGCTTTTATCCAACACCGTTATAAAATAAAAGGCACGAGCCCCTGCTGATCTCTCAAACCTCCACCAAATGGAAAATATAAATGGTTTCAAATGGAAACAACTGGTCTCACCTGACATTGTGCCTCAGCTAATGGATGCTTCAACAGCCAATTACTCGGGAGTTTCACAAGGGGGAAAAGAAAATCTGAAAGCAGAAAACAAATAAAATAACACAAGGGGTCAAAGTGGAAAGGAGAGAAGCTGGAAATGTTCATGAGGAGAGAATACGATGAAAATACACAGCAACTTATTCAGTGTATGAAATGGAAAGTTGGAGTAGCGGATCTGGCTGCAGCAAGAAGCAGAGCTCACCAGTTCCGATGAAGGGTCACACCTTTGCTGCCCATTGGTGCCACCTTCTTTTTTTTCTGCACAAGGACCTGTCATAATATCCACTCATGTATATAATGAGATGCAGACAGGCAGTGATTGACACATAGGAGGACCAATGAACACACAACACAGAACAACCAATCACCAGACAGGACACCACCACTATAAAGCCCACAGGGCGTTAAGACTCTCCCTCTCTCCGGACCCAGCTACTGAGACAGTCAGAGTGCACAAGTTAGTGAGCACTATTACCATGTGGTAGCTAGTAAGTCTGGTCGAGCCAGTAAGAGGTCATCAGTAGGATTAGTAGAGTGTCAACCCACAGCTGAACATGTACAGCAGTCCATAGTTAAATAAAACAGTGTTGGATCATCTCCGGTGTCAGACGTTTGTTTCTAGCTTCCCTGCATCCAGTTGCAGTCGACGTTTAACCAACCTGCCTAACACATCAGGACCGACGTGTGTATATATTAGGATAAAACAGCAATTCCTTTCCAAAATGTCTTCATAGAACATAGAACAGTACAGCACAGAACAGGCCCTTCGGCCCTCGATGTTGTGCCGAGCAATGATCACCCTACTCAAACCCACGTATCCACCCTATACCCGTAACCCAACAACCCCCCCCCCCCCCCCCTTAACCTTACTTTTAGGACACTACGGACAATTTATCATGGCCAATCAACCTAACCCGCACATCTTTGGACTGTGGGAGGAAACCGGAACACCCGGAGGAAACCCACGCACACACGGGGAGGACGTGCAGACTCCGCACAGATAGTGACCCAGCCGGGAACTGAACCTGGGATCCTGGAGCTGTGAAGCATTTATGCTAACCACCATGCTACCGTGCTGCCTTTACCTCTTTGCCCCTCGCCGTGAGGTTTCAAAAACCTTCATTACCTGGATTGTAACCTGCTGGAGAAGGTGGCCCTGTCTGTAAAGACAGATTTGCATTTATATAACACTCTTCCTGATCTCAACATGGTTTTATAGCTGCATGGTAATATTGAAGACTTCCTCCTGCCCTGAGGTATCAGCATTCCTCCATTTCCAGCCCTTTGTGCATCTCATCGTCCTCTGTTCCACTATTGGTGGCAATGTCTTCAGCTACCTTGGCTGTAAACTCTGGAATTCCCTTCGTAAACCTCTCTGTTCTATCCCTCTCTCCTCCAGTAAGTTGCTACTTAAAACCTACCTGTGTCTGTGTTAATGGGGGGGTTTCCCGCCCCGCCCCACCCCCAATGCTGTGCTTCTCGGCGGCAGGAGATGGCTCACGGGAGCTGGCGGTAGGATTTTCCCACCTCTGTCAATGGGATTTCCCATTGCATCCACCCTCCACTACTGGGAAAACTACAGCGGGGGTGCACCGTCAACGGGACCGGAAGATCTGGTGAGAACAGCCGGAAAGACCCCCCCCCCAACATCTTTTTGTTTGGCTCTATGTCAATTCTTTTCAGATAACACTCCTGTGAAATGCAAAGGGATATTAAAGTTGCTATATAAATGCAAGTTGTGTGTGTCTGCAAGATGAGGAAACTGTTCTGCAGGATGAATGTGAGAATGGGACAGGAATAATCTCGGAATAAGGGGTTGCCATTTAAGACAGAGATGGGGAAGAATGTCTCCTCTCAGAGGGTAGTGAATCTGTGGAATTCTTTACACTGTGGGCTGTAGAGGCTGGGTCATTACGTATGTTCAAGGCTGAGACAGACAGATTTTTATTTAGTAAGGGAATCAAGGGTTATGGGAATAAGGCGGGACAGTGGAGTTGGGGATTATTATATCAGATCAGTCATGATCTCATTGAATGGCACAGCAGAATCGATGGACCGAATAGCTTACTTCTGCTCCTATGTCTTATTAGACATAGACAGAGAGGAGGTTCTGAATGATCTGGCAGGTTTAAAAGTAGGCAAATCTCCAGGGCCAGATGATATGTGACCCAGACTGTTGAGTGAGACAAGGGAGAGAATAACAGGGGCGCTGGCAATAATTTCCATTCCTCTCTGGAGAAAAGGATTCAGATTTATACTTATGATCCCAGGGCATACAAGGCTGTGGGCCAAGTGCTGGAAAATGGGATTAGAATAGCTAGGTGGTTCTTTTTGATGGGGCAGATGGGACGGGCAGAAGGGCATTTTCTGTGCTGTGTGAGTCAATGACTCTAACTGACAGAAGAACAAGAGACAACATGAGGAACAAAAATATCCCTGTTACAATCAGGGATAGACCGCTGGAAAGGGTGATGGCATTTTGCATGCGATAGTAGCTTTAATTGGATGATTCCACCGAAGGTTAAAAACTGCAGTGCAATGAGGAACTAGCAGGAGAACGGAACTAGTTATTTCAAGGAATCGGCTCAGGTTTTTGAATGGACTCATCCTGAACTGTATCATTCTGTGACTCTTAGTCGTATAAAATCACATGAATTTGTTTGTGGTGCGAGTCTTTGTTTACGGCAGAAGATATAAAGGATGCAAACTGTTCTTCAGCAAGAGCGGATTGATAGCTGGTTTCACATCCCGCACCATTTTCTTATCCAGCAGAATTGTATCCCTAATTCTTTCTTTTTGTTGATGCAAATATATGCAAGCCCTGGAGATCATTACTTCCTGCTGAAACACCTTCCCCTTACCTCTTTCCCCCTCAGAACCAAATTTATTTGGTCCCTTCACCACAGAGATTGCAGTACTAAATTTTCTATTAAAGAATGTAGGACAAATCAGCTCTGTGAGCTGTTAAGGGAGGAAAAAAATGTTTTTTTTCCCCCTTGTGGCTTGTTGCTAGGCAAGCAGAGACAGTGCGTGGGCGGTTTGGCTTTTCAAATCTGCTCAGAGTCTACGCGATAAAGCATCATATATGGAGAGATTCATGTACTTTGCAGATCTGAAGGGACTTTTATTTTTTTTAAGGGCTTGCCCACTATGGAAATAAAGCTCTTTAATCAGTGTCCCAGCTCGCTTCCCTGTTTTAATTAAAATGCTACCCTGAGTGAAGGTTCAGCAAATCTGTGAAGAATATTCTTTGATGAAAGGTAAAGGTGAGGGAAGAGCAATCTCTGTACACTTGTGATAACGCTGACTATCATGCATGGCCCCATAACATTTTGAATGAATTGTTTGTAATGTGATTAACCCAACATTAATTAAGGTGACTCAAGGAACAAAACACGGTTAAGAAAACAGACCACAAATGACCATCCCTGTGAGTTTACTTAACAGCCATCATGCAAAAGCCTTGAATGTTGCAATCACATTTTAGATGCAGAAACTATTTTGAAGATTCTATTTTATCAATGTGCATTCTTGTTAAACACTTTTGTTTAGTTGAACCTGCTAAAGTCATAGGATACTTCCACTTCCTATAATTCACTGCATTGACCGAGGCAAAAGTGTTTAAGTTGTTTGCCTTCGCAATAATAGCCATCTAATGGATAGCTTGGAACAGGTTCATCAACAGTAAATCTGATTTGTCTTATTTAATGGAGTAGCATTAACCATCCTGTGTCACCACAATAAATGTGTTGTTGACTGTTGGCTAGAATCTGCCTTGCCAATTAATGATATATAGAGGCTGGAACTTCACTGTTACAAAATCTTTAGCAGCAAACCGTTCTCATGAAGTGTTTATCTGATTGCAGTTGTAGTGCTTGGCACATCGCACAATCAACGTGATGGGCCAGAACATCTTCTGTCATTCCATACTTAGTGAAGAGCCTTTTGCACTTTCCACCCCTCGACTTGGGGCCAGGCTTTGATGGGTTCAGAGCAACACCATTCAAAACAGCACACAGAAAAGTAGCTCCTGCAATAAATTTACCCACCCGGCTGCTCCTCTCATGGCTATTCGACTCTGCTAACTCAACGATCACGATTGGCGGAATTTCTCCCTCCTGCCTGTGCCACGTTTCAGGTGGGCGAGAGTTGAAAATTAGGAGAGAGGTCTAAAATCGGATTTCCGCCAGCGGGAAAACAATTTGGAATTTTCCCCTCCACTACTTGCGTGGTGGGATGTCGACGTGTTGGGTTTCCCTTTGATCCGTGGCAGGAACGCCGTTTGCATGCATGCAGTACCATTTCACATATGCTCATTAGAAGTGCTACTCGCGCGAGTCACATAATCCCTCCTCCCAATGTAGCCACACGGCAGCGGGAAATTGGACGGGTCTGAATCTCGTTTGGATATAAGTGACGAGCAGCTGTCAGCTACTCTTCGTGGTGGGTGCAACATCCACAGGTATACCTGCAACAGCGTCATTCCAGCTTCTCACCAAAGCCACACTGGTGGGGGTGTCGGAGGTTTAGGGTGACAGTCCCGCCTTCTCAACCTTGCCCCTCGCCTGAGGTGTGGTGAGCCTCAAGTTAAATCACCATCAGTCAGCTCTCCCCCTCAAAGGGGAAAGCAGCCTATGGTCATCTGGGACTATGAAGACTTGAGTAGGGTTGCCCTACTCACTGGCTTCCTCTGTTCTGCAGGCTCAGGCAGGGCTGTGTACCAGACAGAAAGCAGCATTGTGACCGGGAGTGGGGGCAGAGGAAGTTGGAAACAAGGATAATGGACAATAATAAGGTTGGTGGGGGGGGGGGGGGAGGGTTGCGGGGATGATAGCAGGTAGAGGGGAGACCGAGGCTGGGGAAGATGGAGCCCGACATGGAATACTAGAAGGCAGATACAGAAGGGGGAGGATGGGAAATAAATCATACGGCTGGGAGGGGATGTACACGGACTCTGGAACATGAGGGAGGTGAGGGTTTGTGTTAATGTGGCACATTAGGGATGGGTTGCACAGACATTTATGGAGGGGGTTGAGTGGGAGACTGTGTTGTCACCAGTAAAGAAGGAATAGGAGAGCTAATTGAGAGACGGTCATAGTCCTTGGTCTGGGCCAAGAGGTCAGGAAGAGAGATTAAAGACAGCCCTACGGCATTGGGAACCTCATAGTCAGGGGGAGAGATTAGAGCTAATTCTGGATTTTGCAACCGATGGTACAGGGCTCTGCATGTCATAGTCCCACTCCTGAGAGGGACAAGGCCTGTGTGCTCAATTGGGATCAGGCACAGCTTGGTGTGCAGGGTGTAGTTATGGTTTTACAGTCACTGGCGATGGTCTTGTCTGCCTTGGCACTGGGCTGCAGGTGGGATGATCAGGGTTAGGGAGTGCATCTGCAGTTTTTAAAGAGGGCCCTTACTTCCACCCTATCCCCGTAACCCGATAACCCCACCTAACCTTTATTTGGTCACTAAGGGCAATTTATCATGGCCAATCCACCTAACCTGCACGTCTTTGGACTGTGGGAGGAAACCGGAGCACCGGCAGGAAACCCACGCAGACATGGGGAGAATGTGCAGACTCCACACAGACAGTGACCCAGTGTGGAATCGAATATGGGATCCTGGCGCTGTGAAGCCACAATGCTATCGACTTGTGCTATCATGCCGCAGTATGACAGAGAGAGTTATTCAAAACTCCCTTGGAGAGTGTGGGGGTCACCTCCATACATGACCATGCACAAAACCTCGTGAATGGGGAGGGTTGAGGCCCACATTGGGCACGGGGTATCAACAGTGACGAGTTCAGGTAGGATGGTTGGAATGTTGACCACACTGACAATGGGATCCAGGATTACTAGGGCAGGCTGGAGAATAACGGGAGGGAGCTCTACTCGCCCACTGTGGTGTTCCAGGGTCATGGAGGGACCCGAGCACTGACAGGGGAATGGTCGACTCTGCTCTCGAATTAAAAAGTGCATCACCACCATTTGCAAGCCTGACGTTGTGGCGCAGCTAGAAACCGAAACTGGAAAAGTATTTGCAAGGATAGGATCTGAGTCACTATGGGAGAATCTTAGGGTTTAACCCAGGGGGCCATCAGGGGGAATCTCAAGAAAGAAATGGAGTCACAGCTGAGAAAATAAGAGGAAGGCTTCCTTGACAGGGTGTAATTTGAGTCATTATCTTCTGTTGTGCTTTAACAAGGGACTGCAGGAGTCACTGTCTTCACAATGCAGTCATAGAACATAGAACAGTACAGCACAGAACAGGCCCTTCGGCCCTCGATGTGGTGCCGAGCAATGATCACCCTACTGAAACCCACATATCCACCCTATACCCGTAACCCAACAACCCCCCCTTAACCTTACTTTTTAGGACACTACGGGCAATTTATCATGGCCAATCCACCTAACCCGCACATCTTTAGACTGTGGGAGGAAACCGGAGCTCCTGGAGGAAACCCACGCACACACGGGGAGGACATGCAGACTCCACACAGACAGTGACCCAGCCGGGAATCGAACCTGGGACCCTGGAGCTGTGAAGCATTTATGCTAACCACCATGCTACCGTGCTGCCCCTTCGCTCCATTTGAGCATTAACAGAGAGGTTTCTGAGAATGGAAAATGCAGGTAACTGTGAAGGAACCACAGCTGCTGCATATCAATCAGATCATCAATGGAAGCCTCCAATGTGCTTTCTCTAATTGACATGGGTGACGGACAAAGGGAAAGGGCATCCAGTCATTGCTGAAGTGAAAGCTGAGCTTGATCAACGCACAAGATCAGATAGTGCAGGAGTCCCTTTGGCAAAGTTGTACATTGCATAGTATCCCTGCAATGTACAAGGAGACCTTTCGGCCCATTGAGTCTGCACTGAGCCACCAAAAGAGCACTCCACCCAAATACACTCCCCCGTCTACCCTGCCTTATCCCCATTCCCCCGTAACCTAACCTGTACATCCTTGAAGATTAACGGGCAATTTAGCATGGCCAATCTACCTAACCAGCACATCTTTGGGCTGTGGGAGAAAACTGGAGCACCCGGAGGAAACACACGCAGACACGGGGGGAAAGTGCAAACTCCACACAGACTATCAACCGATTCTGGTCCGTGGCGCTGTGAGGTAGCAGTGCTAAATGTGTCCAAACCTCTCCCAAGTTCTTTGAGGTTGAGATGTCAAGTACCATGGTTGGCATTGTGGTCACCTAAATCTGTGAGTTTGCACCCCAGCTGCAAGGCTGTATCAGCAAAGGATTAGTAGCGAAGACTCAGCTGTAGGGCAATGACATTGGTTTTCTGTATGCAAGTGGAGTGTCTACTGTATTTACCCACTGCCCATTCACCTCTTGCACCTATTAGACCCTAGGAAGGAGGATTGAACAATGGAGCCTGTGCTCAATGCTTCCTTCTTGACAGCACTGACCCGATTGAGAACAAGGGCCAGGTACCACAGAGCCCAGCTTCGAGAGGTGGGGCCTACCATGGTTAGCACTGCTGCCTCACAGCGCCAGGGACCCGAGTTTGATTCTGACCTCGGGTGATGGTCTGTGTGGAGTTTGCCCGTTCTCCCCGTGTCTGTGCGTATTTCCTCCGGGTGCTCTGGTTTCTCCCACGGTCCAAAGATGAGCAGGTTAGGTGATTGAACACGCTAAATTGGCCCTTAGTCTCCAAAGGTTAGGTGGGGTAACGGGAATAGCGCGGGGCGTGGGTACTCTTCCGGAGGGTCGGTGCAGAATCAATGGACCGAATGGCCTCCTTCTACACTGTAGGGATTTTATGATTCTGAGGTCTGTGGCCCAGGAGAGCCACACGGCCCAGAGAATGAGGAGGTTAGATCCATCGCACAGAGGTGACCCGCATGACCATGGGTCCACTGAGGAAGATTTTCCTTTCTGCAGATGGGCAACAGAAAATGTTGCACATGTCAGCCTTTGTCATGGTGGATCAGGTCTGCCATATCCTGCAGAAGGATCTAACATCCCACTGGGAGGAAATGCCTTTCTAGTGGCCCCTCTGTTTGTTGCATGCAGATTGTTCCAGGGATACACAGGGAACCTTTGCAACATCTCACAGTCCTCCACACAGAAATGTACCAAGGTGATGACAGATACTCTCTGCAGTAAGGTTCATCATTATGTTTACAATCAATGAGGCTAGCCAGGCTATCAGATTTCTGGAATTTGCAGCAATCTCAGATTCCCTAGCGCACAGGGTACAATTAATTGCACATATGTGGCATTGAGAGCTCCATGGCAACAGTCCCTGATGTTCATTAACAGGAACAGGTTTCACTCCACCAACGTTCAACTGGTGTGCGATCATCAGAAGCACATCATGCACATTCGTGCCAGGTACCCTGGGAGTTCCCATGACTCATACATCCTGAATCATTCCCATGTGCATCACATGTTCAAAAGTCTTCAGCGAATCCAGGGTTGGCTGCTTGGGGATAAGCGGTACCCGTTCAAATAATGGTCCATAACATCCGTGCACCGTCCTCTGAGTCATACGGAGCAGAGATACAACGCGGCGCGTAAGGCAACGCGATCCGTCATTGAGCAGATCATTGCCATTCTGAAGATGCGCTTCCAATGTTTGGACTGCTCAGGCGGGTCTCAGCAGCACTCCCTCAGAGGGAGTCCCACCTTATCGTGGTCACAACCTGGCTTTTCAAGGGAGGGGATACTTTGCTGGAGGGAAACATGGAGGAAGCTGAGAGCTCCTCCGACATTGAAGAGCAGGAAGAGCAGGAACCTGAAGTGTTGCCAATTTAATGGAATACTATAATAATGTTGCTCTTTAGAGCCATCAATATGTTACGGAGGCTCTTTTTATGATATGATGTTATATTCCAACAGCGTTGCCAATACTGTGGGTGTTTCTATTTCTCTTACTGAACCACAAGGCTTTCCTGTATATCAGGCGGGTCCTTAGCGGCCATTGGCCTTGACAGTTGGGCTCTCTGAGTAAAGAGAGTGGCGCCGATCAGTCTGTGGCTGTATCGGCTTCTTGAGTGCAGTCCTATTGTTCTGGGAAAATGGCCCATTAGAATGCAAATGAGCGGGGTTTCGATCAGGTCTAGCTACCTGCATTTCAGATACACATAGGCTCTGCATCTGTCTGAGGCCTGGGTTGGCCATAATTCCCATGGTCCTTTGCAGGTGGCCATTTCAGATGGCTACAGAAGAGAGAGAGAAGAGGGTCAACTTCTACTTGAGGATGCCATCAACTAAGCACAATATTGAAGACGTGCCCATGCCACACTGGTAACCACACAATTCCAGGGCGATTAAGGTGCAGGCAACGGGTCACGGTCAAGTTCCTCTGTTCCTTAGTGCCATGCTCGTGGACTGAAGGATCTTTACAACCAGTAACATCGAGAGCAAGTTCAGCATTCACACCTCCACCTTCAACCCTCTTGATTCACTCATTTTTGTGAAAGTCAGCACTGAACCCTGCATTGATGCACTCTGGGAAATGATAACCGCCACAATAGCATCAAAAGACTTTACGCATTGGTCACGACCTCTATGAGAAATCTTTTGCAGACATTGAAATACGCATATGATTGGAGAGAACAGGAGAAGAGCATAGGTGCAGGTCACTTGCTTTGAATCTACCAGTGAAGACAGCCTTCTCATTTTGAGAGACAATTAGCTACACCTCGAGTCCAGTGAAGCCATCTAACTCCAAACTGCGCAGTTTGTAGACGTTTCTAGGAAAGAGATTGACACATCTCCCTGACAGCACAAGTAACTATCAGGAGTCAGCTGCACATCATATAAATGTGAGTCTCACAAAGGGAGGCGAATACTAAGTGGGAGCATGGCTCACCTTCAAAACAAGAGGGCACATAGACGCATATGCACAATGCTTTCAAATTATGAGACCATTATCATAAACAGCAAATGTAATTACAAAGGTGCATTATATTAACTGTGATTGAATACCTGTGATCCATAAGTGATTTCAAAGCTTCTTAATTTTTCTAACCTTACTGCTACATCCAGGTGCATTCCAGACATTTGCAGCAGAAGTGGAGGCAGCCTGCTGACTGCTAGGCCTTGTTGTCTTTGATGACATTGGTGGGCATCCTCTAGAGGGCCAAGAGCTGGAGGGCCCCCGGCCTGCCGTGGGGAAGGTGAACCCTCCTCGGTCTGTACAGCTGGAAGTGATGGGTCACATGCAGAGGGGTTTGAACACTGTCTGAGTCACCTGGATGGATGGCTCTGGGGTTTCCAGCTGCTACTCCTTCACTTCACAGTTCCAGGGTCCCAGATTTGATTCCCCCTTGGGTCACTGTCTGTGTGGAGTCTGCACGTCCTCTGCCTGGGTTTCCTTCACCGTCTGTGTGGAGTGTGCATGTTCTCTGCGTGGGTTTCCTCCGGGTGCTCCGGTTTTGTCCTACAATCCAAAGATGTGCAGGTTAGGTGGATTGACCATGCTTAGTTGCCGCTTAGGTATCCAAAAAAATGGTTAGGTGGGGTTATTGGGTTATGGGGATTGGGTGGAGGTGTGGACTTAGGTAGGGTGCTTTTTGCAGGGGCCAGTGCAGACTTGATGGGCTGAATGGCCTCCTTCTGCACTATAAATTCTGTGATTCTATGATTCCTCCTACCGGTGGGTGCCGGAGGGCTCCAGCCTGGCTCCCTGAGGAGAAGGGTTCCTGGAGAGAGTGCTAGGTGCCCTGTCCCCTCTCGCCTAGAATCACAGAATCCCTCCAGAGCAGAAGGAGTCCATTCGGCCCATTGGTTCTGCACCAATCCTCTAAAACAACACGCTACCTCAGCCCACACCCCTGTCTTATCCCTGTATCCCTACTGAACCTGCTCACCATTGAACACCAAGAGGAATCTTAGTATGGTCAATCCACCTAACCTGCACATCCCAGGAAACCCAGACAGACACGGGGAGAACATGCAGACTTCATACAGTCTCCCAAGGTTGGAATCGAACCTGGGTTCCTGATGCTGTGAGGCAGCAGTGCTAACCACTGTGCCACGGTGCCGCCTAGCTATTGAGGGATCCCATAAATGCCTATGGTGACGGAGTGCAGGTCCCAGCATAATTCCAGCAGGATCTGTTGAACTAAGCCATCCGAGGGTTGCCACCTTTCCCATTGGAGATTTTGAGGTGCTCGCATGCCAGACTCATGACATCCGGCAGAACGCTGACAAATTCCTCCATCCTTCATTCGTCTGTTGACTGCCTCTGGCAACTTTACCTGATTTTACGTTCTATCTCCAACATGAGTGAACTTGGCCTTCTTCAGAGGCACATCATCTGACTCAGTCAAAGTGGGTGCCTGAGACCTGAGCTGTCACTGCCTCCAACTGCTGTGGAGATGTGTCAGTGAGGTATTCCCCAGAATGTGATCCCAAGCCTAATCTATAACTAGGACACACAGAGTGTGTGTCCCTGAGCTGGTGGAGGGTGCAGGTAAATGCAGTGACTGCCTTCCTCCAATGGCTGCTCAGCTTCCTCGTCTGAGGTGGCCTGGGGGCTGGCGTTCATGTTGGCTCTGGAGGTTTGGGTCTGGACCTGCTGCTGCCTATAAGGGAGAGGAGATAGATTGAGTTCATGAACAGACTGAATACAACATTGCATGTCACTCACAGACTGTCCGGATCTGATGAGCACATGGAGGGCCCATCCGTACTGGCTTGCTGGGCGAGTCTAGTCTTGCCTTCTCCAAAGGAGTGATCCCTGCCCTCCCCTACCAACATGGCCGCAACCTCCTTGAATTTGGCCTGCTCCAGGATGTCGGCCCTTCTCTCTCCAGTCTGGGATCTCTCCCTCTTATGCGAGCAAGCTTGACTTTCAGGGAGACACGTGGATGGGATGGATGAGAGGCTGGGAAAAGTGCATGCCTGCTGTGAGCACTGAGCCCTTTCCAGTAAGGGCCACGGATGGAGCATGACAGGTGAGATGCTGGTGATGGTAAAGTGCCCATGAGGCAATTGGTGGGGTTATTGTGTGAGATCCCTGAGCCTTTTAACCCTTTGGCAAGATGGCATTATGAGAGTGTGAGATTGGAATGAATTGAAAGTTGAGTGGAGAAGCAGAGGAGATCAATCATCCTCTTCCTGCACTGGATGGCGTTTTGCAGACGGGTAATTGACACGCAATCCAGGCCAGCTAGCTAAGGTTGGGGGATTTCTTGGAACCATACCTGGGATAGGAGACATTCCAGTGTTGGCGGATTCCACTCATAAGGGCCTCCAGGGAAAATCCAACTAAATCTTGGGACAGCTGTCTTCTTCGATGCAGGCAAGGGGCA
Organism: Scyliorhinus canicula; assembly: GCF_902713615.1. Taxonomy (NCBI): domain Eukaryota; kingdom Metazoa; phylum Chordata; class Chondrichthyes; order Carcharhiniformes; family Scyliorhinidae; genus Scyliorhinus; species Scyliorhinus canicula. The sequence continues at coordinate 17,093,701 of NC_052160.1, read as the reverse complement.
TCTCCTTCACAAAGCTGGGCTGGAGTCAGTGAATATGAGTGTTAGGGTGGCATTTAAATGTAGCTCCCTGATCTTTGACTCCATTAGGTCTTGATGGGGCAGAAAAGTCAGTTCCTGACCCACCACACAATTCGGGAGAGGTGTTCGCCTACGCATAATTAATGAGCTCCTGAGTGTGAAATCGGCCGCCTATACCCACCTTGCCACCCAGTGGGAACTGTGCTGCGGAACCCACCTGCCACATGTTTAGTTTCAAAAATGGATAATTCCGCCCAACGTTTCAAAACCGGTGAGCCAACTGATTTGCCTCTGAATTTCATATTGTGATGAGATTGAATGCAAAGGTTTGTCCTTTTAAAGGATTGCAATCACTCTGTTCAAATCGATAAGGTACACTTAGGATTAGGAGGGAAATAAATGCTCCGTGAACAATGTTTTCCTGCTGCACAATACAGTTTCTAAATGATTAAACACAAGGATTTTCATTCCAGGTTCATCAGTGGAGGTGTTGAGACAGTGGGAGAGGGATGTGCCCACCCTGATGTCTGCTTGATGTTTCTTAGTTGGCACTGACTCTCCCAGCTTCAGAGGGGCGATATGTTTTCCATTGATCTCTGTTCCCTCACACGCTGTTTGTTCTTATTTTGCTGACAACCCAGCAGTTTCATGCTTATCATTACTCAGAGTAGCTTTCTATTCTGGATGTATTACTTAATTGAATTTAAATTCTCCCAGCAACTGCGGTGGTATTTGAACCCATATTTTGGAGTATTCGTCTCAAAATTGTACACGAAGGACCTGGGTTTGAAGAGTTATATGGGGTGAGGTTTTCCAGTCACGTCCACCCAGGACCTGGAGATTCTCGCCCGAGGTCAATGGACCTTTTGCTTGTCTGTCGAATTCTCCGTCCCGCCCACGATGATTCCTGTAGTGGGTAGGACTGGAAGATTTAGACCATGGGCTGGATTCTCCGTTGTGGAGACAATGTCCCCTCACCGTTTTGCTTGGGGCTGGCAGGCAGCTGTCGTAGAGCTCGCAGCTCCAGCTGCCGATACGGCGCCCAGCACTTCCGGGTCAGAGGCCGCGCATGAGCATGACAGTGGCCTAAATCGGCCGCACCATGCTCCATGGTGGACCCAGCCCGCGGACCTGGACCGGCAAAGTAGTGCCCCGCATCGGCCGCTAGCCCGCCTCGGACCGCCCGCCCACATTGCCCCAGCCCCGAATGAAGCCCCCCCGTGCCTGCCGATCGGCCCTCCCCCCGGTTGTGGCAGTCCCACACTGAGTTTGCAGCTGCCACGCGAGGACCCGGACGGTGTGAGCACACGTAAGCCACGCCGTCAGGAATTTGGCCGGTCGGCAACGGAGCACCACGGGGCGGGCCTCAGGCAATGGCCTGAGGCGGTGAATACTTGGCACGGCGTACTCCATGGCCTGAGGCAGTGAATACTTGGCACGGCGTACTCCACGCGTACGCAGATTTCCGTGGGGGCGGAGAATTTTAAAACCGCTGCCGCTCCCGATTTTGTCGCCAAAACGGATTCTCCACCCCGTCGCCAACCGCGATTTCGGCGTCGAGGAGCGGAGAATCAAGCCCCATAATCTTCAGTGACCCACGCCTCTTTGAATTACTGCGAAATGACAGGAAAACCTTCTCCCCCACCCTCCCAACTTGGAGCCAGTAGAAAAGCTCAGTGGATTCACAACAAAATAACAGGGCAGTGGAGAGAAATGCTATTTTCTGCTTCTGTTTTGTTGAAATGGGTAAATTATTGAGCAGAGCTTTGGAACGTCTCCACGACGAATAAAACCACAAATTAAATCAAAGGCATCACGGACTGTCTGTGCACATTTCCTCCCATTAACATTGGGAGCAAGCTAACAATAAGTCACCCTGCCTGCCTTCACCCTGCCAAGGAGCTGACTCAGTAATTCACCGAAGGGCAAATGGGGTGAAAATAACAAATACTTTACAAAAGAATGTTAGATCTTACGAGGAGAGAGTGCCCCAACATGAGACAATGTTTAATCAAGCGGAATATTTCATTTTATAGATATATATTTATATAATGCATCGGCAGGATTTTTGATATGCAGTGTATCAGCTTGCTATATTTGTTTTTCAGAAATCAAATTTCATGATGGAAATGTAGAAGGACAGGCGAAGATACTAAAGAGAAAAACACAGCTCAAATTATCACCCAAGTTGCATCTGATGTCCAGGTTACTATTGCGTAAATTATTATGGGATGCCTTATTGCACTGCGAGGCCTGGATAGAGTGGATGTGGAGAAGATGTTTCCATTTGTAGGAAAAACTAGAACCAGAGGACACAATCTCAGACTAAAGGGACGATCCTTTAAAACAGAGATGAGGAAGAATTTCTTCAGCCAGAGGGTGGGTGAATCTGTTGAACTCTTTGCCGCAGAAGGCTGCGGAGGCCAAATCACCGAGTGTCACTAAGATAGATATAGATAGGTTCTTGATTAATAAGGGGATCAGGGTTATGGGGAGAAGGCAGGAGAAAGGGGATGACAAAAATATCAGCCATGATTGAATGGCGGAACAGACTTGATGGGCCGAGTGGCCTAATTCTGCTCCTAGGTCTTCTGGTCTTAATTCTCCAAAGATGCCAAATTCCAATGGATGATTGGAATAATGAGCAAACTAGCACTGTACATGGGCTCTGAAACAAAACAACTATGGATCTGTGGTGGACATTCTGCATCAATTCAATTTTCACCTGTGCCATTTTGTTGAAAAGAAAAGTCCATTAAAACAATTGTATCAGGCAGAATCTTTGTTCACCCAAGTTAGGCCTCATCTGGAGCACTGCGTCCAGTTCTGGGCACCATACTTGAAAAAGGATGGGAAGGCACTGGAGAGAGTACAGAGGAGATTCACAGGAATGATTCCAGGGATAAAGAATGGTAGCTATGGAGATAGATTGGAGAGGTTGGGACTGTTTTCCCAAGAGGAGACTCGATAAAGGTAGTCGTGATCCTGAGGAGTATGGGCAGTGTAAATAGTGAGTGAGAAACTGCTCCCACAGGAGAGGACATGAAGAACTAGAGGGCACAGATTGAAAACAATTGGCAAATGTGATGGGAGGAAACATTTTTTCACCCACAGGGTGGTTGGAGTCTGCAACAAACTTCCTGAGAGAGAGATGGAGGCAGGTTCGATTGATGTATTCAAAAGGGAATTGGATTGCTCTCAGAAAAGAAAGAATGTGCAAGGTTATGGGGATAAGGCAGGGGAGTGGGACTAGGTAGAATGCTCTTTCCAAGAGATAGTGCAGTCTCAATGGGCTGAATGGCCTCCTTCTGCACTATATAAAGGTTGTGTGATTGTGTGAGAAGAAAGAACTGATGGGGGGCAGGCCCGCAATATCTCATTAGTGGCTAATGTGCCAGTCTCCTGCCATGGTGTCACCTCTGGACCATTTCTGTTCAGGCAGGATCGTAGGGTGAAGGGGGCGGGGGGCATGAGACCAATTAAAGGTCATATTAAGGCCAGAGAGGATGACAGCTGGAAGTTTCTAATCAGTATGCTGGCCTCTTGTTGAAGCAGGCTGGTGGGCGGAGGGGGGGGGGGGGGTGCAGGGGAGGGGGGGATTGTCGGAGCAGCACTCTGTACAGAAACCCCCTACACACCCACCATAACCTTTGGGCCACAACTGTGCCTTATGGCCATCCAGTGAAGAGGTCGATCATCTACAATGACAAGCCTAGCAGCTGAGGCCTTCTTGAATTTAAAAATTTATAAAGGCTCTTCTGAAGTCATCTCCATCTTGAGTTGCCCTCTTCCTCCCCTACTAACATCAGCAGTGCTCACCCCTGATGATTGGGCCCTTGATCTTTCCATGCTTATGCCCCTTCTATTGGCCCAGAACCTCAGGATCCCACCCACCATCCATAATTGGAGCACTGGCCACCAATGAGCAGGACCTGGAAATGTGCTGGCATCAAGATCCTAACCTGGGAGGAAAAATTCAGCCCAGTACGTTAGTTTTGCTACGGTTGTAATGCAAACAGCACACTTCACAAAGCAGATTCTAAATTAATTTGACATCCAAATAATTCAGACTGGGCCCTGTAAACTATCTGGATCCAACCATTCACTGGATAACTGTAGTCACTCAACTACCAAACTGGTTGACTGAACTACAAAACAGGTAACACCAGACAACTTAGGGTGACAGAAGTGATCATAATCAGTCAAAACCATAGATTAGACCGTTAGTTTCATCCGTCCGGTAGACAGTGTCCCAGAGGTTAACCTATCCCAATTGGAATGTAATGTTTTAATTTTACTTACCCCCACCTCCCACCCCTATCCACTGAAATAACTGGATGAACTCGGTCCATATAACCTTTATCTGCCACTGCACAGCAATTTAAGGAACAGATGAATGCTCCTGGGATTGTAAGGGGAAATCCAGGGTATGCTCGGCTACTTGTTCTCCACAAACCATTGATTTTGTCAACAGTTCTTGGAGGAGAGGGCGGGATCATAAAAAGGCCCTCACCAGCCAAGCCCAAATTTCTAAGTCACTCACAGTGGACTGACTAATGAGGTGAGGAAAGAGACACACACACACGCACGGGGCTGGATTCTCCGATTTTGAGACTATGTCTGGTGGAAGTATCTAGTACTACGATGAAAAAATTGGCAAGACCCCAGCACCGACCCTCCAACCGGTGAGGGATTAGCAGCTGCGCCATGTAAAACACACGGCCCTCATGAAATAAACAGGCAGCGGATTGCCGGGTGCGTGGCAGCGCATGCGCACGACCTGCAGCGGTTGCGCCATTCAACATGGCGGCGGCCACGTGCAGACCCAACCTGCCAAATAGTGTCCTCCTGGACATCCCCCCTCGCCACCCTCGGGCCAACCCCCACCAGTCCCCCCCAGACCTCGCCGAAGCCCCCCCCCCCCAGCCAGTCCCGATCGTGGCGGAGGTGGACACAGTGCGCAGCCGTCACGCCGGCTTGCCGAAAACTGAGAGCACACGTGCCCCGGGCCATCGGGAACTCGGCCCATCGGGGTGGAGCGTCAGGGGAAGGCCTTCAGGTACCGTCCTGAGGTTGTCCTGACAACGGCGTGTGTCATACTCCCCGATGATGCCGTCTTGGAGTGGGCGGAGCATCCAAGAACAGGCGCTGCCCTCGATTCAGTCGTAAAGAGGAATTCTCCGCCCGATCACCGATTACGAAATCGGCGTCAGCAAGCGGAGAAACCCGCCCACGATTTCAGGAGGATGGGATTGATTCCGATTCCCTCCACCTGGCATTAACAGGGTGGTAACTGACTTTGTAAAGGTTTAATAATCTCACATGGGAATAATAATAATAATTTATTAGTGTCACAAGTAGGCTTACATTAACACTGTAATGAAGTTATGGGATATAGGAGTAGGCAATTCGGCCTTTCGAGTCTGCTCCACAATTCAGTAAGACCATGGTTGATCTGGTTGTGACCTCAATTCCACTTTCCTGTCTGTCCCCTATGACCTTTGACTCCCCAGTGCATCAAACATTATCTAAAATAAAAGCAAAATTCCGCGAATGCTGGAAATCTGAAATGAAAACAGAAAAGACCGGAAAAACCCAGTCGGTCTGGCAGCGTATGTGGAGAGAGAAACAGAGTTAACATTTCGAGTCCCTATGACACTTCTTCATCCAACCCTACTTTGAACAAATTCCATAACTCAGCATCTACTATTCTCTGGGGAAATGAATTCCACAGACTAATGACCCTTTGAGAGAAAACCTTTCTCCTTATCTCCATCGTAAAAGAGAGAGTTTTATTCTTAAATGGTGCCCTCTTCTTCTAGTCTCCTTCACAAGTGGAAAGATCCTCCTAATATCCATCCTATCAAGTCCCCTCAGGATCTTCTCCGGGTGGAATTTTATCTTTTTTTTGCAGTGTGGCAATGGGCGGGAAAAGCGGTGTTGAAGCCATTGGTACCAATAGCGGCTTTCTCCGCCATATTTCCTGGAACGTAGTGCATGAACGTTTAAGCGGCGGGTCCCATGATGTCACACTGACGGGCGGGTCTGACTGAGCCTACTCCACCAGCAACTTTGTTGTTCACAGGTCAGGCACCGTTTTTAACGGCCGTCCTCATGCACAAAAGAAAGCAAAGACTGGTATATATACAGGCACAGAAGGATTGGTCTTATCCCTTCGGAGAGACCTCCTGCCGGGCCACCGGGTGACGGTATGTCAGATGGAGGTTGCACTTTTGGTAGCTCCGGCTGTAATCTGCATTCTCTGATGTATTTTTGCCTGTTTATTCGGGTGATCTTCGTTACAAAACAGCCCAGATTGGCACCACAGGCTCACCCCGCGCCAAATTCATGCCCATGTGAAAGGGAGAAGTAACCAGGAAAATCAGGGCAGACATTTCTTCGACGGACCGGAAGCCTCTTGGAACTCCTCGCTAGCAAAGATGGCGACGGCTCAGCTGCAATCATCGGTTGTCCCGATTACAATGGATATGCTATCGGACGTGCTGGCTATGGAATTTAATATACAATTTGAAATACATTTTGAGAGGCAGTGGAAGTTGATCTCGGAGAGATTATGCAAGTTGATTGCGGAAGTGTTGGACCCGCTCCGGGTGAAGCTTGACAAAGCCGTCGGGACGGTGATAGAACATGGTGAGATTCTGGAAGGTGTTCAGGAGGCGCTCACAAGGCACGATAAGCAGCTTGTGTTGTTAGATGCAAAGATAGCAGGGGTGCCCCCCCCCCCCCGAGTACTCGACAAGGTCCATCAGATGCTCAGGAAGAAGCTTTGGCCAAATGAGCCACCTCGCGGGTTGATCATTCGGACAGAAAGAGAAGGTCCTGCAGTGGGCCAAGGAGCATCGTGATATGAAATGGGAAGGAAACCTGATGAGGATCTATCAAGACGTGGAGGCAGAGCTGGCGAGGAAGCGGACGGCCTTTAACAAGTTAAAGGCTGCTATCTGCAGGAAAGGTGTTTGATTCTGAAGTGGTGTACCTGGCGAGTTGCAGTTCACACACGAGGCGAAGGACTTTTATTTTGAGACACCTGAGGAGATGGAGGAGTTCATTAACAAATATGGACTGGGGTCCAATTAAACAAAAGTTAGTGTATGGGGGATTTTCTTGCGGTTTCTTGTGAGGGTTGCAGACTGAAGGGGGTGGTGGAGATATTCGGTATATAGTTGTTGATATTCTATCATTGAAGTTTGTTCTCTCTGTTTGTGGGGGTGATGGGGAATTTTCTCTGTTGCATGGTTTACAGGTCCCTTTTTCTTTTGAGGAATAGTTGATCCTCGTGTTGTCCTTTTCATTGACCTGGTGGGAGCTACCTCACTAGCAGTGTATAATGCTGGTAAACGGGAGTGAGGTGAGGGGAGGATCTGCAGCTGTAAGACCACTTTGATTTGGTTTGGTGTGCTTAGTGTCGGGGTTGGGGAATGTGGGGGGAGATTGCTGAAGTTGTGGGTCTGTGTTCAGATTGGGGATTTGAGGAGCAATAAGGGAGGATGGGGGAAGGGGGAGGGGTTAGCTGATGGCTGATCTCAAACATTCTTTTTGTTTTTCTGGGAGTGGGCTTGGCTGCCATCTTGGGAGGACCGATACTTCTTAAAGATTTGTGTGTATGTCCCTGACAATGGAAGTGGCTGATTCCGGAAGGAGTGGCAATTCGGCTGGTCACCTGCAGCATAAGAGGATTGGGTGCCCCAGTGACTCATCAAAAGATCTTAAATGCTGATGTGGTGTTTTTGCAGAAGACCCATTTGCGTGTGAGGGATCAGACCAGACTCAGGAGGGGTGGGTAGAGTTCGAGAAGCACCAATTATGATTAATAAGCGAGTGCCCCTATCGGCCACTAGAATTGTGGCGGACCCCAATGGTAGGTCTGTGATAGTAAGTGGGTCTTTGGCAAGAACTTTGGTGGTTATGGTCAATGCATATGCCCCTAACTGCGATGATTTGACATTTATTGAGGGTTTGCTGGCTTCCATCGGTTGATCTTGGAGGCAGACTTCAAATGTGTGCTGGAACCCAAATTGGATCTATCGAGGCCTAAATCTCTGGCTCTCTCGGGGTTGTCAAAGATGCTTTGGACCTTAATGGAGCAGGTGGTGGGGGGAGGATCCGTGGAGATTCCTGCACCCACAAGATTGGTATTCTCATTTTTTCCCACGTGCACGAGGTCTACTCAAGGATAGACTACTTTTAGTTGGGTAAGTCCTTGTCCCCGGGGGGTCAGAAAGGTGGAGTATTTGGCCATAGTAATCTCTGACCATGCTCTACATTTTGTGGACCTTAAGCTGGGGACAGATCCCTTCCAGCGGGCACCATGGAGATTAGATATAAGACTTCTACGTCAGACTCCTATTCATTGACGACTCCTCCTTCAACGCCATACTCCCAGCCAAGCTCATATCAAAACTCCAAAACCTAGGACTTGGCTCCTCCCTCTGCAACCGGATCCTCAACTTCCTGACCCATAGACCACAATCAGTAAGAATAAACAACAACATCTCCTCCACGATAGTCTTCAATACCGAGGCCCTGCAACACTATGTACTTAGCCCCCTACTATACTCCCTGTACACACAAGACTGTGGGGCAAAATTCGGCTCCAACTCCATCTACAAGTTTACTGATGACACGACCGTAGTGGATCGGATCTCGAAAAATGATGAGTCAGAGTACAGGAGGGAGATAGAGAACCTAGTGGAATGGTGTAATGACAACAATCTCTTCCACAATGTCAGCAAAAGGAAAGAGCTGGTCATTGACTTCAGGAAGCAGAGTACTGTACACCCCCTCCCCCATCTGCATCAATGGTGCTGAGGTGGAGATGATTGACAGCTTCAAATTCCTAGGTGTGCACATCACCAACAATCTGTCCTGGTCCACCCACGTCAACGCTACGACCAAGAAAACACAACAGCATCTATACTTCCTCAGGAAAATAAGGAAATTCGGCATGTCCACATTGACTCTCACCAATGTTTACAGATGGACCATAGAAAGCATCCTATCTGGCTGCATCACAGTCTGGTATGGCAACTGCTCGGCCCAAGACCGTAAGAAACTAAGAGCATCTTAAACACAGCCCAATCCATCACGCAAACCCGCTTCCTATCCATTGACTCTGCACCTCCCGCTGCCTTGGGAAAGCGGGCAGCATAATCAAAGACGTAGAAAGAAACACGTAGGAAATATAAATTCTGAGAACACACACTAACAGATTCAAAAACAGCTTCTTCTTCGCTATTACCAGACTCCTAAATGACCCTCTTATGGACTATTCTGATCTCTCCACACATCTTCTCTACTGAGTAGGACTACATTCCTTATGCTTCACACGGTGCCTATTCTATGTATTTACTTTGTGTATCTATCATATGTCCTATGTTTTTCAAATATGGAATGATCTGTCTGGACTCTACGCAGAACAATTCTTTTTACTGTACCTCGGTACACGTGACAATAAACCCAAATCCAATTCCAAGGTGCGGTGCTAATAGTGGTGAGGGGGTTCTGGGAAAGCATAACCATAGCCATTGAAGAGTACAGGAATGGATCGGACTCGCCTTCCACGTTATTGGAGGCACTTAAAATGGTCTATCACTGTGTTCCCAAAGCACCCACCTGTTTCAGGAGAAAGGCCCCTTTTAATATGGAAACCGTGGTCCTGTGGTGTAAATCAGACCCGGTTGGAAATGGTTACATTCGCAGAGGCTTTGCCCAGCCTTGCACATTCTTATTTAAAAGGCCACCACCCAAATAGCTGGCATGGTCTTTTTAAATATTTTTTTCTATTGCAAAGTGCTTTGAAGTACTCTGCAACATTTTTAAGGTTATTGCGGTGATTTCCTGTATTTACTGGTACACCCTCTGCTACATCCTCTCAGGAATGACATGGGAGTAAGTAACCTATACGCACAAAGGCTGCAACAGGTATTGGGCAACAGTGGCAGTACCTCGGGTCTGCAGCACAACAGAGAGGGATAGCAACAGAGAGGGCAAGCTGTGCACTGTGCCTTCTCCCACTTGGAGCCCAAGTCCTCTGTGCCCCTTGAGACTGCCTGGCAGGCTGGCCAATGCCCCCAGCTGCATCTCAGCATTGCCCATCGGCATTATCCCGATTCCTCTGCCCCTGAACTTGCCTGTGCCCTCGCCCTCCAGTGAGCTGGAAAATGAATCATCCTTTCCCGTTGTCCTGCCTGCGATCCACTTCAATCCGATGACTCACCACATGCTAATCCCAGATCTGCACTAACCTCTGAGGTAGGTGCATTATTTATATCTGAGATGACTGCTGTGAGTGTCACATCAAGAGACAAGGCCTCCATCTGTGCTGTACGCTGTGGCTGTCTGTCCTGATCCTGGGGCTGCTGTGACTGGGCAGGTCACAGCTGTGGAAGGTCTGTGAGGGTGAGGTGCAGTGTTTGGATGTTAGGCATGAGCCCTGAGTATCACCGTCCTTGACCATCTGTCGGAGAACATTAGACTTATGGCATTGTTGCCTGACCCTCAGATGAAGACTCCAGGTATTGTCCACCTCGCCCTTCAGTACCCTTCCGCGGGTGGTGCTTGAGAGCCTCAATAGCCCCTCATTGAGCAATGGCATTACTCCTCCTGTCAAATCCACCATTCTGTAGCCATCACCTCAGATCTCCCTCTTTCTCTTTCTCTCTTCTCTCTTCTTCGCTCTCACACTCTCTGCCCTAATGTTCATTTTGCCATGTTCAAATTGCAGCAATATTCTCCAAAGCAGCTTCCCTTTAAGGAGGACAGCCTGTCTTTAAGAAGAGCAGATGGACTACACCACATAATTTCTAAACTGTGCCTCTGGGCTTTCCGGTTGAATGCAAAGGCAGACTGAATCCCGAGGAAGAATATAGCAGTACAGGGCCCACTCATCCCTACTCATCCAATCATTCAGCTGAGGTGTGTATGTCAAGTCCACCTCAATCTGACAAGGCAAGGATAGATCATCAATCGCAACCCCTGCACCCAAAAACAGGGCAATCACGTTTCTAATCTTAGATATCAGAACGGTGCCTCAGAATGTTCCCTTCGCCGTTTGACTAATGACTGTAGAACAGGAACTAAGAACAAAGTGAAAATTTCATCCCTAAATGTATAAGTGTATACACAGCCTACTTAATGGTAAACAAGAATACTTGGAAAACTCAAATAAGAAATACAATCAAAATTAAGGACAACTTTCCTTTGTCTCCTCCCACCTTTGGACAGCCACCATGGTTAAATATTGGCAAGTTAACAACCTAACAGATCATGTGGGTGTGTGAAGGCCAACAATCTGAACAATAGCTAAACGGCTCAATCCGATTAAATTGGTTAGCTCCAAACGTTGACATTACAGCCCAGCAAGGAGTCTTTTATGATTAAGTGAGAGATGACACTGGCATGAACAGTACTAACACATTCTTGAGAAATGAAATATTGGTCTGTCCAGATCTCTCAGTGTTGTGATTTGAGACCGTTATTATTCTGTGGCAGCTGTAAGGAAATATTTAATTTAACAATTGCTGTCTTGTGTCGTTTCATGGAGTAGCTTTCATTTTAATATCCTTTACTGGCTAGGAAGACAGCTCAGCTTCCACCATCTGAATTACACATCACAGTTTTTGAACGGTCATTTCTTCCAGCTTACTTTGTACAAACAACATAAGCATGTAGTCATTCAAATAAAGCCCTTTCGTAAAAAGGTAACCCCAATTTCAGATCTAGTGTCAACTAATTACAGGTGTCTGAAAAAGGCCATTGAGGATTAAGCCACATTGCAGAAATAAACTGGTTGAGAATTACATTTTATACCAAGGATTATGGAAAATAACTCAGTTAGTTTGAAGCAGGCAATGTTTGATGATTGTGTCAGTGGCTGGTACACGAGCACAATTAAAACAAGTAGCTATTGGAAGTCAAAGATAATTGAATGTTTCATCTTTTTCCATCCATTAGGAGGGTTTTAAGGTTTTGTTTTAAAAGAATTACATTCACAAAGCAAATTGCTTCAGATAAACGGTTGGAGTGAGTGTTAACTTGCAGTGTCATGTCAGAATAGATCTCTGCAATTACTGAACGATGACAGAACAATTCAGCTACTTATTAAAATTGACCGATTTCTATGGGGCGGAATTCTCTGAAAATGGGGCTATGTCCCCATGCCCGCATGAAAACGGGCGCAAATCACTCGCAGTAGTCCTTGCACTTCCGGCTATGGCGGCCCTGCGCATCATGGCCGACCCACACAGCAAGCCAGCCCCAACACCATAGGCCCACCCCCAGATCGCGTGTGCCTGCCAATCGGTGGCCCCCAATCGCGAGTCTGGCCGTCCTGGAGGCCTCACCCGCAGACAGATCCCCCTGCCCCCTACCAGGGTGGCCGTGGACTCGGTCCGCAGCCGCCACTCCGAGCTCCCGCCGGGTAGAACGTCCCGATTACAAAATGGACACTTTGCAAAGAACGCAGGGAAAATGGACAATACTGAGAAAGCAAGCAGGTGCAAGGTTTGTCTGTTGATTGGAGCTGTAGCTCCCAGACAAGACCGATACTGCAAAGCCATTACCATACTAATGAGCCATCTCCGGGGACAAAAGAGTAACATTTAGGTAAACGATACTAAGGCAGACACCCCGGCACCAGAGGAGACTAGAACAAAGCAGGCCAATGGCCACCTAGGACGCGCCCAGCAATCAGGGCACCCACCCCTTTATTGGAGGAAATCGATACCGATGATCAAAATGCGGTCCAATTAATTGGGACCAAGTTCAAGGCCCGCCCAAAAGCGCGCGAAGCCCCCTACAGGTATAAGAAGGATCCCCCTTGGCCTTGGCTCTCAGCAAGGAGAGACCTGCCTAGCAGCTGCACCAGAACAAGTAAGTCCAAAGTCAACGCACGCTACGAGACAGGCGCTCATATCTGCTATTCCGTACCAGCTCGACCCCAGCAGCCTCAAAACCGGACAGCGTCCATTGTTCCTCTGACTGATTGGGCGCCCAAAGCTAAGTATTGGCTTTAGTGGTAGTGATAGTTTAGTTGGTAGAGTTTTGTGCATGAGTATATTTGACTGGGTAAATAAATGAGCATTGATTTCGAACTTACTAACTGGTGTATCAAGTCTTTGATCAGTATTCGGTTTTGAACCTTGAGACGGTATCGAAAGATACCTGGCAACTCTTGAGCAAAGGTAATTAGAATTAAGGAAGGCGACCATATTAACCACCATAAACAGAGCCAATTAAAGAGAGGACACAAAGAGCAACAGAACCATGAGTGAACTACGCCGGCGGGAACTTGGCCAGCTGCCGGCTGAGAATCGCCATGGGGACCTCTTTCAATGGCCTCCAACCAGCGCCACATCGACAGCGCGCGCGCGACTGGCGACGATTCTCCGGAGAATCGCGGGAAGGCGTCAGACCCGATCGCGGGTGTGATGCCCCATTCTCCTCCCCTGCGCCGAACGTGATTTCGGAGCGGGAGCTCGGAGAATCCCGCCCATGTCTTATAGCTTCTAATGCTTCTGTTACAATTTCAATTTTAGTTTAAATGTCATTTCTCGCTAATTTGTTTCGTAAAGCTTATTTTAAAGCCATCCTTTAAACTGTAAAAGGTTGTATTTCTTATTAATATTCAAAATTGCTCTTCATTGAGCATTAATAATGACTCCTACTTCTAAGAGCCAATCATATGTCCAACGGACGAATCATAGCCTGTGCTAAAGTGTCACTCATTTTGGATTGGCAATATTGTAAAGGAATTTTACAGGAATAACTAAAATAAGTGCTTGTAAAGACTTGGAAAACTGAGGCATAAAGAAAAGCAGCAATAATAACAAATGAGGATAATATTAAGCATGTAAGAAAAAGTGAGCCATGAGACACAGCTATTGGCCCATCTAAGATCATTGCGTTGGTACTTCAAGTTACTCAGCTATCCGATTGCACTGTGAATGGACTGGTGTCATGACTGTACTAACTCAACCTGTAAATTAAAAAGCTGGTTAGCTCAGTGGGCTAGACAGCTGGTTTGTAATGCAAAACAAGGCCAGCAGCGCGGGTTTAATTCCCGTACCAGCTTACCCGAACAGGCGCCGGAATGTGGCGACTAGGGGCTTTTCACAGTCACTTCATACTTGTGACAATAAAAGATGATTAAATTATTCCAGACGTTGATTGCATAACAGCAAGCCCTGCTTTCATATATTGTGGGAATTTATACAGAATAATGGAATTTATATGTCTAAATATGTTCACAGATTTGTAAGAAAGAAACAATGAACACCAAGCCAAAGGAAGATTGGGAGGGGTGATCAAAGACTTGGTCAAAGAAGTGGGGTTTAAGTGTGGCCTTATGGGAGGAGAAAGAAGTGCCCATGTTGGAAATGCTAAAGAATGCTGGACGATTGAAGGCATGTTCTCTAATTTGGGGGCAAGGATAGGGCAGTGGTGTTGGGTCACAGGATGACTCAAAGTGAGGGGTGGTGGACGGAGGAGGTGGAGATCACTCGAAGCCAGAGTGAAAGTGACAGAGAGTTAGGAGAAGGAGAGTTGGAGAAGGTTACAGTGACAAACAAAGAGGAGACCACGAGGTTTCAAAGATGACAGTGAGAAGTTGAGGCACCGGGAGACTCAGAGCCAATGTAGGTCACCGAGGACAGGGATTCATTTTGAATTTTTAATTTTAATTCACTCATTTGCTCCACTGGTCTGATGTGATGGAATAAATATTCTAGGCTAATGCTTCAGGTAGCACTGAGGGAGTACTGGCCAAGAAATCTAAACACAGCAAAAAGCATCTTCATTTTCATTTCAAGCAGGAGCGCAGGAAGCCAATCTTCCAACTGAATAGATAGGCCTGAGGGATCTGAAATATTGGGCCAAAGGCCTTGTTAGCATTGAGTTTGCGTCTGGTGGACAGCTAATGGGTGTCCCCAGGCAGCTCGCCAGAGAGGAAGATTCCCTGCATCAGCCCTTACGTAAATTATGAAAGAGATTGATAGAGAGGGGCAACTGCAGCCAGGAGGGAGGTTAGCAATGATGATAAGGGAAGCTCAAGGCCACAATGGGAGCGGAAAATGGTGGTCAGCAATGACCTATATGGATTTAATGTGCGGTCATGAAGGACACCCCTGTTCCTCATGCAACTAACTCATGGATATTTGTAAGATCCAACTGTGAGAATGAATTCACCTTCCCACTAATTGCCACCTGATAGAATCTACACAAAAGTCTTAGAGCCAACACTCGCTGGCACATAGATTTGAGTGGATGGAGAGAAGGGTTTGAGAAGAGCTGAGGAGTACATTTTTTACCCAAAGGGTGGCAGGGGTCTGGAACTCACTGCCTGAAAGGGGGGTAATGGCATTTGTGGTGCTCTGAATTAGTGGGCTGAGGACAAAGAGCTGGAAACTGGAATTAGGCTTGATAGCTTCTTATTGGTAGATACTGGCAGGATGAGCCCAATAGCCTCCTGTGTCATAAATGTTCTACATTTCTATATTTCTCACATCCCCCAGCTTAACAACAGGAAGGCCAAAGCAACAAAGATCAAAATCCATCTTGAGGGCTGGTGTGAAACCAATACTATCCGATCGACCACCCATTAAAATCGAGCAGCGCATGCTATAGGTAGCCTCCACAATCGAGCCATTTCATGCTATCCACCTCTTTTGCTTCAGCTGCCTGCACAAAACTCCACTGTCGTCACGCTGTCCCCCCCGCCTCCTGACCATTCTCTTCAGCTGAACCAGATCATAGAGAATCTCAGAGTCCCGTTTGGCCCTGAATTGATTTCTACGTCCTTCAGGATATTCATTGTGAATCTGTATTTTGCTCCCTGGTGAAAGCATCTGAACAGCCTTTAATTAATTCTGCAATATCCCTGCACCTTCAATCATTTCCATCCTTTAAAGTTCTAAATTCCCCATTAATCTCCTTAACTGTTACGATAGGGGGAAAGTGGGTGATATTGTTGCGCTTCGTTTGCACTCCGCATTACTCAGAAAGAAACATTTCAGAGTGCTTTACCGTGTAGGGTAAGAGGACACTGAGTTCTGGAAGAGAGGAATGAAGGTCAAAGGACAGATTTCAAAATAGATAAAGGGAATGATACGATGTTGTGGGCATCACAGGGGAGGCAAGGGAATCTCGGTTGGGATCTAAATATCCAAGGATATGTGTCTTATCGAAAGGACAGGCAGATGGACAAAGGGGGTGGGGTTGCATTGTTAGTAACGAATGAAGTTCAATCGATAGCAAGATGCGATATAGGATCAGAAGGCATAGAATCTGTGTGGGTAGAATTGAGGAATCGCAAAGGTAAAAAGATCCTGATGGGAGTTATTCATATCCCCTAGCAGTAATCAGGGTGTGGGCAGAAAATAAATCAGGGATAGAAAAGGCATATAAGAAAGGCACTATCCCAATAATCATGGGGGACTTCAATATGCAGGTGGACTGGGAAAATTAGGTTGGTAGTTTTATATTCTTGTAGAGAGACAATTACTAAGTCCTAAAGAACATCTCGTTCAAGACTAGTTAATTTTATTATGGTAAAGGGCAGCACGGTGGCCTAGTGGTTAGCACAACCGCCTCACGGCGCTGAGGTCCCAGGTTCGATCCCGGCTCTGGGTCACTGTCCGTGTGGAGTTTGCACATTCTCCCCGTGTCTGCGTGGGTTTCGCCCCCACAACCCAAAAATGTGCAGAGTAGGTGGATTGGCCATGCTAAATTGCCCCTTAATTGGAAAAAATAATTGGGTGACCTAAATTTATTTTAAAAAAATTTTTTAAAAAAAATTTATTATGGTATAATAAACCATGGGTAGAAAACCAATGCTATCAAACTGGAAATAATACAAACATGACTGACCACAATGGTTTTTCTTCCAGACTCCTTCCAGGCTACAGTGTCACATGCTATTACTTGCCTGTCACCTACTGGTCGGAGGCTATACATATTTACACATACACTTATTTATGCATATCACTGCAGGTAGTGGATCCCAAGAAAAGGAATTTGTGGGATGTCTTAAGAGATTTTATTTGTGACAGAGCTTACTAGGGAACAGGCAATTCTAGATTTGGTGATGTGTAATGAGGCAGACTTACGGTGAAGGAACTCTTAGGGCGCAATGACCACAATATGATAGAATTTACCCTGCAGTTTGAGAGGAAGAAGCTGGAATCAGATGTCACGGATTACAATTAGATAAAGGTAGCTACAAAGATATGAGGGAGGAGCTGGCCAACGTTGGTTGGAAGGGGAGCCTAGCAGGGAATGACAGTGGAACAGCAATGGCAGGAGTTTTTGGGGGTTATTTGGGAGGCACAACAGAAATTCATCCCAAGGAGGAGGAAACATGTTAAGGGGGAGTTCAGGGATCCATGGCTAATGAGGGAAGTCAACGACAGGGTAAAAGCAAAATAAAAAGCGTACAAAGTGGCGAGGATTAGTGGGAAGCCAGAGGATTGGGACGCCTTTAAAAGTGAGCAGAGAACAACTTAAAAAGCAATAAGGGGGAAGGAGATGAAATAAGAGTGTAAGGTAGCTAGTAATATAAAAGAAGATAGGAAGTGTTTTATTCAATATATAAAAGGTAAAAGTCAAATTTCTACATTATGATAAAAAAAAGATTCCACACTTTTTAAAACAATCCAATTTCAGAATAATTTATTTTACTACCTGAAATTTTAAATTAAAAATGAAGGATAATCTGTGCTTTTCACTTCCTGGCTTGCTGTCTGTGAGAATACTTTTTTAATATTTGCTCAATGGGAGGCGATGATATAGTGGTGTTGTCACTCAGTTTGCTCTGGGGACCTTGATTTGAATCCAACCTCAGCAAATGGTGAAATTTGAACTCAATAGATAAATCAGGAATGAAAAGTCCAAAGATGACCTTGAATCAATTATCATAAAAGCCCACCTGGTTCACTTATGTACTTTAAGTAACAAAATCTGCCATCCTTACCTGGTCTGGCCTATATGTGACTCCTGGTCCATAGTAACATGGCTGACTTTTAACTGACCTCTGAAATGGCTTAGCAGGCAACTCGTTTCAGGGGCAATTAGAGATGGGCACTGCCAGCAAAGCCCACATCCCATGATTGAATAAAAAAACATGGTGTGGATGCCGCTGGCCAGCATTTATTGCCCATCCCTAATTGTCCTTGAGAAGGTGGTGCTGAGCTGAAGTCCATGTGGTGTAGGTACACCCTCTGTGTCATTAGAGAGGGAGCTGCTTCAACGAGATTGGCTGCTGGACGCCTGGATGTGATGCCAGATTTAAGCTGCCATTTTCTAAGGGGAGATCTCAAACCACCGGGATTGTCTTTCTGGGCAGCTTCCTTTAAGGTCAGCAGCGAATGCCAAAATCTAACCCATTATCATTGCTAAAGGTTTCCAATTTTCCTTGACACAGCTATCTCTCAGCAATGAGCTTCATTTAATTTAGTTTAGTTCTCTCTGTTTTTAACTATTGGAACTTGCCTTCCTGAAATAAAATTTCTGTCCCGTCTAACTTGTTCTCAAATGTGATTGCTCGCCCTCAGAGATTAACTTCTATATTTTATATATTGTGGTAATTGCTTGCCGGAAACTGGGCTAGATGTGAATTCCCACTAATGGGAATATTACATGTTGTGTCAAGAAATCAACTTGAACATTTGCTCATTCTAATGCGGATGCCATTCTTCCACATTACTGAGCATTCCAGTTAATTGAAGTCACCCATCATTATATTTTCAGTGTGTATCTTTTTTATCTCATTATATAAAGTGCAATCATTTTTCTTTACCTCCCAGGGGGGTTTATAAATGTTGCTGATTGTTACTGTGTCCACTGCCAGCTTTTTAATGCTAGGCAGATTTGATATCCCTGAGATATCATTTCATCATCTATCCCAACTCTTGATTATTGAACTCACTCTTCAGTAAACCCAGGATTTCACAAACCCTAAGCTGTCATAATTTTCTTCTATTATTTATAATTTCAGCTCTACGATAGAATCATAGAATTCTTTTGGTGCAGAAGGAGGCCATTCAGCCCATCGAGTCAGCACCGAGCCTCTGAAAGAGCACCCTACCCAGGCCCACTCTCCTACCCTGTCCCTGTAACCCCATTACCCCACTAACCTGCACGCCGTTTGCACACTAAGGCGCAATTTAACATGGCCAATCCACCTAACCTGCACATTTTTGGACTGTGGGAAGAAACCGGAGCACCCGGAGGAAGCCGACGTAGACATGGGGAGAAAGTGCAAACTCCACACAGTCACCCAAGGCCAGAATTGAACCCAGGTCCCTGGTGCTGTGAGACAGACGTGCTATCCATTGTGCAAACGTGCCGCCCCATTTTATTCAGAATACTTCAAGCATCTGGGTGAAGAACATACATTTGTTTGAGCTTAAATTCTTTTAACCTCATTATCTTCATCTACAGTTTAGATACAACACCCTTGAATAAGCACACTTTAATTGAACAAATTCTGCAAGCTGATTCAAGTACATCTGCGCAAATGTCCTTTGTGAGAGAATAAGATCAAACTGAGCAAAAAGAGACTTTAAAGCAATCCTTAAATATAACTATGTATCTTTTTTGATTTGAATCATTTATGAGACAGGCAGCAATGAAGGATTGGATCATTTTGGTTCTCAGTGCATTATCAATAAGAGGGTTAAAGCACTGTCACTTCGAGTTAACCGGGATCCACTGATTCTCTTTGAGTAAAGATGATGCACAACTATTGTCTTAGCTAAAATGTACCTGCTCCTTGTAACCAGGATGAAAGCATGCCGGACGAAATCCGTGCTTCAGCTGCCGTTATATCACCTTGTGTTTCAGCACTTTTCTGCAAATATAAGTGGAATCTGGATTCGGTCTCAGTTGCTGAGTAGAATGCACAGTGTACACCAACAGATACTGCTCCGGTAGTACTCCCTTCTGGTTGAATTATTTCCTCCTGCCTAAATTATTTTGACTCACTCCAGGAAGGCTGTGAATTAAACTCCATACTTGGAGATACTGATCTTTTAAAGAAATGAAACGCATCTCTCGACAAGTGCCGAGATGACTCAATATTTTGCGCACTGTCTAGTATTGGTAATTGGTCATTCAAACGAGAAAGATCACAGCTTTGTCCTCTATTCAGCTAACTGATCACAAATGAAATGGTGGTAGGGGCAATACATTTGAATTCAGTGCATGGGGAAAGGGAAAAATAGCAAGTATTCCTACTTCTGATCACTATCCACTGACAATGTGCTGGTAGTTGCATGTCTGTGTGTGTGTGTGAGTTACCCTCTGTGACCCACATAGACTACTGGCACTCAATGTCTAGGCGAACAGGGCCTTTGGGCATTATAATAAAGGGTGAGAAACATCAATGGAAAGATTCCCAGACACCTGTTAGAAATACATCTTTGATAAAATCAAATGTACAGTTTTATGCCTCCACTGCTGACGGATTCAGAGTGTATAGTGGAGTGAAATGGATGAGTGTCCCCACCCTGATGTTAGGCAACATCTTCTCCATGTTCCTGGACTTAGCCTTCCCTTCAGAGAAGGAGGGAGTTTACCTGTACACCAGGTTAGATGGCAAGTTCTATAATCCATCAAGATTGAAAGTGAAGACAAAATGCATTATTTCCTGATCAGAGAACTCCTCTGTGCTGATGACGCTGTGTTAGTGGCCCACATAGAAACTCAGCTACAACGGCACATGCACTGTTCCACCATTGTTCTCCCTGAATATAAGCATCAAGAAAACTGTGGTCATGCGACAAAGTGTTGCACCTCAGCCCCTTATCACCCTAAATAACACTCCACTGGAAGCTCAATAGTTTCCATGTTCGCTGTCTGCGGTGCATTATGGGTATATCCTGACAAGACAGAGTCACGAATGTGGCAGACGCTCCCAAGTGTGTTGGCCCTAATCAAACCGAGGTGGTTTCGGTGATCAGACATTTCCGCAAGATGGAAGATGGTCACACACCCAAGGACCTTATTGTATGGTGAGGCAGCCAGAGCCAGATGACTATTGGGGTGCCCAAGGCTCCGCTCAAAGGCTACTCGCAAGTGTAACATGTAGGCCCGAAACATCACACCTGGGATTTAGTACCTGGCACCACCTCCTGTGGGCAGGCGTGCATCATCACGATGAACAGTGGCGACAGCAATTTAGCAGTAGGCAGCAACATTGAAAAGTCAACACACAACATCATTTTGCAGCTTCATGTTCGGCTCCTGTGCTAGAATCTGCCTCTCAAGGTTTGGCCTTCATTGCCATCATCAAAGCTGCACCAAATGAAGGCACGTCCCCTCAATGGATTGTTTGTTGCCTGCCCATCATCTTGTGGGAGCTTGCTGTGCACAAATTAGCTGCTGGGTTTTCTACACCACAACAATGACTGTACCTCAGAAGGCATTTCATTGCTGTAAAGCAGTTTCAGATATCCTGTGGCAATGAGAGGTACAGTAAACAAGTGAATGATTCTTTTCACTTAATACCGGTCTCACAAATGTCTGGAAAAGGACAATAAACATAAATAATGCATTTCTTGAACAATGTGAATCGGTACACATCAGTAGGATGCAGTTTAACCCAAACTAAGCCATCCGTTTCTCTTATATATTCATTGTTTTTCTGCATAACAGCAATGGTTCCAAGTCAAGAATCATTAATTGAATGTCAAACACTCAGGGCCTTCTTGAGCGTGCGATAAAGCACAGGATAAATGCAAGTTCCTTCTTTCTTATATATAATGAGTTGGTTCTTTGTAATTACATCACATCAGTCCTCAGAGCTGTTGAACCAATTAACATAATAAGCTTTCATCCCTTTTCCATTATTGCTCACATATAAATAATCAACTATCATCCGTGCTCTGAATCAATTCAGTGACTCCAACTAGAAAGTGTACACAGGGGGATGTAACTCAATCTCCCACCTCTGCTAAGTAACTGGTGGGCACACAGGGCAAGATTTAATCAACACCAACTTGCATTGACATTGTGCCTTTAATAGGGCAAAAACATCCACGTGTCCTTCTCAGGAGCTTCAGCAAATAAACTCTGACACCACGTCACATAGAGGTATCAGGACCAGGGCGTCAATCCCGCCCCCGTCGTGTCACGAATTCTCCGGCACCGGAGATTCGGCGGGGGTGGGAATCGCTCCGCGCCGGTCGGGCGTGCCCACCCCCCGGCGATTCTTGAGCCCACGGTGGGCCGAAGTCCCGCCGCTGTCATGCTTCTCCCGCCGGCGTGGATCAAACCACCTACCTGACCGGCGGGAGCAGGCGGCGCGGGCGGGCTCCGGGGTCCTGGGGGGGGGGGGCGCGGGGCGATCTGGCCCGGGGGGTGCCCCCATGGTGGCCTGTCCCGCGATCGGGGCCCACCAATCGGCGGGCGGGCCTGTTCCGTGGGGGCATTCATTTCCTTCTGCCTTCGCCATAGTCTTCACCATGGTGGAGGCGGAAGTGACCCCCTCCCCTGCGCATGCGCGGGGATGACGTCAGCAGCTGCCCACGCTCTGGCGCATGCCCGGACTTCCGCCGGCCGGCGAAGTCCTTTCAGCCCCGGCTGGCGTGGCGCCAAAGGCCTTTCCCGACGGCCGGCGGGGCGCCAACCACTCCGGCGCAGGCCTAGCCCCTCAATGTGAGGGGTTGGCCCCTAAAGGTGTGGAGACTTCCGCACCTCTGGGGCGGCCCGACGCCGGAGTGGTTCACGCCACTCCATCACGCCGGGACCCCCCCGTCCCGCCGGGTAGGGGAGAATCCTGGCTCAGAAGTCAAAGCCTGGTCAAAAAGGTAGGTTTAAGGGAGGAACGAAAGATAGAACGGCCAAGAGGCTCAGGGAGGAATCTCCAGAGTTTAACATCCAGGCAGCTGAATAAGACACAGCTGCCAATGACAGAGTGATTGAACTCAGGATCCACAAGAGTTGGAGGACTGCAGAGATCTCAGAGGTTTGTCGAGCAGTTGGAGGTTACAGAGAGAGAGGGAAGGGTGGAGTCAAGGAGGAATATGTAAAGAAAATGGAGAATTTTACAACTGAAAACATGAATTCACAACTGCCAGGAAAGGGGAGAAGGGATTTGGCAAAAGAAAATAAGCATTTTCAGGAACTATTTCCTTAAAAACAGTCAATCATGTTCGGTTCTTGTGCGAGAATCTGCCTCTCAAGGTTTGGCCTTCATTGCCATCATCAAAGCTGCACCAAATGAAGGCACCTCCCCTCAATGGATCGTTTGTTGCCTGCCCATCATCTTGTGGGAGCTTGCTGTGCACAATTGAGGGGTTGGTTTTGCACAGGGCTAAATCACTGGCTTTGAAAGCAGACCAAGGCAGGCCAGCAGCAGGGTTTAATTCCCGTATCAACCTCCCTGAACAGGCGCCGGAATGTGGCGACTAGGGGCTTTTCACAGTAATTTCATTGAAGCCTCCTTGTGACAATAAGCAATTTTCATTTCATTTCAATCACAGCAGACAGTACCACACATTTTGCAAGTTGCTGATTTATAAAGGAAAAAATGTAATGTAGCTGAGTCAGAGAGAATAGAGCAGTAACGGTTATAATGAAGTAGCACAAATTCCCACTCATGGTGTTGTTAATTTTGGACCTTATCATCGCTGGTGTTATACCACGCAGAAAACCCTATGGGTTACAATCCCTACAGTGCAGAAGGAGGCCATTCAGCCCATCATGTCTGCACCGACCCTTTGAAAGAGCAGCCAACCCAGTCCCACTACCCCGCCCTATCCCCGTACCCCATCTAACGTTTTGGACACTAAGGGGCAATTTAGCACGGCCAATTCATCCAACCTGTACATCTTTGGACTGTGGGAGGAAACCGAAGCACCCGGAGAAAAGCCACGCAGGCACAGGGAGAAAGTGACAACTCCTCACAGACAGTCCAGCCGAGGCTGGAATTGAACCCGGGAACCTGGCACTGTGAGGCAGCGGTGCTAACCACTGTGCCACCATGTTTCCCAAATGTTTGTGAAAGGGGGAGCAATCAAGTGGGCTGCTTTGTCCTGGATAGTGTCAAACTTCTTGAGTGTTGTTGGAGCTGCACTCGTCCAAGAAAATGGAGATTATTCCATTATGACTTTTGCCTTGTAGATGGTGGACAGGCTTTGGGAAGTCAGGAGGTGGGTTCCTCACCACATGATTCCTTGCCTTTGACTTGCTCTGGTAGCCATAGTATTTATATTCTCTCCTGAATAAGGCATCAGTCACAACCTTGATGCAGTGATGAGATGATGCCTGGGCGATGCCATGCATGTCTCTAGCTGCTTTCTAGAACAAGCCCCAGGTATAGACGTTAAGGGCGACTGCCACATTTAGAGCCACAGGCAAGTGGTGGCCACCCATACAGGTTCAGCTGACCTCCGAAGCCAGCATCACACATGGAACAGCCACTGCCTCACATGGGAGGCACAGCTGCTGGAGGCACTGCCATGCAAGTACACTCCTTTGTCGAAACCCTTGTGAATCCTCCCCAGCTGGAAGAGCGATTCGCCCAGAGAAACCCCGCCAAGGTGCATTATTCAGGAGGTTCCTTTCACCAGAAGGTCGAATCTTGACAATGAAACAAAACGGCCACACCGCCTACCGCAGTTTCAGCTGCTGCCAACATTTCCTCAGGCTGAGCTTTCTTGTCCCCCTGTTATCACGGCAATCTTCCGCTCATTGGAGGCTGCCGGAACTTTGACCCCCGTGTGACCCGTCCGCTCATTGTAAAATGGCACGGTAAACGTAAAGTCCAGTTGGTTGGCTCTGTTGGGCTTTAATTGGCCTTATTTTGATGACCCTAAATTAGCACCCTGCTTACCACCCGTATTATCACCTCCTGGCATCATGGCATCAGTGGCCTGGCCTGATGCCCGATTTTACGTTCTACCCAATCCAATGCCATCTGTCTCTCTGGCGATAGGTCCTGGCCTACATCTAAATAGAAACACGACTGGAAAGAGGTGGATAATTTTAACTACTGAACAAATCTATTCACCCGAAGCAGAGTGATTTTATGTAGTAGATAATGCATTACGTTGCAAATATATTATTTTGTCTCTGCGGGGGTATGTGCTGAAATAATCAATAGTGTCTCTCAACTGTGTTTTTCTCTGGAAAGAAATCTCTGCCTTTTCCGAGAGAACGCTTGCATTCCACCTGTACACTTCTTTCATTGTATATCCCCATTCAGTCATTTCTAAAATGAAATAATGAATTAAAAAAACAACAGCTGAAAATATTTTGTTTAGAGGCCTCTCTTTGACACAAAGCACGATTGCTGCCCTGTGTAATCTTGTTACTTGTTTGCACAGTGTGTTATGAGATAAACAATAAATCATTATATCTGAGTAAGTGCCTCTCGGGTAAATGATCATTACAGGTACATCCTCTGTTTTGAATTGCTTCAAATGAAAAATGGGATGTTTCTTCTGTCCTCCTCCAGATAATAATCCAACAGAGTGATGAACTTATCAAACAACAGAATTATGAATATTAATGAACACTGGCCAGGAAAACATGTGAAGGCTGCCGCTGCTTTAGAAATGGGAACGAACCATTTAGCCCGTTGAACGTATTCTATGCTTCAATTAGACAGGCGTTTCTGTGCCGCAAACGAGACTCCAGGATGGTGTGTTGCCTCCCTGGTGCGAGGGTCAAGGATGTCTCGGAGCGGGCACAGGACATTCTGGAAGGGGAGGGTGAACAGCCAGTGGTCGTGGTACACATTGGTACAAACGACATAGGTCAAAAAAGGGATGAGGTCCTAAAAGCAGAATACAGGGAGTGAGGAAGGAAGTTAAGAAATCGGATCTCGAAGGTAGTGATCTCATGATTACTACCAGTGCCACGTGCTAGTCAGAGTAGAAATAACAGGATATATAGAATGAATACGTGGCTGAAGGGATGGTGTCAGGGGGAGGGTTTCAGATTCCTGGCGCATTGGGACCGGTTCTGGGGGAGGTGGGACCTGTACAAACTGGATGGGTTACACCTGGGCAAGACTGGAACCGATGTCCTAGAGCGGCTGGGGAGTGTTTAAACTAATATGGCAGGGGGATGGGAACCGATGCAGGAAGTCGGAAGGTAGTAAAACAGGGACAGAAACAAAAGGCAGTAGTGGAGAGTGTAAGGCAGAGAAGCCATAGTCAAAAATCAAAAAGGGTGACATACAAGGTACAGTGACTGAGGGGAGCTCAGTGAATAAGTCCAGTAATACTAAAAGGAATAAAACTGGAAGTAAAAGCATAAATGGAAAGCGAAGTGGCAGGTTGTTACATGAAGATATGGATTCAACGACAAGGAAAATTAGGAGAATAGTTAAGAGGTAAAATAACTTAGGAGAAGTTATTGATCAAGGTGTTAAGATTCAAAACAGAGGTATAAAAGCCAACGTAAGTGTACTTACCTGAATGCTCATAGTATTCGGAATAAGGTAAATGAGTTGATGGCACAAATCATCGTGAATGACTATGATTTAGTGGCCATTACTGAAACATGGTTAAAGGATGGTCAAGACTGGGAGTTAAATATTCGGAAGGACAGAGTGGATGGTAAGGGAGGTAGTGCAGCTCTGTTATTTAAGGATGACATCTGGGCAAAAGTAAGGGATGACATCGGTGCTAGGAAGAATAAGGTTGAATCCATTTGGGTGGAAATCAGGAATAGTAAGGCGAAAAAGTCACTGATAGGAGTAGTCTATAGGCCACCAAATAGTAACATTATGATGGGGCAGGCAATAAACAAAGAAATAACTGATTCATGTAGAAATGGTACAGCAGTTATAATGGGGGATTTTAATCTACATGTCGATTGGTTTAACCAGGTCGGTCAAGGCAGCCTTGAGGAGGAGTTTATAGAATGTATCAGCGATAGTTTCCTAGAGCACTATGTAATGGAACCTACGAGGGAACAAGCGGTCCTAGATCTTGTCCTGTGCAACGAGACAGGATTGATTCATGATCTCATAGTTAGGGATCCTCTCGGAAGGAGCGATCACAATATGGTAGAATTTAAAATACAGATGGAGGGTGAGAAGGTAAAATCAAATACGAGTGTTTTGTGCTTAAACAAAGGGGATTACAATTGGATGAGACAAGAGCTAGCTAAGGTAGACTGGGAGCAAAGACTTTATGGTGAAACAGTTGAGGAACAGTGGAGAACCTTCCAAGCAATTTTTCACAGTGCTCAGCAAAGGTTTATACCAACAAAAAGGAAGGATAGTAGAAAGAGGGAAAATCGACCATGGATATCTAAGGAAATAAGGGAGTATACCAAATTGAAGGAAAAAGCATACAAAGTGGCAAAGATTAGTGGGAGACTAGAGGACTGGGAAATCTTTAGGGGGCAACAGAAAGCTACTAAAAAAGCTATAAAGAAGAGTAAGATAGATTACGAGAGTAAACTTGCTCAGAATATAAAAACAGATAGTATAAGTTTCTATAAATACATAAAACAAAAAAGAGTGGCTAAGGTAAATATTGGTCCATCAGAGGATGAGAAGGGAGATTTAATAATAGGATATTAGGAAATGGCTGAAAAACTGTACAGGTTTTTTGGGTCGGTCTTCACAGTGGAAGACACAAATAACATGCCAGTGACTGATAGAAATGAGGCTATGACAAGTGAGGACCTTGAGATGATAGTTATCACTAAGGAGGTAGTGATGGGCAAGCTAATGGGGCTAAAGGTAGACAAGTCTCCTGGCCCTGATGGAATGCATCCCAGAGTGCTAAAAGAGGTGGCTAGGGAAATTGCAAATGCACTAGTGATAATTTACCAAAATTCACTAGACTCTGGGGTGGTCCCGGCGGATTGGAAATTAGCAAACGTGACACCACTGTTTAAAAAAGGAGGTAGGCAGAAAGCGGGTAATTATAGGCCAGTGAGCTTAACTTCGGTAGTAGGGAAGAAACTGGAATCTATCATCAAGGAAGAAATAGCGAGGAATCTGGATGGAAATTGTCCCATTGGGCAGACGCAGCATGGGTTCATAAAGGGCAAGTTGTGCCTAACTAATTTAGTGGAATTTTTTGAGGACATTACTAGTGCGGTAGATAACGGGGAGCCAATGGATGTATATCTGGATTTCCAGAAAGCCTTTGACAAGGTGCCACACAAAAGGTTGCTGAATAAGATAAAGATGCATGGCATTAAGGGTAAAGTAGTAGCATGGATAGAGGATTGGTTAATTAATAGAAAGCAAAGAGTGGGGATTAATGGGTGTTCCTCTGGGTTGGCAATCAGTAGCTAGTGGTGTCCCTCAGGGATCAATGTTGGGCCCACAATTTTTCACAATTTACATAGATGATTTGGAGTTGGGGACCAAGTGCAATGTGTGCAAGCTTGCAGGCGACACTAAGATGAGTGGTAAAGCAAAAAGTGCAGAGGATACCGGAAGTCTGCAGAGGGATTTGGATAGGTTAAGTGAATGGGCTAGGGTCTGGCAGATGGAATAGAATGTTGACAAATGTGAGGTTATCCATTTTGGTAGGAATAACAGCAAAAGAGATTATTATTTATATGATAAAATATTAAAACATGCTGCTGTGCAGAGAGACCTGGGTGTGCTAGTGCATGAGTCACAAAAAGTTGGTTCACAGGTGTAACAGGTGATTAAGAAGGCAAATGGAATATTGTCCTTCATTACTAGAGGGATGGAGTTTAAGACTAGGGAGGTTATGCTGTTAGTGAGGCCACACCTGGAGTATTGTGTTCAGTTTTGGTCTCCTTACCTGAGAAAGGACATACTGGTGCTGGAGGGTGTGCAGAGGAGATTCACTAGGTTAATTCCAGAGCTGAAGGGTTTGGATTACGAGGAGAGGTTGAGTAGACTGAGACTGTACTTGTTGGAATTTAGAAGGATGCGGGGGGGGGGGGGGGGATATTTTAGAAACATAGAAAATTATGAAGGGAATAGATAGAATAGATGCGGGCAGGTTGTTTCCACTGGCGGGTGACAGCAGAACTAGGGGGCATAGCCTCAAAATAAGGGGAAGTAGATTTAGGACTGAGCTTAGGAGGAACTTCTTCACCCAAAGGGTTGTGAATCTATGGAATTCCTTGCCCAGTGAAGCAGTTGAGGCTCCTTCATTAAATGTTTTTAAGATAAGGATAGATAGTTTTTTGAAGAATAAAGGGATTAAGGGTTCTGGTGTTCGGGCCGGAAAGTGGAGCTGAGTCCACAAAAGATCAGCCATGATCTCATTGAATGGCGGAGCAGGCTCGAGGGGCCAGATGGCCTACTCCTGCTCCTAGTTCTTATGTTCTTAATTAGATCATGGTAACCTGTCCCTATCAACATTTAACTGCCTTTGCTCCTTATCCCTCGATAACCCTTCCCCAAATAAAAAAAAAAATCTATCAACCTCATTCTGGAAAACTCCGATTTCCGCAGAATCCCGTCTTTTTGGGGTAGAAAATTCCTGATTTCCACCACACCGCGAGTGGAAAAGTGCTTCCTACTTTCCCTCCTGCTTGGCCTATCTCTAACTTTAAGATGTCCCCTCCTTCTTTGTTGTTGCATCGGAGGAAATAGTGGGGGCAATTCTCTGGCCACATTGTGCCCAGTGCAAATCCCGCTATGTTAGAGAGCCCTGAAATGGGATTTGTGCCGGGCGCAAAACAGTTTCCGATGCTTCCGGCTCGCTCCAGCTGGCATGGTCAGCATCATGGCAGGAAGCTGATTACAGCTCATTTGCATTAATTTTAATGTTATTCGTGAGAGGCAGCGCCCTCCTGGAATTTTCCGGCACCTCCCCCGCTCCCCATCCGGAAGTCACCTGAGTTCAAATCACTACTAGTCCTTAAAACCAGGAACCAGGTGCCATGGACTCCAAGGGGGAGCAAGGGGATGAGTACCCCTCTCCACCCACCTCCAGGGAAAACAAGGGCACAGCAGCCACTGGCCAGATGCCGTGTCAGAGCCCTTCAAGGAAATTGGGGATTTGGGGGGCATGCGTTGGGCTCGAGGGGGACAGGTCAGGGGTCCGCTCCGGGATGGGGTTTGTTTTGCGTCTGTGAAGTCTGCTTTCATACGTTCATAAGATATAGGAGCAGAATTAGGCCATTCGGCCCATCTGATCTGCTCCACCATGGCTGATCACATCCTGGCCTCAACTCCACCATCCTGCCTGTTCTCCATAACCCTTCAACCCATTACTAATTAAAAATCTGTCTAACTCCTCCTTAAATTTACTCACTGTCACAGCATTTACCACTCTCTGGGATAGTGAGTTCCACAGATTCACAAACCTTTGGGAAAAGTAGTTTCTCCTCAACTCTGTTTTAAATTTGCTACCCCTTATCCATAGACTATGACCTCTTATACTAGATGGCCCACAAGAGGAACATCCACTCCACGTCTACTTTATCCATACCTTTTATCATCTTGTATAACTCAATTTGATCTTCCCTCATTCTTTGGAACTCTAGAGAGTATAGGCCTAAACTGTTCAATCTCTCCTCATACGACAAACCTCTAATCTCTGGAATCAACCTAGTGAACCTCCTCTGAACTGCCTCCAATGCCACCACATCTTTCCTCAAATAAGGGGGCTAAAACTGTGCACAATACTCCAGGTGTGGTCTCACCAATGCCTTGTACAGTTACAACAACACTTCCTTACATTTGTACTCTATTCCTTTAACTATAAATGCCAACATGCCATTCGCTTTCTTTACTATCTGCTGTCCCTGCATGCTAGTTTTCTGTGACTTATGAACAAGCACCCCCAGATCCCTCTGCAATGGAGCACCCCAAAGTCTCTCCCGATTTAGATTACAAGATGCCTTCCCATTTTTCCGACCAAATTGCATGGCCTCACACTTATCCATGTTGAACCTGCCACGTTTTGGCCCACTCTCCTCACATATTTATATCCACTAGTAAGGTACTTTTTCCATGTTTAACACCCCATACCAGGATAAAGCTCTGCAGCCGATATCTTCATAAAATTTACAGTGCAGAAGGAGGCCATTCGGCCCATTGAGTCTGCACTGGCCCTTACAAAGAGCACCCTACTGAAGCCCATGTATCTACCCTAGCCCCGTAACCCAGTAACCCCCATTTAACATTTTATGGACACTAAGGGCAATTTAGCACGGCCAATCCACCTAACCCGCTAATCTATGGACTGTGGGAGGAAACCGGAGAACCCGGAGGAAACCCACGCAGCCACAGGGCGAACATGCAGACTCCACACAGACAGTGACCCAGCCGGGAATCGAACCTGGGACTCTGGAGCTATGAAGCAACTGTGCTAACCACAATGCTACCGTGCTGCCCATTGTTCTAAAATCCTCTCAGGACAGAATCATTCTGAAGCTTGTTTCTTGAAGAAGCATTTCACTCCACTTGAAGTTTCAAGAGGCTCTGTGGTTTCAATGTTGCAGTATGCCTGCTTTTATCCCTTTGTAACTGGTTGTTTGAATTTAATTTCACACCCCATTGACTTTCAAAAGTCTCTGTGTTTTCACTGTTGAAGTATGTCCACGTTTATCTCTTGTTCTTGGTTGTTACATTCAATTGCACACCTCACTGATGTTTGCAAGTCTCCTGATTGACAGCTGAAGGCTATCTCAAAGGAGGGATTAGCTTTGTTTGTTTTTATAGCCCTTCACGATCTATTAACTCTGAAGGGCATTCCACCTGGGCCCACACTCCCGCCCCATCCCCATAACCCCATCTAACCGGCACATCTTTGAGCACTAAGGGGCAATCTAACATGGCCAATCCACCTAACCTGCGCATCTTTGGACTGTGGGAGGAAACCTGAGCACCCAGAGGAAGTCCACACAGACAACAAGGGAATCACCACTCGTTCCAAACAAATTTCTAAGTGTGGGTGGTTTGCCATCTGGATCACACCAAACCACCCGGCGAGAGTCGCATTTAATCTCCAGAGACCACGCTTTGGAAGAATTGCACCCAGTGTCTCTGAATCTACCTAGCAAACCCACTTAACATTTTAAGTGACTCCATCAGATCACCCTGAATCTGTTCTCCTCAACAATAAGGTTCTAAGGAAATGTCATCAATCTGAAATGTCAGCTTTGCTTCCCTCTCCACAGATGCTCCCAAACTTGCTGAAATTGCTCAGCATTTTATGTTTTTATCTCAGGTGTCCACCATCCACAGTATTTTGCTTTTATACTCAAGGGACTAGAAGCCAAGTTTGTGGAGGCAGTTCTCATAATTTAATCCCCAAAGCCTTGGTATAAACCTCTTAATGATGGAAGGAAGCCATTCAGCCCATTGTGTCTCTACCATCTTTCTGAATGAGAAATTGTTATGGGCCAGGGTTTAGAGAACCCCAAAGTGTATCATGGAGTTCACCTGACCCACAACTTTTAATAGATTGTGGTATGGGGAGCACACGGCCCACTCTACAGGTGTGGTTTAGCAGAAATGGAAAAGTATTTTTTAAAGCAAAACAATGTTTATTCTATGAAATTAAGTTAACCTTTTTAAAACAGACAGTGAACATCTTAGCAACCATTAATTCAAATACAGCCCCCAAAGAATACAACACTAATTAATCCTTAAGCTGTTCTTTTAACATCCATAAGACTTAAAAAAAGAACTTTTAACAGAAGCACATGGGGTTAAAGACTACTGAGAGCAGTTAAGAGTTTTAAATCACCAAAGGATCAATTTACAGTTTTTAGTTTACAGAGAGAGAGAGAGAGACTAATACCCCTTCTGGCTGTGACTGCAGCTATCCAGCTCTGAAAAAGAAACTAAAACACACTCTGCAGTAAACAGCCTAAAACGAAAGTAAAAAGCTGACTGACAGCCCAGCTCCACCCACACTCTGACCTCACTGCGGTAATAAACACCCATTTCTTAAAGGTACTCTCACTACAGATATTTATATACACCCCCATTTATAATCACCCATTTCTTAAAGGTATCCTCACATGTCACCATCACCTCATACCATTCCACATAACCTGGCACCTTCTTCGTCTTCTGATAACAGTCTAATCCTCTTTTGAATCCTTTGAGTGAACCTGTCTCAGGCAGCGCATTCTAAACCCTAACCACTAGCTGTTAGAAAAACAATTCCTCATGGCACTCGTCCTTCTGTCATTAATTATTTTACATCAGTGCCCTCTCACTCTTAACCCTTTCATGAATGGGAACAGTTTCTTTGCCACCTACATTGTATTTACAAAGAATGTTCATGTCTTTTCCTTGTGACGTTTATTCAATATTGTACCATTTGTTGATTGGCGCTGGATAACTTCAAGCTCTTTGTTACTTCTCTTGTAAAAGTGTTGGCCTCAACGGGTGGCTTGCCACAGCTTTGTAATTTATAGCTGCTGTACTGTTTGAAAGTTTATAAACCAAACATTCTGGAATTTATCATTGGCTTGTTTAAAATGAGCAAGTATTTTAAAACTGAAATGGCGAATGGGTGTGCAGTTTTCTTTATTTAGCCTATTTAACTTTGATTCTCTTTTCCCTGTTTGTCATATCAATTTTCTTTTTCACACATTTGCGGGATGGGGGTGCCGCTGGCTAAGCCAGCATTTTTTTGCCCATCCCTAATTGCCCTTGAGAAGAGGGTGGTGAGTTGCGTTCTTGAACTGCAGACAAGGTGTTGTAGGTATGTTGTTACAGAGGGAGGTCCAGGATTTTGTCCCAGTGACAGTGAAGGAAAGTGGGTTTCCTCCGGGTGCTCCGGTTTCCTCCCACAAGTCCCGAAATATGTGCTGTTTGGTGAATTGGACATTCTGAATTCTCCCTCAGTGAACCGGAACAGGCGCCGGAACGTGGTGACGAGAGGATTTTCACAGTAACCTCATTGCA
Organism: Scyliorhinus canicula; assembly: GCF_902713615.1. Taxonomy (NCBI): domain Eukaryota; kingdom Metazoa; phylum Chordata; class Chondrichthyes; order Carcharhiniformes; family Scyliorhinidae; genus Scyliorhinus; species Scyliorhinus canicula. Next base: position 17,059,839 of record NC_052160.1, on the reverse strand, counting down.
GTGTTAATGCAAGCCTACTTGTGACACTAATAAAGATAAAGATTAATGTAGAGATGGTGTTCCTTGTGAGGGGGACCAAAATTAGAGCTCATCAATATGAGATAGTCAATAATAAATCCAGGAATGAAATCAGGAGGAACTTCTTTGCTCCGAGATTGGTTAGATTAGTGGTGGGAAATCAGTGGCCTGTGGGCCACATGCGGCCCATCTGGGTTCTGAGTGCGGCCCCTACGAGATGTTTTGTTGACCGTTACCCACACTCAGAATTGCCATATTCCGCTGATTTCCATTTTTTCCTGCCGGTATGATTGAAGTGAAACACGTAAAGCGCGGGCAAGTGGAGTGAGGTGCGTGCTGATTGCCCACAACATAGAACATAGAACATAGAACATAGAACAGTACAGCACAGAACAGGCCCTTCGGCCCTCGATGTTGTGCCGAACAATGATCACCCTACTTAAACCCACGTAACCCGTATACCCATAACCCAACAATCCCCCCATTAACCTTACACTACGGGCAATTTAGCATGGCCAATCCACCTAACCCGCACATCTTTGGACTGTGGGAGGAAACCGGAGCACCCGGAGGAAACCCACGCACACACGGGGAGGACGTGCAGACTCCACACAGACAGTGACCCAGCCGGGAATCGAACCTGGGACCCTGGAGCTGTGAAGCATTGATGCTAACCACCATGCTACCGTGAGGCCCCAAATGACAATGACTGTGAGAGCCAGGCACTCCCTCTGTGTCCAAAGTGTAAACATTTCTTTTGTTTTTACCATTTGAAGTTGATAGTTAATATAGTTGGGGCAGCACGGTAGCATGGTGGTTAGCATAAATGCTTCACAGCTCCAGGGTCCCAGGTTCGATTCCCGGCTGGGTCACTGTCTGTGCGGAGTCTGTACGTCCTCCCCGTGTCTGCATGGGTTTCCTCCGGGTGCTCCGGTTTCCTCCCACAGTCCAAAGATGTGCGGGTTAGGTGGATTGGCCATGCTAAATTGCCCGTAGTGTCCTTAAAAAAAGTAAGGTTAAGGGGGGGGTTGTTGAGTTACGAGTATAGGGTGGATACGTGGGTTTGAGTAGGGTGATCATTGCTCGGCACAACATCGAGGGCCGAAGGGCCTGTTCTGTGCTGTACTGTTCTATATTCTATATATGATTAAGCATCTTCTATAACTTGTACAGAAATATTCGGCGCATATCAAATGTATTTTAATCTTATTCATGGGCTCATAATTAGTGAACAAGTCCGATTTCAACCTTGCGGCCACTGAGATGAAGAAGGGTTACTCATGCGGCCCATTCACTGGCCTCGATAGCCCACCACTGGGTTAGAATGTGGAATTCACTAACACAGGAAAATGAAATGAAAATCGCTTATTGTCACGAGTAGGCTTCAAATGAAGTTGCTGTGAAAAGCCCCTAGTCGCCACATTCCGGCGCCTGTCCGGGGAGGCTGGTACGGGAGGTGGCTCAGGTGAATAGTATAATTGTATTTAAAGGAAAGGGGAAAAGGGAATAGAAAGGGTATATTGAGAGGCTGGGGTTCAGAAGGATGGAGGAGGCTTGGGCGGAATTTAAGTACCAGTCAGATGAGCCGAAATGCCTATTCCTGTGTAATTAAGAGCACAAGGGACAACCGTCTCTACACTTGAGCCTCATCTATGGGTGGAATATTATGGCCCTGTTACCATGGAGGTGGGGCCATTAAATGCAGCGAGCCATTCAAAGGTTCAGCCAGCATCGACAGGACTGGAAAATCCCACCGGTGGGAGGGGCTGGAAGATTTTGCCTTCTGCTTGAATCCACGGTTCAAAGGACAAGGAAACAGTGGGATGGAGATCAGGCTTCCTCAGTGTCTCCCGCTTTAAACGTTGTCTTTAGATTTCTGAAATATTCCCAAGAGGAGAGGAAGGAAAACACATTTTGACTCTGTGAAAGCATTGCAAGTTTCTGCAGGAATATGAACATAGAACATATAACGTACAGTGCAGAAGGAGGCCATTCGGCCCATCGAGTCTGCACCGAAAGCTTTATGGAAAGCTTTAAAAGGTTCAGTGCAAATCCTTACCCCTTCATTCTCATATAGTGCCAAATTGAAACACTGTGAAGTAGACACGACAACATGAGAGACACAATTGGTAAAATGTCCAGCAAGATGAGGAAGGTAAAGCAAAGCGCATTGAAGACGAGGGAAGACTTTTTTAACAGGTGAGATTTCAATCTGTAGCTGTTCTCAAACTTATTTGCAGCTGCATCGTGCAGTTATATAAGACTGCCTGGATGACATTATGCAATCCATCAATGTCAAAGCGTCAGGAGTGCCAGGGAAGTCTTACCCACTGGTTTGGAGTGAAGCTCATCTGCCCACGTGAAGCAAATCACACAGAGCATATTTCATTAAACTATCATTTGGATTCAACCATCTATGTGACAGCTTAATTGAAAGAGGAGTTTTAAGGTCTGCCAATTCAGTGTTGAACACATAAATTAACCTGGAGTGAAATAAACCCTCAAAGAATGATGCGTTAATGACCACACATGTTTTGTACAAACTGGACTATTTTATGTCAACTCACTCGAATTTAAATCAGATAGAGTTATTTTGGAAAATAACATTTTAGGATACAGTACTAGAGCGCTTGAGTAATTTGAGACTTAACATGTGATAAGTGTAGAATACATAAGAGGAACAGCTGCCTTTAGACAAATGGTTCATAAGGTTCTCCACAACCAGGGATTTCCTTGGGTCAAGTCTGGGTCTGTTCTAGACAGTGTGATAGAACCTGGTTATTTTGTTTAGTCAACAACTCCATTAGTGTTGAACAATGTGACTTTCAGGGTGATAGATAAGAATATACGAAATAGGAGCAGGAGTAGGTCATTCAACCCATCGAGCCAGCTCTACCATTCACTATGATCATGGATGATGCTCTATCTCAATACCATACTCCTACATTCCCTCCATACCCATTGACATCTTTAGTGTCTAGAAGTTTAGAAGCAGATTTACCAGGATGCTGCCTGCACTGGAGGGCATATCTTATGAAGAAAGGTTGAGGGAGCGAGGGTTTTTCTCACTGGAGCGAAGAAGGCAGAGAGGTGACATGATACAGATGTACAAGGTGATGAGAAGCATGGATAGAGTGGATAGCCAGAGACTTTTACCCAGGGTGGAAATGGCTGTCACGAGGGGACATCATTTTAAGGTGATTGGAGATGTCAGAGGTCGGTTCTTTACACAGAGAGTAGTGGGTGTGTGGAATGCACTGCCAGCAGAGGTGGTGGAGTCAGAGTCATTAGGGACATTTAAGCGACTCTTAGACAGGCACATGGACAGCAGTAAATTGAAGGGGTGGTAGGTTAGGTTGATCTTAGATTAGGAAAAATGGTCGGCACAACATCGTGGGCTGAAGGGCCTGTACTGTGCTGTACTGTTCTTTGTTCTATGTTCTAAATCTCTCCATTTCCTTCTTTAATATACAGTATTCAGTGACTTGGTCTCCACAACCTTCTGCGGTAAAGAATTGCACAGGCTCACCACCCTCTGAGAGAAGGGATTTCTCCTCATCTCAGTCCTAAAGGAGCTGCCCAGTATCCTGAGTTGGTGACTCCTTGTTCTGGGCCCCAGCCAGAGGGACCATCACCCCTGTATCCAGTCTGTTCATCCCTGTCAGAATTTGATATGCTTCAATGAGAACCCCAATCGCTCTACTAAACTACAGTGAATACAGGCCTAGTCAACCCAAACTCTCCTCAAAGGGCAGTCCTGCCATCTCAGGAATCAGTCTGTTGAATCTTGCCTGCACTCCCTCTGTGGAAAATACATCCGTCTCCTCAAATCTGCTCTGCCATTCAGAACAGTCCTGGCTGATCTTCAACCTCAATGGCATTTTCCCACTTGCCCACAATTCCCTGAATATCTGTCCATCCCGTCCTTAAGTAGACCCAACGGATCTTCCACCTTGTGGGCAGGGAATTCCAAATATTCCTGAATGTTTTGCCTCATGGAATTAAATGATAATTCCAGCACCTCCCCCCTCCCCCCCATATCATAGAATCGTAGAATCCCGACAGTGCAGAAGGAGGCCATTCAGCCCATCGAATCTCCACCGACCCCATGGAAAGAGCGCCCTACCTAGGCCAACTCCCCAGTTCTAGATTCCCCATTCAGCCGGGAGAAATAAGCTGTCAGTATTTACACAGTCACGCCCTGACAGGATCCTGCATGTTTCAATATGATCACATGTCTTTCTTCTAAACCCCGAGAGAATATAGAATTAAAACACAAAGTGCTAGAAACGACTCCGCAGTCCTGACAGCATCTGTGGAGAGAGAGGAACAGAGTTCAGGTTTCAGGTCCATGTCTTCTTCGGAGCTCTGAGGAAGATGCTGCCAGACCTGATGAGTTTTTTTCCAGCATTTTCTGTTTTATTTCAGAATTCCAGCAGAGAATATAGACCCGGTTCATTCGTCCTCTCATCGCAGGCCAACCCCGTCAGGAAACAATCCACTGGGCCTTCACTGTACCTTCCTTAAATATGGAGTGTAATCATCAACAACTCCCATGTACCTGTGCCACTAAGATAGGCTGTCGTTGCTCTTTATTGAAAGGTGTGTTTAATGAGATCTCTGGTTCTAAGTTTGATGGAGGAAAGCAACATTTGCTCTGGACAACTATTTGCCTTAGTTCTAAAATATCCTTTTTCCAAAGGGGTGACTTTTGTGGCTATTCCTTGTGGCTGGATTGTCCGGGCCCACCGATGACGACAGCCTGCGATGGGTTGCCCCGTGGCGGGACGGACAAGCCATGCAAGGCACCGTCGATATTGGTGAGACCCGGAGATCTTGCCGGCGGCCAATGATGAGGCTTCTCCACCAATGGGGGGCAGATTTTTCAACGGTGGGGAGGGCCCAGATATTTCAGTAGAGCTCATTGGGAGAGCAATGCCTGAATACTGATGACCACATTTATATATAGTGAATATCTAGCATTGTGTGTCCCTTTAAGTGCTCTACATTCCCAGAGTGATGCATGGATGTAAAATGGGAATGTTGCATAAAAATAATACAGTACAATTTTTTCGATTATTCCAGTCATCAAGCTTCTTAATTTTTTAAATAAATCTGAGGAAGATAAATTTTTGTTCATCAAAAGTATTAAGGGATGTGGGCCAAAGGCAGGTATATGGAGTCGCCCACAGATCAGCCATGATCTCATTGAATGGCGGAGCAGGCTTGAGGGGCTGAATGGCCTCCTCCTGTCCCTATTCAATTCTTCATGGGTGTTTGCTATTAGAATTGTTCCAGTTGTAATATTCTGGCAACAGGACAAGGACTGTTAAAAAATTATTCTTTCATCCTTCATCAGCATTGTGGACAGCACAATGGCTTCACAGCTCCAGGGTCCCAGGTTCGATTCCGGATTGGGCCACTGTCTGTGCGGAGTCTGCACATCCTCTCCGTGTGTGCGTGGGTTTCCTCTGGGTCCTCCGGTTTCCTCCCACAGTCCAAAGATGAGCAGGTTAGGTGGATTGGCCATGATAATTTGCCCTTAGTGTCCAAAATTGCCCTTAGTGTTGGGTGGGGTTACTGGGTTATGGGGTTAGGGTGGAGGTGTTGACCTTGGTTAGGGTGCTCTTTCCAAGAGCCGGTGGAGACTCGATGGGCTGAATGGCCTCCTTCTGCACTGTAAATTCTATGATAAATCCAAGTTGTTAAAAAAATGGAAAACCTTACCTTTCTTGCGCTGACCCACTCTCATCTCCCCATGGCCATTTTCTCCTCTCCCGACTGTGCTGAGATGTACACGGATTGTAGCCTGTACTTTCCTTTTGTCCTCGTGTTCATTGGGTGCCTTGACAAAATTGACGACGTTTTTAACCAGAAGGGAAGAAGTATCTTAACTTTTGTTTTGTAAACATGTACCTTATTCATAAAGAACATCACAAAGCATTTCACAATGCTCATTACAGAAAATGCATTGATATCCAAAGTTCTTACATAAATCGTGTTGCACTCTGAGGTGCTTCAATACAATTACGATACATGTAATGTTCACTGTATACATTCAATGTGAGCCATACAGCCCGAGGAGCTCTATGCAATTTACAGCCCCCTCATTGCACAATGGCTGCAAGGCCTTAGACAGCGACCTTTCCCCTGCGGCAAACGCCCAGTGCATCCCTCGAGTGTAATCATTCGCAGTGTCTGAGCAACATTGACTTCTAGCTGAGGCCATGCACGGTAAAACCTCCGCCACAGCTTGGTGGCCTCTGCTGTGCTGCACTTGCTGAGACCAGATAACTCCACTTGTTTTTTTAATATATATTGGTGAAAGTCAACTTTCATGAAAACCACAGCGCAGCTAAGTAAGGGAGATGAAGAGTCTTAAAGGATGTATCAATCCTTCCAGAAACTAAAGCAAATAGTTACCTACCTATGACCAAAAGGGAAATGATAAACACCAGCTTGCCTGTTCCGAAAAGTCTATCTGCTTGCTTCCAGATAAACTCGAGAAATTGATTTAAAATAAAGTTAAAGAACCTGAATTAGCTTTATGATAGGATTTGTTTTTGCATTTAACAACAAAGTAAGGAATTTACAGCTGGCAGAAAAATACGAGATAATTCACAGTTCGGCACGAAAAACGCCTTCAATCCAAACTGAGCACGGAATAGTGAGAATCCGTTTTACACAGTGGGTGGACAGTGCTTAAACATGACAGCAGGTGAGGAATCAATAGGAATGCAGAGATACAGACAGACACACACACACACACGCACTGCTACATCCAGCCACCACCCCCCCCCCCCTTCAACACATACACACAAACACTGCTACATCCATCCTTTCTCCCTGTGTCTGCGTGGGTTTCCCCCGGGTGCTTTGCTTTCCTCCCACAAGTCCCGAAAGACGTGCTTATTAGGTAATTTGAACATTCTGAATTCTCCTCTGTGTACCCGAGCAGACGCTGGAATGTGGCAACTGGGGGATTTTCACAGTAACTTCACTGCAGTGTTAATGTAAGCCTACTTGTGACACTAATAAATATTATTATTATATCCCTCACCTCGCCTCAGAGCCCATCCTGAGCGGGCTGATATAATGTCAGTATGCAGTGGGGCTAAGTCTAATTTGATACACTGCGCGTACAGGGGCTGGTTTAGCTCACTGGGCTAAATCGCTGGCTTTTAAAGCAGACCAAGCAGGCCAGCAGCACGGTTCGATTCCCGTACCAGCCTCCCCGGACAGGCACCGGAATGTGGCGACTAGGGGCTTTTCACAGTAACTTCATTGAAGCCTACTCGTGACAATAAGCGATTTTCATTTCAGAGCAGAAGGCTGAAATAAACTGTAGAGTTGATGCCACTGTTACTGTCATACACACCCTTTAATCGGTGGTGTTGCTGAAACTGAACAGTGGTCGGCCCTCCAATTGGCCGATAGCTCTTGCTAGCAGGAACCCATTCATTAAAGGATGACGGCCGCCTTGGCAGCTCTTTAGCTGCCTGTTTGCCACATAATCCCCCAGTTGGAGTTCCCTGAAAGGGCCAATAAGGTAGGGTTCTCCTGACTTTCAGTGCCAGGCTTGGAGCTACGGCCACAACCCGCAAAAACAACGCCCCCCCCCCCCCCCCCCCCCCCCCTCCCCGCCGCAACAGAATCCGGCCCAGTAGCATGGCACAATTTGGACAGAACTCAGTGGATATGCCAATCTACCCGTGTTTCCCACTCCCCTCTGCAGAGAGTAACAAAACCAACGGTTGGAAAACCTACCTTTCAATTTGCCTGCACAGTCACATTAAATAGGCAATGGCCAGTTGGCTGCCCATTTTACATCCCTTTCAAATATTTAGTCCTGTTGAAGTTTGATGTCCACTCGCTCACTATCACACAAAGTAAGACCTTGTTCTACAGACTTTGCCAAATTCATGGACTTTCTTGGATTTTGTAGCTCAAGGGGTTTAACTGATGGTCTTAACTGAAGTGGGTAAGTATAGGATTACCCACCATGCAATTCAGTTGCATCAGTTTTATTAGATTACAGCTTTATGATGAGGAGGAATGCCATTCAATCCATCATCCATGCACTTGTACCTTGTCTGTTAATTTGCACATAAATTCTCAGGGCTTAAGGTAAAGAAAGTGGAGACAGTGGTCTGCACATAAAGTGCTCAAGACCTTGAGGGAAAAGGAGACGGTAATTCCTGTCAGATGGTTCCGAGAGTGGACTGTCAAAGTCATTTGGCAAAGTGCCTCATTGTCCGAACTTTCAAACAAGCACCAAGATATAGCTTGTCTGGTAGTGAGAAGGGCAATCCCCATTAGATCCATTGTGCATGCCCTGTGGGCCCTGTGCCCTGTGGGCCCTGTGCCCTGTGGAGCCGCACACTGCCCTCAAAGCAGCTGCGGGGCGGTTGGAGGTGGGGGTAGGGGGGGGGGGGGGGGGGGAGATGGTCACACACCTTGTGGTGTATGCCTTTGCAAAGACGGTCTGGAGAGAGATGCAGTGGTACTTGTCGAGGTTCATCCGAGCAGCTCCATGACGCAGGACTCTGTGCTCTACAGGCTGTTCCCAGGGACACACACCGAGACCAACATCAACCATCAAGTGACATGGTGGCACAGCAGTTAGCACTGTTGCCCCACTGTGCCAGGAATCCGGGTTTGATTCTGGCCTTGGGTAACTCTGTGGAGTTTGTACGTTCTCCCTGCATCTGCATAGATTTCCACTGGGGGCTCCGGTTTCCTCCCACATTCCATAGATGTGTAGGTTAGGTGGATTGGCCATGATCAATGTGCAGGGTTATGGGAATAGGGCAAGGGAATGGGCCTAGGTTGTGTGCTCTTCAGAAGGTCGGTGCAGACGCGATGGGCTGAATGGCCTCCTTCTGCACTGTAGGAATTCTATGGATTCTACAAAACTGCAGCTGAAGGATCATCAACTTGGTGAAAGTTGCTCTTTCATCTGCCAGAAACGTGCTGACCTTCCAGTGCAAAGAGCTGTCCACAACTGAGTGTTACAGACTGACCCATTCCCAGGTCCAGGACTACATGCTGGGGGATGCACTGAAGCTTGGGTTAGCCACCGTCAAGGTAGAAGGGGGAAAGGCCAGTGTATAATGCCTTTCAGCCAATGTACAGCGAGGGACCGATGACCATGTAGAACCCCTCGGACTATAATCTTGTTCTTGACTTTACATAACAAACACAACTGTGATGGAGCACCTCAGACAGCAACATGATTTATGTAGATAATTTGGAAATCATTGTATTTTCTGTAATGACTATTTTAAATTATTATAATATTCTCCTATTGAAGCACCTCAGAATGCAGTGTGATCTCTGTAGAGAACGTGAATATCATTGCATTTTCTTGTTCTGACTATTTGAAATGTTTCGCAATATTCTTTCAGGTATTTTATGAATAAAGTAAAAAAGTGTTTCTGTGTTGTATGGACGGATGGGTGGATGGAGGGAGAAAGTCAATGTTCATTCTACAGCAGATAGGAACAGTGTTGATGGGGATTCCTCAGTAGTTTCATTTGGATCCATCATGCATTGGTTTCTGTGGGTATGCAATAATGGTCCCGCCAAATCAATCAATGAATAAATAAATCTGTGAGGGTGACAAATTTCCTCCTTTTCTGGCCAATTAAAGACAATGATCATGGAGAAGTCGACAACCAAATCAACCTCTTTTGCAGATTCTTTTTTAAAAACATGTCACAGCAAGCAGGAACATCTTGCAAAGGAAATGAGACAGATTTAATGTACAGATTCAGCATCCCATCACAAACACGCAAGCATCAAGAGCAAGCAACAATGCCCTTAAACGATCCTACAAATTAGCTCATTACGAAAAGCAACGATAACTGTATCTGTGATCAAATTACGACAGAAAAGCATGTCAGAGATAGGGATTCAAAATAAATGAATTGTGGACTCCAGTTTCTATTTGTCTAGGCTCTTCTAAGGGAACTAATCAAGCGCTGATAATTGAATCTTTGCATTTGAAGCCCTTCGCTCACTCCTGAGAGTTATAATCAGTGTTACCTGCGAAAACCATTTGAGTAAGTGACAGGAATTGGAAGGGGCACAGAGTAGAAGCCCAGAGCTTTTTGCAGTTGCTGTTTGTAAATGCACACAGGTCAGAGATACTTTAATTAAAGCAAAAGCTTGAATGGCAACTCAGAGAGGAATTAAAATTGGATCACCAGGGGAGAACCATCTGCCCACTTACCTTTCAGAAGGTGAAGATATGTAAATCGACGGCTGTAATTAAATTGGTGAAAAGGGAAGGAGCCTTAAGCCACTGGGACAGAAAAAGATAATAACGCAGGAGTGTTGCGGTGATTTACGAGGGTGAGGAAATGCCTTTGTCGACTGATAATTTTCAAGACTAACAAGGGTTCGGGCTGCAGGGTCTGTTTGGCGAACAGACCCCAGCTGGGGTATAAAAAAGATGAGTCATAACTTCCACCAGGAAAACATCACAAATGGGTCAGAAATCTGTCTCTCTGCTGTTCGAGCAGAGGAGCTAATTCGATTTGTTTCAAACAGATTAACACCTCCAACAAATTAGCAGCTAAAGGAGATTCATATGAAGGTGTTGAATATTCATACACTTCTCCCATGTGGAATTTCAAACAGGTCCCGATATTTCTACCTTTTATATAAGGCGTTATAGGCTCAATTTTAACTTGCCCAAGGTGGCTGCGAATGGGAGGTTGATTAAATCAACGGCAATCAGGACACATTCCTGCCCACCCGATACTTCAACCGTGCACACTTCTGAAGGATGGCAAAGGTGCCACCGCTGTCAGGTGGCGGTCTTGTGACGATATATTGAAATTGGGGCCAAACATTTGCAGCGGGATTCTCTGTCGGCGGGATCCTCCGCTTCACCCACAACGTACCCACGCCCGTGGGTTTCCCGACGGCATGGGGATGGCCACAATGGGAATCACCATTGGCCGGCTGTGGGAATGGAGAATCCCGCTGCCGGTGGGGGCGCGCTGTACCGGAAAAGAGGGCTGGCAGGAGGGAGAATTCCGTCCAAGGTGCGGTTAGTCCCCAGACATAACTGCAGCCCAAAACCGTGACCTGCCCAATGCTGGAGCTGAAAACCAGTCCACGTTGGTTTCCTAAAGCAGCATTTAGAGGAGGGTGGGTTAACTCAGGTGGCTGGACTGCTGGTTTGTGATGCGGTGCGATGCTGACAGAGTGGGTATAATTCCTGTACCGGCTGAGGTTATTCATGAAGCCCCCGCCTTCTCAACTTTGCCCCTCCCATGAGGAGGTGATCCTCAGGTTAAATCACCACCAATTAGCTCTCCCCCTCAAAAGGGAAAGCAGGGTATAGTCCTCAAGGTCTATGGTGACTTTTGTTAACCTGTCGCTAATTAGATCACAGGGTTGCTCCTTAGTTTGCTGATTTTTGCTGTGTTATCAGTAAATGAAGGATCTTGAACTGCTTCGCAGCTGTAAAGTAGGAAACATGATAATCGATGCACATGTGACAAGGTCCTGTGAACAACAGTAAGTTGAATGATCAGAAAATCAGTTTTGGTGGCATTGGTTTGAGTGGGGAAAATGTCCTTGAAATTCTTCAAAATAGAGATCTTCCTTAAAGTTGCCAGGGCTTCATGTTTGGTACATCAAGGGGTTTGGCACTGCCAAGCCCAATTGCCCAATTCATACCCAAAGTTAAAACGAGAGGTTAAGTTTTAAAGTTAGGGAGGCAAAGAAAGACAGCCCGCATCATTGACATCCCATCTACAAACATCCGATCTGTCCACCATCGATGCAGTGCAGGAACTCACCAAGGTTCCTTAGGCAGCACCTTCCAAACCCACGACCGCTACCATCTAGAAACTCAAGGGCAACAGATGCATGGGAACCCCACCACCTGAAAGTTCCCCTCAAAGCCACACACCATCCTGACTTGGAAAGATATCGCCGTTCCTTCGCAGCCGCTGGGTCAAATTCCTGTAGCTCCCTCCCTAACAGCACTGTGGGTATAACTACACCACAGGGGCTGCAGCGGTTCAAGAAGGCAACTCATTACCACCTTCTCAAAAGCAATGGACAATAAATGCTGACCTAGTCAGCAACACACAGACCCCATGAATACATATTTTTAAAAAGCTCCTAACTGTGCATTCTCCCCTTGATTTGGTGGCACAATTGTAGGCCTGAATGCAAATCACCTACTACAGAAACATCTCAGCATCGAAAGCATTCTGAGTGCATATTGATTCCAAAACCCCTCAGGGTCATCACCGATAAGAGATTGATGAATAAGCAATAGCCAATGTTTACTGCTCTGTATTAGAGAATACATCCCTGCTGCTGAAGCATCACGTGATTTGTGGTGATGTCAGCAGTTCTCCATCTTAGATTATATGAGCAACATTCCTAATAAAGGGCACAATTCTGCGGCCTCATCGTGCCTGACTTGGTGTTGTGATGAGATCGTTAAATCTCACGAAAGGCCTCTCGCAAGATTTGCGACGCTCAAAGTGACTCGCATGACTCAATGGAAGTGGAAGTGGATGTGTGGGCGTAACTGTATCGGTAATACGTGAGACAATTCATAATCAAAGGTTGAAGCATCCGCCTTTCAAACCGTTAAATGTGATCCTAAGGACGTACACAGAAGAGGTCATACCATTAAAAGGATACCTTATGAAATGAAATGAAATGAAAAATCGTTTATTGTCACAAGTAGGCTTCAATGAAGTTACTGTGAAAAGCCCCTAGTCGCCACATTGGCGCCTGTTCGGGGAGGCTGGTACAGGAATTGAACCGTGCTGCTGGCCTGCCTTGGTCTGCTTTAAAAGCCAGCGATTTAGCCCAGTGTGCTAAACCAGCCCCTTATGGTTAAATTAGAGGCAGATGGACAAATGGCGGAGTTGCCTCCTCACGTTGTCCATGGAAAATTTCCTGCTTTATTTGGTAGGGCAAAGATTGGCAAAGATTAAACTCCACTGGGGAGAAATAAATCAACTAGCGGAGTCCAGGAACAACCTACAATAACTCCTGGAGAAATATGCGAAGGTGTTTGAAGATTCACTAGATTCCATGACTGGAGTTGAAGTACAATTAAAGATCAAGTCAAACAGTCCATCAAAATGTCTCAAGGCTAGAACCGTGCCATATGCCATCAGGCCAAAAGTCGAAGAACTAGAAAGACTAGTCCAAACACCAGTCATTGAGCCTGTTGCTATGAGTAATTGGACAACGCCAATAGTTCCTGTGCTGAAATGCAATGGTTCAGTGATGATATGTGGAGATTTTAAAACAGCTATTAACCCGGTATTGTGCACAGGTCACTATCCACTGCTGCTCATCGAAATCCTGTTTATTGGATTGTCTGCATGACAGAAATTCAGTAAAACATTTTTATCACAGGCATATTTACAAATGAATGTGGCTGTAAAATCACAGCCACTGCTCACTATCGTGACGCACAAAGATTTGTTTTGTTCGAGAAGACCTCCTTTTGGAATAACGTCTGCTCCTATTCTTTCTCAGCGGTCCACGGATCAAATTCTGAGTGGGCTAAATGGGGTGCACCGTTATTTAGATGATATTCACGGCGCTGAGGACCTGGGTTCGAATCCCGGCCCTGGGTCACTGTCTGTGAGGAGTTTGCACATTCTCCCCGTGTCTGCGTGGGTTTCACCCCCACAACCCAAAGATGTGCAGGCTAGGTGAATTGGCCATGTTAAATTGCCCCTTAATTGGAAAAAATAATTGGGTACACTAAATTTATTTTTAAAAAATAAAAAAATTTAGATGATATTCTTATCACCAGTTCAAGGAAACAGGAATTTTTGAAGAATCTGGAAGCTACTCTCAAACATCTTTTTTATTCGTTTTTGGGATGTGGGGATCGCAGGCCGGCCCAGCATTTGTTGCCCATCCCTAATTGTCTCTTGAACTGACCGGTTTGCTTGGCCGTGTCAGAGGGGAGCAGTTAAGAATCAACCGTATTGTTGTGTGGGCCTGGAGTCACATATAGGCAAGACCGAGCAAGGACGGCAGGTTTCCTTCCCTGAAGGACAGGTGGGTTTGTGCGACACTCAGCAATGGTTTCATGGTCATCATTATACTTTTAATTCCAGAGTTTTATTGAATTCAAATTTCACCATCTGCCCTGGCGGGATTTGAACCCGGGTCCCCCAGAGCATTACCCTGAGTCTCTAGATTACTAGTCCAATGGCAACACCACTGTGCCACCGCCTCCTCTAAAAACCATAATCTACAAAACCATAATCTCCAAGTTAAAAAGAAAAAGTCTGACTTTTTCAAGACATCCATAAATTATTTGGGCCACGCCATCGATAAAGATGGTTTACAGAAGGAACCGAATCAGATAACAGCAATCTTAGATGCACCACATCCTCAAAATGTGACACAATTTCGGTCATTTTTAGGATTAATCAATTATTGTGGTAAATTTGTGCTAATTTTAGCAACACGATTGAAGCTTTTACAGACTTTATTATGTATCAAACTGGTATGGCACTGGTCAGAAGAATGCAAAAGTGCATGCAGTGAGGTAAAAGATGTCTTACAGAAGTCAGAGCTGTTGGTCCACTACAATCTTAAACTGAAGTTATTAATTGTGTGCGATGCGTCACTCTATGGGGTTGATGCAGTTGACTTGTACATAATGTCTTCAGGAGAGGGACGACCAATAGCATTTGCTTCACAAACACATACGAGCACAAAAATTATGCTCCATGTCTCAGCTCGAAAAAGAGGTGTGGAGCATAATTTTCGGGGTCATAAAGTTCCACCACTACCGTTATGGACTTCATTTTACTCTTTTGACAGGCCATCGACCCTTGACGACAATCTATGGGCTGTATAAAGATATTCCAGCTGATAGGTTACAAAGATGGGCTTTGATATTATTGGCACACATGTTGTTATGGGCCAGGGCTTAGAAACTCCAAAGTGTATTATGAAGCTCACCTGACCTATAACTTTTATGTTGAGTTTGGCTAGGATGGGCACAAGAGCCTTTACTTCAGGTGTGATCCAACAGACTTCCTAGGCACTTTTATCAAAACAAAGTTTATTATAAGAATGTAGTTAAGTTATATAAAACACAGCAAGAAGTTGTTCTCAATTACAAACATCGAAAAACACACAATAGCTATAGTAATCTATGCGTATAAAGCTTAATGAATCCCCCTTAGTAGCTGTTCCAATTCAATACAAAATCCAATAAACCAAAACCCCTTTCAAGGGCGTGGCCCGGCACACTGTAATCTCACTTGAATGGGACGGGTCCTTTCCCTGAGATCCAGCCTCCAACCAGCAGATTCAAAACTCCTTCCAGAAAGTAACTCGATCTTTAAAATTACCAAGTCAGTTTGCCACACCCAAAGTTCTTTCAGTTCAGCTTTTAAAATAAAAACAGGGAAACACTGTTTCTTTCTTCTGCAGTCCAAAGCAACAAACCAAAGCTGAAACCCAAACACTAAACCCCCTCTCACCTGACAGCCACAGCCCAGCTCCACCCACAAAATGACATCACTGAAGCTGTGCTACAAGCCATGTGGTCAAACAAAACCTTTCTTAAAGGAACACACACATGACAATGTATAACATTCAATATCATCAGTCAGAGCAGCATGCAAATGCCGATGATTTGTCAAGATTGCCGTTACAAGTCAAGCATGAACCTGAAAAACATTTTGTCAACATCCTGCATTTCTCACTCATGGATAATACATCTGTGACTTCATCTAAAGTTCAGAAATACACATGAACCAATCCAATGATGGGGAAAGTGATGGACGTGGTCCAAAAAGGAACAATGACACACGTTCATCGTAAAAATCTAGGGCGGAATTCTCCGTTCGCCGACGCCGAAATTGTGAAAGATGATTGGCCAAAGAATCAGTTCCGACGCCGAAATCGCGGCAGGCGCTTATTTGACGCCAAATTGCAATGCTGAAACATCTCGACAGCGGCGTCAATGCATTCCGGAATGCGCGTAGAGTAGACACCGTTTGCATATTATTAGCGGGCCCGACCCGGTATTCTACGGAGACGCCACGATTCACCGCCTCCGATGGGCCGAGGTTCCGATGGCGTGGTTCACTTGTGCTTTTAAAAGTCGTGTGTGGTGAATGTAATATATATATGTATATATGATAATTCACACTGTCTTTGTAAGCGCAGTAGCGCTATCCTACCACTAGGGGGAGTAGCTCTGGGAGTACTCAGGAACTTGTACTGGGCTCCACCCTTGGCTCCGCCCATGATTCCTCCCCCTAGTGCAGCTGTATAAATACCCTTGCCCAGTCAGCCTGAGTTCACTAAGAGTTCATCAACGGGTAACAGGCTGGCTCTGAAGTAAGTCGATTAAAGCCTAGATTCATATCGGAAACACGTGTCTGGTGAATTGATGGTTCCATCAATTTAATCGACTTAAGAACAGTAAAGATCGATTATGGAATCGGCCTTCAAGCCTGGACGCCTGGAACTCGACCCGCAGGATGCAGAGGCTAAAGAAATCTTCTCCCACTGGATCCGGTGCTTCAAGGCCTACCTGGCAGAAGTGAGCACAGTCAAAACGACAGAGGATCAGAAGCTAAGTCTACTGCAGGCGAGGGTGAGCCACAGAATCTCTACTCAACTAAACTCGGCCAGTTCATATACTGCGGCGCTAGCAGTTCTCGATAAAATTTATGTAAGGCCTATTAATGAAGTTTACGCTCGCCATGTGTTCACGACTCGCCGCCAGTGGCCTACAGAATCACTCGCCGAATTCCTAAGGGAACTCAATAATTTGTCCAATGACTGTAATTACCAAGCGGTTACCGCGGCTGAACACAGGGAACTGACGGTACGCGATGTTTTTGTAGCGGGCCTCAGGTCTAACTATGCGCGCCAACGACTGCTGGAAAAGGGGGCCCAGGACTTAGAAACGACTGTGGAAGCTGCTACCACGATGGAGGTCTCCTCGACCCCGCGACCCAATCATAGGCCCCCGACCAGCGACTCCCCCAGGCCTGTGCTACGCGGCCGCCCAGCCACCATGCTGCCCCAGCCAGCCACTATGCTGCTCCAACCAGCCACTACGCTGCTCCAGCCTGCCATTTCTGCGGCCAGAACCAGCACCCGCGGCAGCACTGCCCAGCCCGCAACGCAACCTGCAGCAGCTGCGGGTGAAAAGGCCATTACGCAAGAGTGTGCCTCGCTAAAAGGGCCCCAGCTTCCAACTCTCCAGCGACTCGAAGTAATTGCTCCCCTCACTCGCAGGCCCGCGGGGGCCCGAAACGCTGCGGCCTATGCCCCAACTCCGCCCTTTCCAGCCACGTGCGATCCATGGGGGCCGCCATCTTGGAAAACCTCCACCACGCGGCCGGCCACGTGCGACTCATGGGGGCCGCCATCTTGGACGCCATCTTCCTCGCCGCCCGCCACCTGCGATCCACAGGCCCGATCGGCATCTCCGCGCTCGGACAACTCTGCGGAAGAATTCAAATTCGACTATGAACTCATTGGGCAGTCATCACGGGGCCACTCCAGCTCAGCTGATCGAGCCGCCGACTACCCGCAACTCAGCGCGGTCACCCTGGACCAATCACGACCAAAGAATCTACGAAACTCGATGGCAGAGGTCCATATCAACGGGTACAAAACGCCATGCCTCTTCGACTACGGGAGCACGGAGAGCTTCATACATCCAGACCTGGTAAGACGCTGTTCGCTCCCCATTTTCCCCGTGCAGCAAACTATCTCGCTCACTTCAGGCTCCCATTCGGTCCAGATCCAGGGGCGCACCGCCGCGACACTCACAATCCGAGGCGCTAGCTACTCGAAATTCAAAATCTACGTTTTGCCCAAACTCTGCGTGCCACTCTTATTAGGCCTAGACTTCCAATGCAACCTCAAGAGCCTCACCCTCAGCTTCGGAGGGCCCCTGCCCCCACTCACTATCTGCAGCCTCGGTACGCTGCGAATCCCCACCTCTCCTCTCTTTGCCAATCTCACAAAGGACTGCAAACCCATAGCCACTCGTAGCAGGCGGTATAGCCTGCAGGATAGGGTATTTGTCAGAGCAGAGGTCCAAAGGCTACTCAGTGAGGGGGCTATAGAGGCCAGCAATAGTCCCTGGAGAGCTCAGGTGGTGGCCGTTAAGACCGGGGGAGTATTCCGTATGGTGGTCGACTACAGTCAGACCATAAATAGATTTACGCTCCTTGACGCGTATCCCCTCACCAGGATTGCAGACATGGTAAACCAGATCGCCCAGTACCGGCTCTTTTCCATGGTGGATCTGAAGTCTGCATACCACCAGCTCCCAATCCGCCCGGAGGACCGCCACTACACGGCATTCGAGGCCGATGGCCGCATCTTCCATTTCCTCCAGGTCCCTTTCAGCGTCACGAATGGGGTTTCGGTGTTCCAACGATCAATGGACCGAATGGTGGACCAGTACGGGCTGCGGGCCACATTTCCGTACTTGGACAATGTCACCATCTGTGGCTATGACCAGCAGGACCATGACGCCAACCTCCACCGTTTGCTCCAGACGGCACAGAAACTGAATCTCACGTACAACAAGGAGAAATGCGTTTTCCGCACAACCAGACTAGCCATCCTCGGCTATGTCATGGAAAACAGAGTCCTGGGCCCAGACCCGGACCGTATGCGCCTCCTCTTAGAACTCCCCCTCCCCCATTGCCCCAAGGCCCTCAAACGGTGCTTGGGCTTCTTCTCCTACTACGCCCAGTGGGTCCCTCAATATTCGGACAAAGCCCGCCCACTCTTTAAGGCCACACGATTTCCCCTGTCAGCCAAGGCACGCCAGGCCTTCGACGGCATCAAGGAGGACATCGCCAAAGCAGTCATGCGGGCAGTGGATGAATCCACTCCATTTCAGGTAGAGAGCGACGCCTCAGAGGTAGCTCTTGCAGCCACGTTAAATCAGGCAGGGAGACCAGTTGCATTTTTCTCCCGTACCCTCTCCGCTTCAGAACTCCGACACTCTTCAGTCGAGAAAGAAGCACAAGCCATTGTGGAGGCTATCCGTCACTGGAGGCACTACCTCGCCGGTAGGAGGTTCACCCTCATCACCGACCAAAGATCAGTTGCCTTCATGTTCGACAACTCGCAAAGGGGCAAAATTTAAAACGACAAAATTCTGAGGTGGAGGATCGAACTCTCCACCTACAATTATGATATCAAATATCGACCCGGGAAGCTCAACGAGCCTCCGGATGCCCTATCCCGCGGGACATGCGCCAGCGCGCAGGTCGACCGATTAAAAGTCATCCACAATGACCTCAGCCATCCGGGGGTCACCCGGCTCGCCCACTACATCAGGGCCCGAAACCTGCCTTTCTCCAACGAGGAGGTAAAAGCGGTCACCAGGGACTGCCCGATCGGTGCGGAGTGCAAACCGCACTTCTATAGACCAGACAGGGCCCACCTGGTCAGGGCCTCTAGGCCCTTTGAACACCTCGCGATTGATTTCAAAGGGCCACTCCCCTCAACTAACAAGAATGTTTACTTTTTAAACGTCGTAGACGAGTTCTCCCATTTCCCATTTGCTATCCCGTGCCCCGACATTACCTCCCACACAGTCATTTGGGCCCTGCATAGCATCTTCACCCTGTTTGGTTTCCCCAGCTACGTACACAGCGACCGGGGTTCGTCCTTCATGAGCGACGAGCTGCGTCAGTACCTGCTCGACAAGGGCATCGCCTCGAGCAGGACTACCAGCTATAACCCCAGTGGGAACAGGCAGGTGGAAAGGGAGAACGCGACGGTCTGGAAGACCGTCCTACTGACCCTCCGGTCTAGAAAGCTCCAAGTCTCCCAGTGGCAGGAAGTCCTCCCAGACGCGCTCCACGCTTTTAGGTCCCTTTTGTGCACGGCAACCAACCAGACCCCTCACGAGAGGCTCTTCATTTTTTCCAGGGGCACTTCCACGAGGGTCTCACTTCCGGCATGGCTGAGGACGCCGGGCCCCGTACTTCTGAGGAAACACGTCAGGGGGCACAAAACCGACCCCCTTGTTGAAAAGGTGCACCTGCTCCACTCCAACCCCCAGTACGCATTCGTCGAGTTCCCTGATGGCCGTCAGGACATGGGGCGGGATTCTCCCCTACCCGGCATGACGGAGGGTCCCGGCGCAGGGGAGTGGCGCCAACCACTCAGGGGTCGGGTCTCCCCAAAGGCGGAGCATCACCGCAGGGCCCTCGCCGATCGGAGTGGCGAGATTCCCACCACCGCCACTTCCCGGGTGGTGGAGAATTTCTGCCACGGCGGGGGCGGGATTTTCGGCGGCCCCAGGCAATTCTCCGTCCCTGCTGGGGGTCGGAGAATTTCGTCCACGGTATCCCTCCGGGACCTGGCACCCGCCAGATCCAGCGCCCCCTCTACCCCCACAGAAGGACCTCTCACCCTACACCCCATGCTGCCGCCCCCTCGCGCTCCCGAGCCCGCGAGCTCGCTCCACCAGTTCCGCGCCCCCGCGCCGGCCAGCCCCCAGCGCCCCCAGTCCCCGGTCGAACCAGGAGAGTATGAAGCTCGGAAACAAGCCTCCCTGGAGTCCGCCATCGTACCCCAGCACACAACACCCATCCAGCCACCGCAAGAGGCTGCAACACCGGTGCTCCGCAGGTCACAACGGACATTTCGACCACCGGACAGACTGACGTTGTAGGCCACCACCCCCGCCGGACTTGATTTTTTTTGCAGGGGGTGAATGTGGTGAATGTAATATATATATGTATATATGATCATTCACACTGTCTTTTTAAGCGCAGTAGCGCTATCCTACCACTAGGGGGAGTAGCTTTGGGAGTACTCAGGAACTTGTACTGGGCTCCACCCTTTGCTCCGCCCATGACTCCTCCCCCTAGTGCAGCTGTATAAATACCCTTGTCCAGAGTCAGCCTGAGTTCACTAAGAGTTCATCAACAGGTAACAGGCTGGCTCTGAAGTAAGTCGATTAAAGCCTAGATTCATATCGGAAACACGCGTCTGGTGAATTGATGGTTCCATCATCGTGAAACTGGGTTGGTGAGGGAGAGGGGGAACGGAAGGTGTCCAACATCGCTATTGTTTGCTGAAAGTTGTGCCACTGGCCAGGAGTCTTCTGCCAGGGCCGGGGGGGAGTGTTGTGGGTTGGCCACGAGGTGGGCTGTGGGGTTGGAGTGGACGGGCATGGAACACCATTGCCGCAGCCGGCAAGGCAGCCATGCAGCTGCGCATACCGCTAACAGCCCACTTTGAACTTAGTGCCACGGGTTATAGAGGTGTCCCCCCAGGGCACCCCTCCAGGTGCCTTCTGACCCCAGCCAACCCATCAAGTGTATGGGGGCGCTGCAGCACAACCAGTGCCATCTTGGTAACTGGGGTAAGTGTGTGTGGGAAGTGTAATGTGTATGTGCGGCTGCAGTTTGTCAGCCTCCCGAGTGTCAATCACTGACCTGGCAAACCCTCACCGTTGTTCATTGGGATCAATTGTGTTCCACGCAGCACTGGTGCTAGCCCCTCAGCAGTAACGGAATCGGTCCAGGTGTGGTGCTAGTTTTTCTGTCGCAAATGTCCACGGATTCTACGTTGGCGGCAACACTTAGTCTCAGAAACGGAGAATCCCACCCCTGGACTTCAAGCCCGACTTCACACAAAGACTTAAGTTGACAGTTCTGGTGTGGCACGGTGGCGCAGTGGTTAGCACTTCTGCCTCAGGGCGCCAAACACCCCGGTTCAATCCCTGCCCCAGGTCACTATCGGTGTGGAGTCTGCACATTATCCCTGTGTATGTGTGGGTCTCAACCTCACAATCCAAAGATGGGTAGGGTAGGTGAATTGGCTACACTAAATTGCCCCTTGATTGGAAAAAAATGTTTTTAAGTTGACAGTTCTGAATAGAGTTTGATAATAGGGAATCTGAGTGATTATTCTTCTGTGCTTGCGTAGTAGAGTCCTTGACCGACTGCATGAGGTACATCCTGGTGTGGTGAAGATGAAGGAATTGGCACAGTTATTTTTAGTGGCCAGCATTAGATGCTCAAATGGAAGAGGAAGTAGGCAATGTCAGTCCTTTGCAAAACTAAGAAACACTCCGTCACTGCACACATTATATCTGTGGGATGGGCTGACATAGCCGTGGCAGAGAATACACACAGACTACACTGCTCCAGTGGAGAGTCACACGCTCTTCGTGATTGTGGATGTACAATTTAAATGGCAAAAAGTTGTTTTCATGAAATCCACGACGATTGAACAGACCATTGAGACACTGGACGAAATATTCGCAAGATGTGGATCACCGGAGCAGGCTGTAACCGTGACAACGGTGCTCGGTTCACTTTGAAGGAGCGCGAGGACTACGTAAGAACGGTACACAGCACACAAAGTCAACTCCGTACCATCATGCAACAAATGGGTTGACCGAGCATTTTGTTCAATCATTGAAGCGTTCCATCAAAGCATCAAAAGACCAAGGTAGACAGGCAAGAAGAGTAAACAACTTCTTAATGCCTTACCGGAACACCGCGTACACAACACAGAGTTCACCAACAATGCTGCTGTTCAGGAGGAAACTGCAGACACAGTTTGATTTTTGACTACTACCTGATACTTCAGAGATTGTCACATGACAACTACAAACACAGATTGCCAGGAGAGAACCAAAATCTAAAAAGGCGAATATTCAATTAAAAAGAGCGAGTGCGAGTCAGAAGCTACACTACCAATGAGAAATGGGTACCCGCTGTGATGCAGCAAAGACAGGTCCAATAACATACACCATACAGAGGGATGATGAAAGAGTTTAGCAGCATCATGCTGCTCAGCCGATAGCTTCACAAAGTGAAATCACAGAAACCTCTCAAGACATATTTCCCTTGGACAATGTAGACAGCAATACCTCAGAACAGAGGACAGATACAGAGACATGTTCAGATTTAGTTTCTGAGGATTTCCCAAAACCTATGGAGATGGACACTGGAGTAACTTCCAAGGAAGTGCAATCTACTGAAGGAAAAAAGGACACTTCCAAGGTCTAAAGAAGCCAGAATATCGAATGTAACCTAAAAGGAATAGAAGTTCACCTGAGAGACGGTCTTATTGAGTTGCATATACGTATAGTGATAATGCATAACTGGGTCTGTTGTAAAAATGTTAGGCAGTTATGGTTGCACTGAAGGGATAAAGGGGGAGGGGTGTTACGTATCAGTGAATACATCCCTGTGGGTAAAATCTCCCATCGTGTTTCTACGAACCCAGATTGCGGCAAATTCAAAGATAAACATTTATCTTGATATTGTACTAGAAATCTCATAATATCTAGCTGTGTGGAATTGTTGCTCATCCATGGTAACAGAAAGCTATGCTTACATGTTGCAACAGAACCATCTTTACTGGCATTATTCAAAGAGATTACTTGATTTTTTTTTAACAGGGGTGACCCGTGGTCAGGAATAACAGATGTTTCTTTGATGACTATCTCTTTGGATCCTGAAGAAGCATCTGGACACAGAAGTTCTATTGCTTACCGCAAGAATTCCTCTCTTGAAGATATAAAAAAATCTACCAGACTAAGTGTCAGAAGTGGTAATGCATTACTCAAAGGATTCTGCAGTGGTTGACTTGAAAGATTCCTGCTTTGGTTTTAAAATTCTCATCCTTGTTCTGAAATCCCTTCATCACATCACCCGTCCTTATTCCCAAAGCCGCATCCGTAGAAAAACCAAAAAAAATTTGCAGCATCATTCAGTCCATCAGGCTCCCACGACCAAAAAAGAGCTTTCCAGCTGAATCCCATTTTCCAGCCTTCCATAAAATCCATAGAATCCCCATAGTGCAGGTGGAGGCCATTCAGCCCATCGAGTCTGCACTAACCTCACCAAGAGCACCCGGCCTAGACCCACTCCCCGGCCCTATCCCCGTGACCTCAACAGCTTTGGAGACTACAGGGGAATTCTTAGGAGGAAACCGGAGCACCTGGAGGAAACCCGCACAGACACCGGGAAAACATGCAAACTCCACACAGACAGTCACCAATGTCAGAATTGAACTCAGGTTCCTGGTGCTGTGAGGCAGCGGTGCTAACCACTGTACCAATGTGCCGCCCTTGGTCTATAGTATTGTAGCTTCAGCACTTCAAATGTTCATTCAAATATTCAAATGTATATTCGAATATGTTCAAATTTTCAACAAAACACTCCGAACAGAAAAAGGAATAAAGCACAAAACAAGCAAAAATTATACATGGGATTTCCAACAGAATACAATAGCCCCCATTTAACAAATAAACACGCCAGTCTAACCCCACTCTAATCTAAACAAAAAAGAAAAACCAACCGCTCCCCCCCCCCCCCCCCCCCCCCGGGTTGCTGCTGCTGTTGCCCTCCACCTAATGTTCCGCTAGAAAGTCTAGGAACGGTTGCCACCGCCTGGAGAGCCCCTGCACAGACCCTCACAAGGCAAACTTTATCCTCTCCAGCTTGATGAACCCTGCCATATCGTCGATCCAAGCTTCCACGCTTGGGGGCTTCGCATCCCTCCACATTAGTAGGATCCTCCACCGGGCTACCAGGGACGCAAAAGCCAGAACACTGGCCTCTTTCGGCTCCTGCACTCCCGGCTCGCCCAATACCCCGAATAATGCTATCCCCCAGCTCGGCTTGACCCGGGTGTTCACCATTTTGGACATAGTTCTCGCAAAGCCCCTCCAGAACCCCTCCAGCACCGGGCACGTCCAGAACATATGGGTGTGATTTGCTCGGCTCCCTGAGCACCTCGCACACCTGTCCTCCACCCCAAAAAACCTACTCATCCTCGCCCCCGTCATATGCACCCTATGAACAACTTTGAACTGTATTAGGCTGAGCCTGGCGCAAGAGGAGGAGGAATTAACCCTACTCAGGGCATCAGCCCACAGATCCTCATCCGGCTCCTCCCCAAGCTCCTCTTCCCACTTGCCCTTTAACTCCTCCACCGAGGCCTCCTCCACTTCCTGCAGTTCCTGATAGATCGCCGAGACCTTGCCTTCTCCAACCCATACGCCCGAAATCACCCTGTCCTGAATCCTTCGTGCTGGGAGCAGTGGAAATTTCCTCACCTGACATCTCACAAAGGGCCTCACTTGCATGTACCTATAAGCATTCCCGGGAGGTAACCCAAATTTCTCCTCTAGCACCCCTTGGCTTGCAAACGTCCCATCGATGAATAGGTCCCCCATTCTTTTAATCCCTGCCCGATGCCAGCTCAGAAACTCCCATCCATCCTACCCAGAACGAACCTTTGGTTCTCTCGTATCGGGGACCAGACCGAGGCCCCCACCTCGCCCCTATGTCGCCTCCACTGCCCCCAGATCTTCAGAGTCGCCGCCACCACCGGACTCGTGGAGTACCTTGTTGGCGGGAGCGACAACGGTGCCGTCACCAGCGTCCCCAGAGACGTACCCACACAAGACGCCACCTCTAGCCTCTTCCACGCCGCCCTCTCTCCCTCCATTACCCACTTACGGATCATCACCACATTAGCTTCCCAATAATAGCCACATAGATTCGGCAGCGCCAGCCCCCCTCTGTCCCTGCTACACTCCAAAAACACCCTCGGGGTCTTATTTGCCCATACGAATCCCATAATGCTCCTGCTTACCCGTTTATAAAAAGCCTTGGGGATTAGGATGGGCAGGCATTGGAACGGCAGGAACCCTCCCTCAATCTCTCCCTTTAAAACGCTCCTTAATATCTACCTCTTGAACCAAAACTTTGCGCTGATGTCTCAACGTGACAGTGGAAACAATGCATAATTTCCAGATGGTAATAACCTTTTTGTAGAGAAAATGAACATGCCTTCTCTGGCATGTGACACAGGCAGACTACTTTCATAAGTTAGCTGAGGTTATTTTTAAAAATACTCCAGTGAAGTCTGAACACACTGATTATTACTCCTCAAAGTAAATACACACAAATGTACTTACACAAATAAGGTTATTTGGAAATTCTCATTTGCTTCAATAAAGTGCAACCAAACAGTTGGAATTTTATTTTGCCCTTGTCTGTCCTTCCCTCTGGGGGCATTTAGAAATAAAGTCACGTGAATTATCGTTGAATGTAACCAACAGGTAAAAATGCAATCTTTATAAATGAAACATGCACTTACACAGATGTTTTACATAATGAGTTGCTTTAAGGCTAATTACTTGCAGCACAGTGTCCTTTGTTATGTAGACACATTATAATATTGGCCCTTAAATTCCTGGCTCCCCAGTGTTGTACTTTGGGGGTTACCAGAAGTGCTAACTTCCTCTGGACAATTGCGCTGGGCTGGGAACCCAGTTAAGTCGTTAACGTCGGATGGTTTTGCCAGCTTCGCTCTGATAGTTACTCTGAAAGAGTTAGAAGGGAAAAAAAGCACTTCTAATTCCAGAGTAAAAAACAGTCTTTAGAATCATAGAATTCCTACAGTCAGAAGGAGGCCATTCAGCCCATTCAGTCTAAACCAACCCTCTGAAAGAGTGCTGCTTGTAAGCCCTCTCCCCGCCCGATCCTAATAACGCCTTAACCTAACCTGCACATCATTGGACACTAAGGGGCAATTTAGCATGGTCAATCCACCTAATTTGCACATCTTTGGACTGTGGGAGGAGTATTTAATAAAAGCCAGACCTGCCCCGCATGAGACAACCCTCATACGCAGGACCCTCCAGAGGACACTCCCACACCACCCCTACCCCCAACTACCCAGTGCCATCCCAATGAAGCACACACACAGCTGACCTGACACCGGACATCCTCTCCAGCCCACCTATGTGACACCTCTGACACCACCCCTCCTTCCTGGTCAGAGCCCTCTGTTGTGTTTGGTCCTTTTACTTCACAAAGAAACTCACCAAACACTTTGACTTGTCCAAACCAGAATCTTTTATTGAGTCTCATATGGTAAGATAGCAAACTGATATAGAGCACGTTATCATGGAGTCTACTAACTACTCCTCTGGAACTTGCACTGATCATTCACATGACCATTCTCAATCTTCTTCTCCAGATGGCCGAGTGTGCCTCCCTGCATATCCGAGTCACAGGTCACAGGCCGACCACAGGGTGTGTCTGCACCGCCACCTGCTGGTTGGAGGTCGCACACCATCCAACGATGATATAGTTGTATTCGGTTATAGAACATAGAACATAGAACAGTACAGCACAGAACAGGCCCTTCGGCCCTCGATGTTGTGCCGAGCAATGATCACCCTACTTAAACCCACGTAACCCGTATACCCGGTAACCCAACAATCCCCCCATTAACCTTACACTACGGGCAATTTATCATGGCCAATCCACCTAACCCGCACATCTTTGGACTGTGGGAGGAAACCGGAGCACCTGGAGGAAACCCACGCACAAACGGGGAGGACGTGCAGACTCCACACAGACAGTGACCCAGCCGGGAATCGAACCTGGGACCACTGGAGCTGTGAAGCATTGATGCTAACCACCATGCTACCGTGAGGCCCCTAACCGTGAGGTTAGTATAGTGTATTCGGTTTTTAATGAGCAATCCATCCATGAGATGCAAATGGAGTTCATGACATACAGCCGTGGAATATTCAACCCGCCTTTAACCTGCCAGGAGAGTTGGGAGAATAAAATTCCATACTGATTCTCTGATGACGGAAGGTTTTGGCCTTCCGCCGAACCTTTCTGACCCTGTCAGCCAGGAGTCACACTTTTGGCAGCAGTGGAAAGACACAGAACTGAAAGTCATTAATAGGTGGGACTGTGCGCCAAACTATCACACACAGTCAAAACAATCCTTCTTGCAGGAGCACTTTAAAAAAAATGTAAAACATCCATAGTAGTTTACCATCCCAAAAACAATTTGAGCTTGATTATGTTTGTGGGGGAAAGGTCACCTTGATCTTTTCTTCCATGGGGAGTAATCCTTGAACAGCTACATGGTGCCTCATGTGGATCACCTCAGTGACTTGAAAGGTGCATTTCTCTTTCTTGAGACGAACTCCAACCTCCTGAAATCTCTTTAATACCTCCTCTAAATTTGCCAGATGCTCTACCTGTCAATCCAACCATAAAGACACCATCAAGGTATATAACAATCCATGGTAGCCCCTGTAGCAGATTTTCCATCACCCTTTGAAATGTTGCACTTGCCAAAGACATGCCAAAGACATGCCAAAAGGCAGGTGCGTATAATGGAATAAGCCTTTGTGTGTGTTTATTGTGACATGCCTCCGGGAAATGTTATTTAATTCACGTTCCTGGTACGTGTGACTCATATCCAGCTTTGTGTAAAGTTGACCTTCTG
The DNA here is from genome assembly GCF_902713615.1 of Scyliorhinus canicula. Classification (NCBI taxonomy): domain Eukaryota; kingdom Metazoa; phylum Chordata; class Chondrichthyes; order Carcharhiniformes; family Scyliorhinidae; genus Scyliorhinus; species Scyliorhinus canicula. Next base: position 17,031,507 of record NC_052160.1, on the reverse strand, counting down.
CCAGGTTGGAGGATTGGATATTCATCCAACTTGGGGCTGGCTTAGCACACTGGGCTAAATAGCTGGCTTGTTACATAGAACATAGAACATAGAACAGTACAGCACAGAACAGGCCCTTCGGCCCTCGATGTTGTGCCGAGCAATGATCACCCTACTCAAACCCACGTATCCACCCTATACCCGTAACCCAACAACCTCCCCCTTAACCTTACTTTTATTAGGACACTACGGGCAATTTAGCATGGCCAATCCACCTAACCCGCACATCTTTGGACTGTGGGAGGAAACCGGAGCACCCGGAGGAAACCCACGCACACACGGGGAGGACGTGCAGACTCCGCACAGACAGTGACCCAGCCGGGAACCGAACCTGGGACCCTGGAGCTGTGAAGCATTTATGCTAACCACCATGCTACCATGCTGCCCCTATTGTTAATGCAGAACAGGGCAGCAGCGCGGGTTCAATTCCCGTACCAGCCTCCCCGAACAGGCGCCGGAATGTGGCGACTAGGGGCGTTTCACAGTAACTTTGTTGAAGCCTACTTGTGACAGCAAGTGATTATTATTATTAACTTGGCGGCTTGATGAACAATTAGCTTATAATCGCCGCTAATGCGGATGATCTTATCCGGTTTCAATACGGGGACAATGGGCGCTGCCCATTCCAAACTGGACAGGCTAGATGATGCCTAGTTCTTCCAACTAAGTATCCACTTTATCTCATAAGGAATATGGTACTGGTCTTGCCCTAAAGAATCGGGGAGTTGGCTCTGGGTCAACAAAATCTTAACTTGCAAGTGTTTGATTTTGGTTAATTCGTCACAAAAGTCTTATTTTCTTAACAATCCTACCAGTCCCCCTGCCCACACTTAAAATATTTCAGTCCAGTTCAACTTGACTTCTTGAAGCCAATCACAGCCCAAAAAGCTTGGTCCTTCACCCGTCGTGATTATTAATGGGAGCTGGGCCGACTGCTGTCCATACCACACAGGCACTATTGTGGTGCCTTTTACTTTAATTATTTCTCCAGTGTACATCTTCAACTTGGAGAAGCGCTCTCCAAGTTCAATGGTTGGGTACCCTCTCTTAGGAAATATGTGCTCATCCACCACAGTGACTGCTACCACTGTATCCACCGCCATACTTAGAGGCGTCCCATTTACGTGGAGTGCTACAATAATAGGGTCTGGCATGACTGATGTAAGACTAAAAAGAGAGTTAATATCAGAATCAATGGTGTCAGGGAGTTAAGTGCTTCAATTTCCAGCTCAGCACTTTAAAATCACTCAAGCATGAAGGGGGTGATTGCAATGCACTTAACTCGCTTTGAAATGGTTGATGTTTGTAAACATTGTGGTTACAGCACTTCAGAATTACTCATCCATGAAGGGAGATGAATGAAGCAAGCTCACAGTTGTATGTGTGGAAGCCCACTAAGAGAGATGAAGGACCTGAGGGGTTTAAACACAGGTCATTGCTTTTATCTTTCCAAGAATGGACACATGGTGCTTCCTCTGTCTGTGCCAGCAGGTGTGTGCCCAGGTGAGTGTTACAACAGTGATTGTTTTCACTGCCCCTGTCTGGACTGCTCTCTAGCTTCCAGACAGGAGTCTCTTTTCAAGGGGTCACTTTGGAGGGGGGTTGGAGCACAGTACATTGGCAGTCCCCCAGCACCTGGACACCCTGGCAGTGTCAATCTGGCTCTGCCAGGGTGCCTGGTTGGCACTGCCAGGGTCCCATGTACAGTGCCAATGTACCAGGCTGGTAGTGCCAGGATGTCCAGATTTCAGGTTGGCACTGCCAAGGGTTGGGCCTTAGGGAAACGATGAAGGGGCCTCATAAAGGTAGGGATGGTGAAGGGGAGTTCTGAAAGGGGGGGCCCGAAAGGGGGAGTAGAGGGCCTGAAAAATGGGGCCTCAGCGACCCTATAGCAGGTTGTTCCCACTTGGTGGGGGGGGGGGGGGGGGGGGGGGTTGCAATGCCCATGACTACGGGGGATGGCATTGTCTGTGGGTGGGGGGAGCCTGAAGCTTAGTTAGAGATCTGGGCATCCTTTCAAAAGGGTGCCCCGATCTCTGAGGAACCACTGTCACCAGCAAGTTCAGCTCCCCACAGAGAAACAAGTTTGAAGTCTGGGCTAGACTAGGGGGAAACTCCCCAAGGCCAAAAGTAATGGCTAAGTGTGAGTGAATCCACATCTGGATCTCACCCAAAAAGCTGGCGGGAAACAGCCTACCCACCCAAAATGACACTTAGGGCTGGATTCTCCTTCCCGCCAAACCCGTTTTTTGGTGCGTCACCCCCCCCCCCCCCCCCCCCCCCGTTGACAGCGAGATCATCCGTCTCGGCAGCCGGTCAATGGGATTTCCCATTGTGGCCACCCCCGTGCCAGCAGGATATCTGCGGGCGTGAGTGCGCTGCGGCAAAGCGGAGGATCTTGTAGACGGAGAATCCCACCCTGAGAGATTTGTTTGAATTGCATCCTTCATCTTCTTACGTGCTTTCTGTAAACCTTTACTATCAATTACATGGCCTAAATATTAGACTGATGCTTGAAATAAACCATACTTATCTTTCTTGACACGAAGACTATGCATCTGTAGGGGTTTAATTGTGTTTTCTAAGTCATGTATGTTCATTGGTAGCCGTAGTTAGTATATCATCAACGTAACACTGTACTGTAAACCAGCTAGGATCTGATCCGTGGGCTGTTGAAATAAAGCAGGAACTGACATAATTCCAGAAGGTAACCTCTTATAACAGAAAAGACCTGCAGAGATTGCCGCTATTTTGATGGTTTTGGTGCCAATGTCCGGCTGCAGTTTCCCACCCTAAATGGTATACAGTGCCATTTTATGCACCATATGTGGGCGTCGCTGGTTAGGCCAGCATTTATTGCCTATCCCTAGTTGCCCTTCAGAAGGTGGTGGTGAGTTGCCTTCTTGAACCGCTGCAGTCCTTGAGGTGTAGGTCCACCCACTGTGCTGTTAGGGAGGGAGTTCTCGGATGTTGCCCCAGCGACAGTGAAGGAACGGCGATATATTTCCAAGTCAGGGTGGTGAGTATGATGTGGAGATGTCAGCGTTGGACTGGGGTGAGCACAGTAAGAAGCCTTACAACACCAGGTTAAAGTCCAACAGGTTTGTTTCGAGTCACTAGCTTTCGGAGCACTGCCTTTGGTGAATGAAGAGGTAGGTCTTACTCTAAATATCTGACGAAGGCTTCAAACCTCGCATACGAACCTGCAGATCCCATGTTTGCTGCTCTGAGTCTTTCTCCCAGGACTAGGCTCTGGTTAATGGCCGCCATCTTGGTTCAGTGCGAACTCCTGGCTTGAGACAATTCACACCGCTTTAACCTGTGATTATCCCTCTCTCCAGTTGCTCCATCTGGACCTGTAAAGACTTAATTACCTGCAAAGATTCGCTTTCAAAGTACCGTATTGCATCTTTGACTTTGTCTATAGATATGTTCCTGGAACCTACCTCTTCATTCACCTGAGGAAGGAGCAGTGCTCCGAAAGCTAGTGATTTGAAACAAACCTGTTGATCTTTAACCTGGTGTTGTAAGACTTCTTAGGGTGGTGAGTGACTTGGGGAGTAACCACCAGGTGTTGGGGTTCCCAGGTATCAGCTGCTCTTGTCCTTCTAGATGGTACTGGTCGTGGGTTTAGAAGGGGACCTAGTGCCAGGTTGACCTTGATAAGGTTCTGCGGGACATGTCCTGCTCTCAGATGGGAATGGATTAGGTGCTACGGAGCTTGTCGCAGTCGCAGATGGGCATTGCCGAGGTGCTGCAGAGCATGTCCCTGTCACTGAGGAGCATCACCGAGGATGACGACATGATGGTGCAGACCATGGGGTGCTGCCTGGGCAGACAGAGCCAGATGATGCAGGGGCAGCCGGGGCTTGAACCAGCTGCCCCTCCATCCCAAGATGAGCCACAGGGCTCCATGGGCACTAAGCAAGAGGAGGGGGCACTGAGTGCCAACCCGGACCCATCCCATGGAATGACGATGGTGGCCACCAGCTCTCTCGAGTTCCACCTCTCTGATGAGGCCGCATCTCACAGTCAGCACCCGCTACAGGGTGGCACGGCTACACAGAGCTGTTGATAACTGAGCCGGATCGCTCCAGTCTCAGAGCCTCCAGAGAACGCCCGCCAGGGACATAGAAGGCCATGGGCCATGGGCAGCTGCTGGCTGCCTTCACCTCTGATGTGCATCCTGGGGACACACCTAGACCCACTGGTAGAGCTAGGAGGGCCAAGCACATCGAGGATCACTGAGAGCACTGGGGGAGAGGGGGCAGGGCTGGGGAGGTAGTAGGCGGAAATGGGGAGTGTGGGGGAGGGGGCGGCACCATCGGGAGGGTGGGGAATTGTTACCCTTGTGCACAACTAGTATGGTGCCTCTGTCACTTTCTTCCACAATACAGGCCAACATTTGAACCCTTGGCCCTTTCTCACCAGGCAACCAACCAAGGCATCACGCCGTGATTGGAATGCTAGGCAATGGCTCCCACATGCTACATGGCCCACCCACCCACAGGAATCCATAGAGTTGTGTGAAGTGCTCACTTAACCACGATTGTCAATTCCTTATTAGCTTTAGCCTTTAACCACATGTCTAGAGGCCTCTGCAGTCGATGGGGGTTATGGGGGTTGATAGAGTGCTGATTTATTCATAGCTTATTCATGCAGGGCTTAGTTGAATGAATATAGCTAAAAGAGTGCTAAATATTGAAAGTATCTTGACTGTAGGAATCCAGTCATTGTTTCACATAATGAATTAACCATTGTATTCCAGTGTACTCAGCTCAGCACTAAGAATGTACTGTTCTCGGTCTAATCAACTAATCAGTTGCAGCAAGGTCTCCACCGAGCTGTGTAACATGGCACGTGTGGGAAACATATCCAGTACTTTTCCTAAGACTGTGCATGTAGACACTGAGCTAGTTTTGATAGGCACCAGTCAATCTTAAGTCATGTCTCATATTTGATTGACAAATCATCGTCTAGGTAACAGACATTCATTTGAACAAACCAGGAGATCTCAGCTGAGAATTAGAAGCCAATGAAAGTAAATGAGGGGTTAAACCAGAGATAAGAATTCCCTTAAAAGTAGGGCCTCAAAGTCGAGGTCTTTGTTCCTGAATTCTTGAATCATCTATCTGTTTGTTTGTGTTTAAAGTTATTTCTTTGTGTTCATGCTTTTTGCCATGTGCTTGTCTTTTTTATGTATTGTTTGATATTTTGTTTTGCAGTTTTAATTCAGTTCTTATTCAAGTGAATTCAAGTGAGTAATTAGCAATAAAGTTGTATACTGATTCTTATTAAAAGGTAAAATAAGCGTCCCACAGTGGATCAGTGGGGGATGGACAAGGGTTGTCCCTGGAATCGGTACACATGGTCATGGGATTGGCATGGTGGAGCCACGTGCTGTTGCCCCCCCAGTACCTCCCCCACCATCCCATGGTGCCCCCCCCACCCCCCCCCCCCGAGAACTAGGGTGGCAAGCCCAGCACCCTCGGGCTCTTTGCCCATGAGCAAAGATGGCTACTCACCTCCTCGGCTCCCCACCGAAATCCTTCCGCCAGGTTCACATTATTCAAAAGGGCGAATCGGCGCCAGTGAGACCATTTGCTAGGGAGGCTGCAGAATGACTGGAGGCCGTTGGATATGGGGTGGTTACTCTTCATTGTATGGAAATAGTGCTTAAGTGATGATAATTGGTTTTTCACCACGCTACGCCGAGATCCTGATTTTGCCTACGGGAGCGGGCTGGTTGCATTGCAAACTGTTTGGTGCCTGGCACAGTTCTCATTTTCAGCCACTCCCTCTATTCACCAGCCCCGTTCCGCTCAAGCAGAAGCGTAATGAGGCTGGTGAATCGCACCCTTGGTTTCTGTGCTGTAAATTGGCTGTAATATTATGTAATAAGGAAGTTAAATGTTGTCAAACCATTTTCCAAGGTGATCCAAATTTAACACATGAAAATAATGTGAACCCAGACCTAATAGAAAAACTATAATTAAGCACAGAACCACTCAGTAAATATTAATCAGATTTGCCTATTATAGATCACCTATAATTCACAATATATAAATGAGAATCTGTGTTTTTAAAGTACTTAGTAACAATATTATTATTTTATGTACTCACCAGTCTATACTTGGCCCAAGTCTCTCCAGGACATGAACCTTAGCCAGAAAGCAGTGGATGCTATTGGTGTTTGCATTTGTATTCAGCATTACTAACCTCGAGCAACATCACACTAAGGTTCCTTAAAGGCCATCTTCACATAATTGATTTAAGTGTGAGATGAGTCAAACAAACTTTTAGGCCAGAATTTTATGGCCCTCCGCCGACCCAAACGTATGTAAAATTACATGAGATGACGTCGGGCATGAGTCCTGTCATCACCGTAATATTGAGGTAAGCAGGAGTAGGAGTCATGCCAGCCGACAATTAAGGCGATTAAAACACCTATTAACTTAGATTTTAGGTTGTCTGTGCGATCATGCGCTTGTTGTATGGGCAAAAAGGGAAAGC